>NC_090451.1:557788954-558111431 GCF_031143425.1 Pleurodeles waltl
GCTTTGGCTTGAGGTATGGGACAAGACCGAGATCCGGTCAACGGAGGACGCCAGCAAGAGAGAGCCAAGGTTGAGCTGGACAGGAGGGGGTAAGGACACAGAAACCGCCATTGATGTGGTGCTTGAACTATGGGAGCTAGAAGCACAGGGCAGATCACAGTCCAGGAGGATGGAACGATGGTCAGGGAGGGAGAATCTACATCAGATTATCTAGAAATCCCTGGAGATGATCCTGGGTCAGTGGAGCAGCATGAAGTTGACCATACTGATCTGAGTGATTCACTTTAGGTACCCCCTTGACTTGTGAAATGACTCCTCAGGAGCAAGAACAAATGGAGCCCTGTGGAGCAGCCAAGAGGGGCTGCTACCAGGAACAAAAAGAGGGAGCCCATGCAGGGATTGGTCAGTTGGATATTGAGAACCCAGGGCCTAAGTACAATTGCTTACAAGAACATGAAGAGTGGGGTGGAGCTGAAATGCACATTGTACCCTCTGTCTCAGAGAGGAAGAGGTGCCATATGTATCCCCTCACACCAGACTAGATCTGCCTGTCCTTGTGGTGAAAGCTGGCTAGTTTGCACCTGCTGATGGTGGGTGGCACGCTGCCCACAAAAACGTTTCACATATTTGCACTGCAGGGGTGGTGAGTTCGAACCTACACAAAGGTTAAGGGGAGAGCCTTGCTGGTTAGTCTATAGAGTTGTGATACCATGTTATGACGGAGGAGGCGTTGATACAAAACTGTGCACTAGATAGGGTGCAGTGATGAGATATGTAGGCGGACCATATGTTGGGGAAGTTTGGATATGGCTGTCGAAGGGGTGGAGAGGGTTTGTTTAATATGGGGGTGCGGCATGTTACACAGGGATTTGTTTGACGAGCATCTACAGGATTCATTGACGGGAGCTGGAACCTGAAACATAGATAGTAGCCAAGTAGGGAAGGGAGACAAGCAAGACCCGCAATGTGAGGGATCTACCACACCAACTCTTGGTGATCGTGGCTAAAGCATTATTGTCATGGAATGTTAGGGGGTTAAATAGATACCCAAAGCAGAACAGAGTTCTCTCCTATCTCTGTCAGTATAAGGTCCACGTAGCTATGTGCCAAGAGACCTGCACTTGCTCCAGGTGTAGATAGTCAAGCTTAGCAAGAAATTGAGAGTAAATACTCAAACTATGTTAGAGGTTGTGACCTGATTAGCGGCTGGGTTTCCCTTTACTAACAGACTTGCGCACGTAGACACGAATTGTAGATACCTAATAGTGGTTAGCCGCAGCAATGGGTGCTCATTCGCCTACCTCACTGCCAAGTACTGGAACTATACCCCCCCCTGCCTTCCCCCCAGACCTTTGCACCTCGCACACCCTCCTCTACTTCAGGAAAAAACTCAAGACATGGCTCTTTGAGGAGCAGCTTGGACGCACAGCGACAACTCTTAGCACCTGGGTACCCCTCCCCCAGGTGATAAGCCGCACTTTACAAATCCAATGATTGATTGATTGGTTGGGGTGCTTGATGGGTTCAAGACTTGCTTGGTAAACACTTATGCACCTAATGTTGATGATGAAACCTTCTTCCCTTAGGTGGTGAGGGCTATGGCCCCCGTATCTGCGAATGCTAGTCATCTAGGCAGGGGACTTAATCACACTCATGAATGGCATATGAATAAATCCCCTCCACAAGTGGTCCTTAATCCTTGTATTGACCAGGCTCTGACAGCCGCCAAGATGGGCATATGTCTCTTGAATATCTGGAGGCACCACCAACCAGGGGCAAAAACTGACTCCTGCTACTCACCAGTACAAGGAGACTTATAACCGTACAGACTATGTTCTGGATAGTCGGGAAGACACAGATTTGTGTGACACATCAGCCTATCTCAACAGATACCTCCCTTACTCCTCACCCTAAGCTCCGAAGGGCCAGGCCTAAAATCTTGCAATGAAGATGTGTAAATGGACAGAGCTTTTGTTACCCATACTGGAGAATACACAAGGTTCTTTCAAGAGAATATGTGGTCTGCTGGTGTTAGGGCCATGGAGTGGGAACCATATGAGGTGACTGAGGGGAGAGTGCATGGCACAAGTAGTCATTGTTAAACTGGACCTGAGGTTCCCTGGCAGCTGGTGGAGGTCATTAGACAGGTGGAAGCTGTATGGTCTAAACTGGACAAATACACCCACATACACTATAGGCAGAGGCTATTTCATGAGGACGATAAGTCTGGCAAACTGCTAGTATGGTATATTAACAGGGAAGACTTCCCCCCCCATACAAATATATTGTCTCTACAGGGGAGGAGGGAGTGGATATCATAGCTAAAGATCAAATAACTGATGCTTGGTGCACCTACATAAGAGAGGGGTTTACCTAGACATGTTCCGTGTCGCAGAGCGCATTACAGCTGTTTCTCACCAGGACAGAGCTGCCACTGCTGACCAGAGGCTGGGCCTCGATAATCAAATGGAGGTTGGATGAATTCAAGGAGGTACTCGCAGAGATGTCGTTCAGTAGGACATCTGGAGCGGATGGACTCCCAGTTGAATTGTACCATGCCTTGCTTTACACGCTACTGGTCCTCCAATTGCCCATGAAAGAAGCGTTCATGGCTTTGATACCCAAGGAAGACAACAGTCTCCTCCTTTAGACATCTGTTCAAGCTTAATACAGGCATTAAATGGCTATGCACGGTCTTGGACAATAAACTGCTGAGAGTCGCTCCACGCTGGTACATTTGGACCAGATGCGTTTTATTCCGGGGAGGAGCAAAATGTGTATTAACAGGCAGCTATTTCATGTACTGCATGAAGATCCAAGAGTGGAGGACGACATGGTGCTGGCAACCTTGAACGTGCTTTTGACACAGTGGGGTAGCAATATATGTGGCCAGCTCTGCACCATATGGGCTTCTGTGTGAGGTTCATTGGGTTGGGTTCAACTTTGATATGCTGAGCCAATGGCCAGAATGCAGGCGGGAAATGTCATTTCAAACACCTGGCAGCTGGGCAGAGGGACTAGTCATGGATGCCCCTTGCCCAAGTCTTATTTGCACTTGAGCCGCTGGATCATGGGGCTGGTGTTAGAGCCATTGATTGAACTGTGCCTATTGGGCATCATCCCAAAGCGATCAGAGTGGAAAATGAAGGCTAGGATGATTGAATCGGGAATGGTCCTGGCGATACACCAGATATCCAATATATGGAGAGATGCTTGAGCGCAGGTAGTGGACCAATGGAAGAAGGATCAAGGGGAATGGGCGGTTGCTGACAAACAGCAGATCAAGCTTATGAGGCAAGATGAGACCGTGACAGATGATTTGCTATCTTGAGGGGAAATGATTGCTAAGACAACTGACACCCACCCCCACCCTGCAACCCCCAGCCCCTAGTTGCCAATTCCTCATATGAAAAGTTAAGAGAAAGAAGTGGAGGGAATGGCTGAGTAAAGGGACTTCTGGGGTATTTGTGGTATACGCTAGGGGTAAGTGTGGTGTTGATTATATAGAGAGTGTATGCCAGAAACCAAAGCATCATTTGTACTGTGCTGCTTTGATGACTGTGAATATTTTAGTTAAAATGATAATAAAAATATTTACAAAAAAAAAATACCTGCTTAATAGGCTGAGAATAAATGACTAGCTTTATTTCTGCTCTGTTTTGCCTCAAGCAGCGGCACCACAAAAGGGGTGATAAGACGGTAAGACTGTTGACCATGCAGTTGCAACAACAGGAGAACCGCCACTCTATTCTAGCAATCAGAAACACCCAAAACATCATTCTGACTCACCCATTGACATTATAGATACTTTCAAACACTTTAATATAGCCCTGTACCCACTAGAGTGTTGAAGTATACAACTGAAAGCAGATAAATTCATGTTGAACAGCAAGATTTCCAAAATGTTGCTTGACCAGAGGCAGAGACTGAAGGATGACATATCAGAGGAGGAAATAAGAAATATAATTGATGACCCCCCTCCTCCTCCCAATTGCAAATCCCCAGGGATTGATGGCTATCGGGTGAAGTATTATAAACTTCACAAAGACATTAATCTGCTTACTATGTAACGCATTTGCTGAGACTCAGAAGAATCACATCCTACTAACTGAAGCAAGCAGTGCCAACATTTTGCTATTCCTAAAACCAGGCAAAGACATTTTGAATGGTAGCAGCTACAGACCCAACTCATTGTTTAATGTGGGTACCCAGATTATAGCTAAATTACTAGCCAATAGATTAAGATTGGCTGTGCCATCCCTAATTTGTAGAGATGCAGTAGGTTTCTCTTATGTTCAACATGTGTACTGGCAAGTGGATAGGACAATTGTTTTGACCCCCAGCCATGGTGGCCCAATTCCATCCCTCCTCTTACAACTACTAGCGAAGTAGTGAAAAACGTAGGAGTTAAATTTGCTGCACTATCCTTCTGCCCCAAGCACTTGTTGTTGCAGGAACGTCCTTTACTTTAATGATATCTTTGAAAAACATTTTTGACGTCCTGCCTTTGTCAGCAAGAAAGGCCCTAGCAGTTGCAACCATAACTTTCAGACTCGACTACTGTAACAGCCTGTACACCCGTTCCACCAAACAAACGATCCAAAAATTGCAGGTGATACAAAACGCTGCGGGCAGGCTTGATAGGAGACTACCCTGTCGTTTAGTAGTCGCTCTGAAAACACTCCCATTGGTTGCCAATTTACAAGAGGGTTCTCTTCAAAATGTTACTCTACTTCAGAGCAAACCGAGCACAAGGCCCTAAATACCTTGCTGTGAGATTGTCTCCCTATGCCACTAGTTGTACTTTAAGATCTTCCCCCGCCAACCTTCTTAAATCTCTCCTGTTTACACTTAACACCAGAGGAAGTAAATCTTTCTCAGTCCTGGTAGCCAAAGCCTGGAACCAACTAACCAGAATTCCGAGATTCTTTGAGTCAGAAGCACTTTTTCGAAAGCAGCTTAAGACCTGAATCTTTAGTGCTCCAGAAGCTCTCTGCCATTCATCTATTCAATTAAGCCTGTTCCTCCCCAGTCAACCCTTACCATTAGTCAAAGTCACCAGATGCAGCAACAGGATGCTCTCTTGGGAGAGAGAGATGCGCTTTGCACATTTTATATTTATTCATTCATTCATTCAAGTGCAAAATTACGAAGATGAGAAGTTGATGATCTCACTCAACGTGGAATAAGCCTTCAACCATGTTGAGGGGGTTTACCTGTTCTGGGTCATAGAGAAAGTAGATATTGGACTGACATTGGCACCAAGATTCAAAAGGCTATACCACCTGACAACTTTGAGGGTCACAAGAAACGGTTACACATCCTTGACATTGGACATCAAACCAGGCAAGGGTGCTCACTGTTTCCATGGCTGTTAATTCTGCTAGTAGAACCTCTGTTGATAGCCGTAAGGGAGACTAAAAATATACAAGGGATACTAACAGATGGAGGGAAGTATAACAAAGGATTCTATGCGGCTGACAGACTAGTGACTGTAATAAAGCTGTCCTCGTCAATCTGAGCACTCATAGACCCAATATCTTGCTTTTTCACATTCTTACGATACAGGGATAACTGTGTGAGGCACCACCAGTGACAAGATGCACCGCAGTACAGCATTAGGAGGACACCCCATCCATTGGTCTACCAACAACTTGCCATACTTAGGGACTAAAATGCTGCCTGGTTTGAGGGACATGGAAGAACATAACATAAACCTGGTGCTTACGAAAATTAAATCTGATTTGGCAAGGTGGTCACAACTTAACCTACAGATGTGGGGTCAGACACAACTGGTTAAGGTGAATGTTATGCCTTGATCCAACTATCTTTTCTACTTGCTCCCATTACACAACCCCCCACATGTGATAGCCAGTATATTTAAACCTTTCAAAACTTTCCTTTGGGGATGGTGCAATTCATGCTTCAAAATGGCCAAACTACCTGTGGCAACCAAGAGCACGGGCTTCCAACTGCCACGCAGAGAAAATATTGTCTGATGTTCCAATTAGCACACATACAATGTATTCTCTATGATTCACTTGATAGCGTGAGATGGGTAAAGTTAGGAAAAAACCCTGTTGGGCCCCTCCTTTGGCAGTAAGGTGCTATACAATGGGGACGCTAAAAGAACAGTCGCATATAGCCCTACTTTAAGGGAGAAAATATTAGGCTACACAACAATGCACCTATATGGTCCAATACCGCAATGGTATATAAACTGGAGGCACATTACAGCACTGGGAGGACATGGAATATAGAAGCATCAAATCCATATCTGATTTTCTTGCTGAAGTCCACTTGAAAATGTGGTCCAAGAAAAGTTTGGCCTCCAGAGATGTAATTTTAGGCATGAAAAACATCCTATCCACTGTATCATGAAGCTACTAGAATCACCCTCATTAGTACCCCGAGTAGTTGAGGAAGTGGATAACATACAAAGGCGTGGTGGATGGAATATACACAATTCGGATAGGCCACCAATTTTCAAATCCAGTCTCCCAACACTTGTCAGGGGGGAACAAATAGGTTACAGTTGACCTGTTTGGATGATGATTGATGAGACTTTATGGACTCCTATGATAAACCACTTAGGGAAGGCCATTTGAATTTGAGCTGCTATAAAATACTATTAACATAATATAATTAACAGAATAGATGTTTCTCCTATATGACTTTGATCAGTAATCAGAAACTGCCCATCAATGGGCAAGCTAGATGACTACAAAATTAGCCACAACAAAGCTTTGCATTTTAAGACTGTGGCGATCAGGAGGTTGTCCCACCACAGAGTTCTGGTCGCAAGAAATGTATAAAGTTGCCTTTAACAACCTGAATTACCAGTTAGATAAATTATATTTCAGGAGGTATGAGATGGTTTTATCCAGCGCCCCTGAAGCCTCAACCCTACAGGACGCATTGTACAACGGCAAAAAGTAAAGATGAGTTATGTTAAGTTACACTATGGGAATTAGTTACCTCAATTTTACACTTGGAGGGATGCATGTAGGAAGATGGGTTTCTAATTAGAAACAGAAGACCAGCATATGTACTAAAACAGGTGGTACCAGGATAGGGGCCATGAGTCTGATTTAGGGTGGGATCTATATGTTGATCATACCTTGGCATGGTCTCTTAGTTCCTTAGTAGGAATGCACTTTATAATACAGGATTAGAATGTTCACTTAGTGATATTTACAGTAAACTGTTGGATTTTGACTCACAACTCATTAAAAGAAGGGGGGGAGCTGAAGTGATAAAATAAGAACATACACAGACAATGATTGCAATGGTTTTGACTGTATAACTGTTTGGAGAAAAGAAAGTGATTAAGTTAAAACTCTGTAAAGAAATGTTAAAACAAAAAAGAAGGCTCGGGACTGGGGGGGGGGAGTTTGTGGAGGGTGGGGGGTTGGTAAAGGGTTAGAGATGAGTGGAGGTTTAGGGGAGATAGGATTGGAAGCCCCAGCTCTTGAAGTGTTAAAGAAAAATAAATAAATATTCCTTTGAATAATTTTCAATATAAGCAATGTGAGTTGTGGAAGGTTACAAGTCAACCAATCAGAACACTGCAAGACTGAAATTCTCCTGGTCGGGGCAAACATAAAAATACAGAGTAAAGCCACAGAGTCAAGAGGAGACAACTGAGATAGACAACACATCCATCCAATCACCAACAAGGGGCTGACCCAAAACCCACTTTATGTACACTGGAAACAGTGGAAAGCTAAACAGGGGACAGCTAGAGATGCCTGTAGCTGAGACCTAAAAGCTAAGGTGCTGCCTATAGTGAATAAGTCCTCCTCCCCACCCGAAAGAAGTCTGTTAGATAAGAGGTCCACCTCTTTCAGTTTATTAGTGAAATGTACTTGAGCCATAAATGGAGAGTCACAATATTAAGCCTCCCCTTCTAGATCTGATAGTTCTTGTGGCCCTCGAGATCTGACTGGTCTCAGCTAGGATGAAAGCCAGAAACCTGGTTATCAGCGCAGCACACCTCTCACTGTTGTGCCCTACAAACATTCTAACCTCAAAGGAAACAAACGGCAAACATAATAATGTTCATTCTTGAAAATGCATGCACCCAACCATGACTGCTTTGGCTTCCCCTCTCTGAAGAAGAGACTGAGTATGAGAGAACCACACTGTGACTTTCACAACCTGTCATACAAGAAACCAGCTAGACTATGGTAGTTTGACATTTTACACCATCTAATTTAAACTCCGTATTATGGCCCCTCTATCTTGTGTTGATCCTTCTAAAGCTGTAAAAGCATTGCTACAGGGCAACTGTTCTGTGTTTCAGGGAAGTGTTTCCTACCACTGACAATGCTTAAACCTTTCTGCAGATATGAGCTGTGCTTCATAGCTACTACTCTGGTTACCAACATTATTTTTAGATCACAAAAATTTAATGGATTGGATACCTATATTCCAGCCACTGTTGCATATTCCAAGATCTGATGTGCTTGAACAGGAACCAGAGGAAGTGAAGCTGGGCTGTTAGGAGTAAGAGAGAAAAAGACCTAATGACTAATACTATATAACAGTTCATATGTAATGCATGTCTTTTATGCATATCAATCCAATGCATAATTATTTGTGCATGAGCACTGCTCAGAAGTACAAACCTCATGCCTATGAGGTGGGCAAGGCTGTACCTCTAATTTAATATGACTTGATAGTGACAGAGTACATAATGAAGGCTGCAATGTGTACTGATGCATATAAAATTGAACAACACAAGCCATTTCTTATGACCAACTACAATGAAGGTCCATCACCACCACCTGCGATCTCCAAACATGAAGGTATATCTCCCAGAAACTGTGAACTTCCACCATAAAAACCTGTCACCAACGTTCTCGGTGCACTAACCACAGCAATCCATCCAGATCCCCTGTGAACATCCAATCTGAAAGGTCAACCCCAAATTCCCTGACCACTAACATGCTGTCTTATGGGACTTCGTATTATGGTGAAAAACCATCACCCCCCCCCCCCCCCCCCCCCCCATTCACGAAAATGATCTGCTAAGGGACAACTCAGTTCACATTATGTACCTAGGAACTAAAGTAAATACAAGTTTAATCACTACTAAAGATGCCTCACTTTCCCAAGGTGAAAACTGGGAAGGCTATCTTAAATTGCTGGATTAGCAGGTTGACAGGCTCTGTTTAGCATACTACACGGCAAGATAGTCTTTTGGAGTATGTAGCATACATCACTGTGCTCACCAAAACAGGTAGATATTTTAGCTAGAGAGAAAAGCATTCAGAAGACCTTCAGGCCACAGCATGTAGACAGTAAAGGTTGCTCAATATCAACTACAACCTAAGTGCAATGCAGATGCAAAAGTGTATTTACATACAATGCACCAAACCTTTTAGGCAGAAGGCAAATATATGAGCTGACAGAACATCCAACTTACGTAGCGACTGTGGGAGACTGAGTTAGAGAAGCGATGTGGGAAGGGACCATAACACGGCAGGTACCCCCCTTGTAGACGGCCTGGCCCCTCGAACACACTGCATAGCATGGCTAGTGTCTGTACATCATGGAGCTGACAGTAATGAACCAATCTGGTAGACAGAGAAAGAAACAAGTTGATCATTTAAAATGAAGGGAGATAACTCAAATTTTAATTAGTGTGACAGTGAGAAGAGAACACAAGCTACAAGAAAGGAAAGAGAAGAAAAGACCAAGACAGCAGGGGACAAAGAAGGAGAGGCTAAACCAATACATAGTAGTGCAAATACACAGAAGAAAGGGGGAGGAAAAGAGAAAAGGCAGCAGAAGAGACAGAAAAGTGAGACAGAATCTGCCTAGAAAGACCAGTAGAGATGAAAAGAAGAAGAATGAGAAAAAGATGTAAAAGGTAAAGCAGGATAAGTGAGAGTGTTGAGTACCAACTGTGAAAGGTAAGCCAAGCCAAGCAAGAAATAGAAAAAAATCAGAGGAAAAAAAGAACATGAAAAAAGCTAAAGAACAGAAGGAGGTCAAAAGAGAATAGGAGGGAGGACTTAGCCCAAGTACACTGTGTGCCATAATGCTGCAGTTACAATTAAAATCTGCTCCAGTAACTTTCATGTTTGAAATGCAATTTGTTAAATAATGCTCTTTATGTCTGCAGGCCAAGGTAGCATTTTTCTTTCCCTCCTCACTTAATTTCTCAGTATTAAAATGAGTGACTTGATGAATTCATGTTTTATTTTCACTGCTTCAAATCTGAATACATCTTTCCTATCGATTTACTATCTACCAGCAGCAATAGATAAAAGGATAAAGAAAGGTACATGCCATTTTACTATATAGCACATACAGTCAAACTCCTCATAAGCTCAACCAGTTCTTAGGATATTTTCATCCTAGACAGTCATTAAAAATGTATCTAATCTTTGATACTGAAACTGCTTTCCAGATAGGAAGGGGCTTGGACTTTCTGTCTAAGATGGCATTTATAGAGCTCCTGTTAATCTGTGTTCGTCTTACCTCTGTTTTTCATTTGCTCCTACCTATGGCGATACCAACAAGACCTCCCTGCCATGAGTGATCTTTTGAGGACCAACCATGGCACAGTACCAGCCTGGCCCCTGGGTGGAGACCTTTTGGAGTGCAGCCATTCAGGCAAATGAGAGACCACAGTGCCTTTTCGCTCTCTTGGTCAGACACTCTCTCAAGCTAGGCCTTGAATTTGAGATAGTGGGGGGAGAAGGAGCTAGAACAGGCGAGCCATGGTCACCCTTTATGGCTCCTGAGGCTACTGCGATCTAGGGCCTGCTGTGGTGCAACTTTTCCAAAACCTGGCCTCTGACCTGAGTGCTTCAGACTAATGTTCTACATCAGCATCGTCAGTGCTGCCAGAATGAGGGGGTTCTGTGGGTGGAAGATTGAATGGCAGCTTCTCCCAGCAAGGGGACTTCATTCTGCAGTTTGCTATGAGACTTGCTGCTATTCTGGCAGTGGAAAGGTATGGTGTGTCGAAGAGGGCTGTAGCAACTAGACTGCGCTGCACTGTGGCCGCAGGTTGAAGCAAATGGACCATGGGTGGGAAAAATGAGACTCTTTCTGCCATGCAGTGACTGCAGCAGATTTACCAGAGGAGAAGTAGGAGAAATAAGTAGCACCCACAGTACTGCACTAGTGATTTCTTCCAGGGCTCCATTCCTGGATGAGTGGTCTTGAAACTGGAGGGGATGAGCTTGTAATTTGGGGCCAGATGTACAAAGCCCTTTTGCATTTCTTACTTGTCTAAGTCGGTATTTCGGGCTGTTAAAAAATGCAAAATGGGCTTTTCTTCTGTACAAAGCCCTTTAAGGAATCACAAATTGCGATTTCTACCCTGTAGAAATCGTAATTTGCGATTCCTAGAATTGGAAAATCAAATAGAGATTTCCTATTTGCAATTCCTATTCTCATGTACCATGCATTTCCTAAATGCGACTTGGGCATTTAGGAGATGCAATCACCATCAACGTGAAGTCAATGGTAGCCAGGTGCAATTTAAAAAAGCCCCCCCAAAGTGCTTTTTATTAAATGCAAAAGAGCAAAAGGTGCTCTACAGGTGTACCCCTATTTTTGGGGCGCACCAAGGAGGACTTTTGCCCATTGGCATCCTTGGTTTTTGCATTTCCTAAATAGCGATTTCCTCATAAGAAATCGCTATTTGGGAAATGCAAAACCGGCCCATTGACTCAAATGCAATTGGATTTCTTAAAAGTGATTTCCTAATAGTGATTTCTATTTTGTAGTAATCTCTATTAGGAAATCAGTATCTTTGTACATTGCATTTTGAATTTCTTAAATAGCGATTTCTATGAAGTTGCTATTTAAGAAATACAAAATTGCATTTCCGCCCATCTGGTCCTCGTGCTTAACTAGTGAAGGAGGTCCCTTATTTTTCATTGATATTCTTTCCACGGCTAACAAAATCAGCTGTTCCGGAATTATCCCAACAATCTCTTTTTGTTATCTGGCACTCACCTGACTGGTGGCATATTGAAACTCTGGCTTGTCTTCCTAGGTTATGTATGTCCCTAGTGAGGTAATAATTGTTGAAGCTCACATACTGGCAGTGCTGCCTGATACCCTCTGAATCAGGGATCTGCAGGCTTTGGTGTTATGACTTACTGCTCTCCCAAAATCCGGGCTTACCAAGTGGGGGAGGCAGAAGCCAGAGATGAAGGTATGGTAGGCATTGTGAAGGTAGGGGCTAACATATTAGGAGCAAGTCTGCTCATAGATCACAATAAAAGGCATGAGAGCTCCACCCAGGCTGGTCACAGTCAAATTATCAAACTATAGAGACTCAACCTTGAGGGATGCGAAAAAGGAATCAGTAGCTGATCCTTGGCCGAAGCAGGGTAGGCACTCCTGACCAAATAAGCTGGCTCTTGCCATGACACCTCAGAGCAGAGAAGCAAAAGATGTCATCACTCTGATCCCAGTGCTGCCAGTGCTAGTGAGGCTGCAACACTGAGCCACAGCTAAGACAACCCTGGTGGCCTCTCAGGCTCTGAGCCTCCTCTGAACGATAAAATATGGTGTATTTTTTCTTGCCTTGTCCTTACATGCTTTTTTATACATTTTCTCTCGATGTGCTACTTCAATTGCATACAAATGGTTTTGATTCTTTATTTTTTCCACGTTTGTAGTGCCTTGGTGGGGTTTGCCTATATTGGCACAGAACCCTCTTGGTACCTGTACTACCCTACATTGGGAAATACCAGATACCTGTACACTGCAGGCACATGCTACAACTCAATTAGTGTACTTAATTTGATTTTTTATTGATGGTGGGTTCCTATTTGGTGTTTTGTGTTGTTCAATTCATATATCTTGCTCCGCGGTGGGAAGGCCAGGATATTGAATATTTTTTAGACAGACACTTCTACAGGAATATAGGGAGGTTTTTTTTTTGGGATGCTGGACATTGTTGGAGTGTTAACATTGGCTTTTTACTTGAGCAGGACATTGGTGGTTTTAAGGGCTTCGTACTTGATAGAAGGCCATCTGATTCTCTGCTCAATGGAAATCACCATCTAAATATATGATCTGCCCCCTTGGGACTATAACTGTGCAATGTCAATAAGTTAAATGATCAAATTAAGTGGGGGACAATCCTATATGCAAACAATCCTCCCTTACCAGGCATATTACTCCTACAAGAGACAAACTGCAGGTTTCTCACTGTCCCTTCTTATGTAGTTTAGGGGTTTCCATCAGCATTTCATACACGCTTTACTAAGAGATTGCAAGGGGTTGCTATCATCCTTAGAAGGCAGGCTACACGACGAGTGGTGATGACTCCGCGAACGGTCTCAAGATCTTCCTCTTGAGCGAGACCGGGAGCGATGCGGAGTCGAGCGCCCGGCCGCCATCAGCTTTAGGGACCACTCCCTCAAAGCCTTCGGGTGCAAGGCCCGGCACTTGGAGCATGACTTTGGGTCATGGTCGTGCTTAAAAACACCAAAAACAGACCCAATGCGGATCCGTCACAGAAATCATGCAGCAACAGACCTCACAAGGTTTCAAACCGGTCTTCAGATACATCTCGACGGCGGTCGGCCCAGCGGGGAAAACATTATACGGCCGGCAGGGGGGTAGTCGCGCTGGCGGTTATCTATTGACCGCCAGCGCAGATCTCAGCAGTTTTAACCGCCGAGAACATAATGAGGGCCATAGTCTGCAGGGAAAATTAGCTGTTTCATTTGACTGGAAGAATTTGGGACGTAATACTGCATTACTCCCCATTGCTAAGTACAAGTCAAAAAGCCTTCAGGTTGAACGTCACAGAACTGTATTTAGACCTAGATTTAACAATGAAGCTTTATTGTTACTACATACAAAGATAGACACCTTAGTAATCCAGTTAAGCTACCCACATTAAAAACAGAGATAAGCTTTTTCCAAGGACACACCTAGTGCACCAGACTAAAAGAGGCCACACTGCTATCTACTCTAACAGCAATATTTTTCATTCGCACTGAAGAAAACAGCTCGGGTAAGACTACTGCTAGACCCACAACTCATTGTGGAGTTGGCAGTTAGAAGTGCCAAGACAGATGCTAGTTACAGATGAATAATAAATGCAATGATCACCCTCTTACAGTGGCATTGGGATATGACCATACCCCTATAACAGGAAGCAAGAAGCCTTCTTAAAACATTGTGGCTAAGAAACAAAATACATTGCTTTGGGAGCACCAATTACTGGGGGAGATTTTAATCTTATCATAACAAAGGCAAGAAATGACAATCTAAGAATGGGAAACAATTGGTGGAAGATTATTTGATCAATGCTTGGAGCCCTCGCAGTGAACCAACTAATCACATTTCTCAGCAGTACACCATACATATGCTAGGGCACTTCTTTTTGTGGACAAACAACTGAAAGGTATAGTAGAACTAAGAGCCCAAGGCAGGTCCACAATCTTTTTCTTATCACAGTCCAGTGGCTCAAATATTTAACTGGTCCATTTAAAAGTGTGGATGGGCGGTGGGAGCTGGAAGCGAAATGACTCCCTTTTAAATGAGCCTACTGAGATAGACACAGTTGTGTGTCATTAAAGAATACAAACATCTTACTAATGGTAATAGGAGTGGTTTGGAAAGGACAAGTAAGGGGCTTATTAAAAGTGGTGTTTTGAGGAACCTGCATCAAGGTAGCAGCCCACTTGAAAGTAATGAGAGAAGCCATGATGGCCAAACTTACACAAGATTTATGAGAGGGGATGGACCATCTCAAAGCAAATCAAGCGCAGGATGGAATGGACAATTTATAAGTGGACAAATTCGTACCATTAAACGTAATAGGGCTAATTACATTTTGACAAGATTACACGTGCTTCTATGAACAAGGTAACAAGGCAAGCAGGCTATTAGTTGGTAAACTACGTGCTTGCTAGGCCGACACTCATATACTAGAGGTAAAGGTTCAGAAGGGAGCATCTCACATGATGGAATAGGGGAAATTACAATCCTCTTGGTCTTTTTACCAGCCACTATACAAGGAAGAAGTCTCAAATGCACAACAAGATGAAGATACCTGGCACCAAGCTTATACGATGATAGAAGGATGCAAGTAGAAATCACATATTCTAAGTAGGTGACTAGTATATTTTTAGGTACTGGGCATATTGTAAGTGTGTGCTCACAAAAAATACTCCTTGAAACATAGGAGCAACAACAATGGTGAAGATTAAAAAAAACAAAATCAACAATTTGGTAGCACACCAATGACAGAAGAACTACTGTCCCAAAAAGAAACAAAGTCCATGCATACATTTAACTGTCTATGATTTAATTTGAATAGACAGTATTAGGTACAATTATATTTTGTACATTAGTTTATAAATCATGAACTCCATAAATAAAGCCATGTATAGTTCGTACAGCCTAGTTGAATCCAGGCGTGCATTACATCGAATAATTACATCAATTAGTATATTCTTTTGATTGAATTGAGACAAATGTTTAATCAGGGGAACACAGCAAATACGTTTTGTTCATACATTGGACTTTATTGATGCATAAAAAAGACATTTATTTCTGAACTTCATCATTGATAATGGAAAGTTTGGTTTTGCTAGTCAGGTTATTAGCCTGTTGATTGCGGGCATGGCCAAGATGTCAGCCAAAGAAGTCTCATAATTGCAATCTCCAATAGGAGGGCTCATCCCAGTGATCCTAGACTCGGTTAATCATTGGCCAGGGAACGTGACATGGAGATTCGAGCCCTTGACCGTGTTGGTGGTCCTGCTTGGGGCACACTTGGTGACAACGGCTGAGGCACTCTGAGGTTGCAGCCTACCAGGTCAGGTGGAGCCATGACCTACAGCCCTGAGCTGGACCAGAAATAGAGAAGCATTTCCACCAGTTGTAGAGACTGTGACTTTGCGGTGCTTGGTGTGCAAGTGGCATCCTGCCTGGGTAGATACCCTTGAGGTCCCTGTACAGCAGTAGAAGAATTTAGGTGGTGATCAATGGAGTGTGGACCGCCGTCACACTGGGTGAGTAATTGAAAATGGCAGCCTGCGGATCAGTGAGGAGCCACAACCCACCGACCTGCCGGAGCTGCCATAGACAGAAGTCTGCCGGTTGCAGGGACTGTAACAGCGGTAGGCGGGATGTGCAAACAGCACCCTACTTAAATATGCGCCCTTGAGGCCATTATACTCTGCACCGTACTGACCAGAATACCAGGACGTTGGGACCTGCAGTTCAGGCCACCATGGTGCCTCAGGGTGCGCGGGTTCAGATCAAACACAGAGAAGTCCTGCAAAAAAATATCAGAAATATTGTTGAGTGGATTGCTGCTGCACACTGTTTGGTATGGCAGATGGAAATGACCATGTGACCTGAACCTCAGTAACTGTGCAACTGTGTGCAATTTTAATGCATTGTAATCCCATAAGAGGAATGAATGCCACAGTGAATACAAGTGCATCACAGGGTGGGAATCCAGAGGGAATTTTGAGTCACCAGATCCCCTAATAAGCGAGAGTGTGTTTTGGCATTTTTTGTTAGTCACACCACCTTGGGGGTACATGCTACACTGGAAAGGACCCCCACCGCAGTCAGGTAGAGATGGATCCCATAAAAGCTTGCGCGAACACCCTCATCTGGGGCTTACTGCATCTGACCACACAACACTGCCAGAAGAGCTGAAAGGAGTTGCAAATGGGGTTATTGCAATCACACTAAGCCAGTGTGTAAGATAACAGGGTGTGATAAAATGATTGGCACCAGGGGGATTGCCTCAGCAGTGCAAGAATATGAAATATAAGCATCCATTTTGAACCTGAAAACTGTCACTCTAGGGGAAGGGTTCTGGGAGTGACTGAACTTAAAGAGGAACCTGCATACGCTAACCATCCAGTCAACATGATAGAACAAACATTTTGGGACCATAGTGCTAAGTTCAATGAAATCCTGCAAGCCATTTTGGAAATCAAATCCTTTTAAACAAAGACTGATGTGCTAGCAAAAGAGATGGGCCTGCTAAGGGCTGACCTTTGAAAGCTTAAAACAGGTTGAAGACTAAGAATCTACCTTGGCTGGGATGCAACCAACACTGATTGATGCGTAATCCTAGATCAAAGCATTACAGGAAGAAATCAATTTTTTTAAGAGAAAAGTTGACAAGAGAAGAGAAAGAGAAAAGTTGGTCAAGTTTTAACAACATTTGGATGGTTAGTATGCCAAAACAAATCAAAGGACACAGAATGGATCTATTTCTTGAGAACAAACTAGTGCACCCAGTGCTAGTGGATAAAACGTCAAACTTTTTTTGGTAGAATGTGACCACAGAGGCCTCCCACCCTGAGATTCACCCTCGGCCAGAGGGAGACAAACTATTTAATTATTGAGACAGACAATATCCTTAAGATATCAAGAACCAAGCAGCCTTGGAAATTGGAAAACAGTAAAATCACTATATTCACTGACTACACAATTGGGAGTGCAGAGGAAACATGAATTCTTCAAGATGAAAAAGCAGCTCTGACAATTAGACATATGGTACACTTTGCTATTTCTGGCCATGGTCAAGGTGGTAGAAGGAGAGAAATCCCTATTCACACCACTGAAAGAACCCTGGACATGGCTCAAACCAATGGGGGAAACAATGTCATCCGATGTCACTAGGGGCATAAATAGGGGGGGGGGGTGAATGCTGGTTGGGTACAGATGAAGATCCACCGGGAGCTCTGAGGAAGGCGCAATCAGGGAACAAGCAGCTAAGGAGAGAGCAAGAGTGGTAGCAGAGACCGAGAAGTGCAGTGGCTCTGGCTCAG
Source organism: Pleurodeles waltl (assembly GCF_031143425.1). Taxonomy (NCBI): domain Eukaryota; kingdom Metazoa; phylum Chordata; class Amphibia; order Caudata; family Salamandridae; genus Pleurodeles; species Pleurodeles waltl. The sequence goes on from NC_090451.1 coordinate 557,806,750, forward strand.
ACACCCCAAGAACAGATCCAGAGGTGCCAGAAAACAAAAAATGAACAGAGCAGTGGAGGACATGGTGCAAGAACTCTGCAAAGACCAGAACTTACCCAATGATTCACAAAACTGGCCAGTGACACTATGGCTCTCATTATAACTCTGGCGGTAAAAACCGCCTAGCACCTCAGAGGCAGCTGCCAAAAGACTGTTGCCGCGGCTACCAGCCATCCGCCATATTATGACCACAGCCGGATTTCCGCCACAAGAATGGCGGAAATCCAGCTGTGGCCATGCCGGCGGATGGCAGGAAGGTGGCGCAGCTACCACCAGCAGCGCCACGCCAGTAGACCACTGCCAGCCGTATTATGACCAATAATGCGGCCTGGCGGTGTTCTGCTGGCAGTAGCAGCGCCCCATCCTGTATCCTGCTGGAGGACCCCCTGGATCCAGGTAAGTCGTGAAATGTGTATGCGTGTATATTTGGAAGTGTGTGCGGATGTGTGTGTGATTGGATGTGTGTAAGCATGTGTGTAAGCATGTGTGTAAGCATGTGTGTGTGTGAAGGAGGTGTGAATGTAGAGGGGGAGTTGGGTGGGGTTTGGAGAGGTAGGGGGGTCTGGGGGGGTAACTGGAGAGAAAGGGGGAGACCCCTATCAATGACAGGGAAGGAATTCCCTGTCACTGATATAGCCTACCACCATGGTTTTCGTGGTGTTACGAACGCCACGAAAACCATGGCGGTAGGCTGGGTCATAATCCTGCAAGAGGCACAATGGCAGCCGCCGGGCTGGATATGGATATCTCCAGACCAGCGGCTGGAACTGCTGTGGCGGTTGGAGCCAACATGCAAATGTCATAATGTGCTTACCGCCACATTATCGCCAACCGCCGGGGTCGTAATGACCCCCTATGTTTCAATAACCTTTTAACATAACCTAAATGCATTGGCAGAAAATTGGGGTTAGAGCTTCCTGGGGCATTTTATATGTAGAAATGGGTCACATTCAGAGGTAGTACAAAATGAGTTAATTACATTAGATTTACAATAAGTCCTCAGTTTACTAGATGGAACGAGTTGGTTACACACGTTACACATGCCATTTGAGTGGTTGAGTGAGTTTGTGTTTCTAAACCTAGGAAGGAGAGTTGGGAATTTGTTCGTTTGGGTGGCAAGGCAGGTTCAACAATATGTGCTCAATCTGACATACTATTAGAAGCAAAAGACGACTCACGACCATGTTGTTCTTCTTAGAAATCATCCCAGGGGAAAGTAGACTATAGTGCTCAGTGGCGACTGTAACAAAGACCTGGCTTCAGACATATATAATGTTCTGACCTTTAATGTGAGGGGGATAGCCAACTATACCAAAAGGTACAAAATGTGTGCATAACTAAAATGTTGACATAAACACTTTTCATGCCAGCAGGAGACACTGAGGAACTGGGTAAGCTCCGCAAAAGGCAGAGAGGCAATTTGATAGGAACCATGTACTTGGGGTTTGGCAAAGAAATGCTTATTTGGATTGCTCCTGGTGTTCCTTTCATAGTACATCAGTCCAGGGCTTATACAAAGGGCCAATATCTAGTGGCAGAGGTAACATTAGATGAGGAAATATGAGCAATGGTAGTGGTATATGCACCAAATGTGATCCAAGCCTCCATTTTTGCCATGCTAACGCCACACCCACTCCGTAATATGCAAGCACCCACAATGTAATGTGGAGATTTTAACTATGTACCAAATGTGGATCTGGACAGAAAAACCTCGCCTAAGCATGCAGGTGTCAGGCGTGTGGAGACTCTTGCATCCAGGAAACTGCAAATAATGGTTTTACTTTAGGCTTCATGCCCTGCACATTAGAATAGACATATTTTGTTCAGAAAGTAGGTAAGCAGAGACCAAAGGGTAGCTGGTACAGTGCATCTAGGGCACACACTTGCTGACCACAACTCACTCAAAATGGGGCAGAGTGAGCTCGAGGATACTTACATCGCACCTTCAGACAGAGGCTCTGTATGACCAGTCATTTTGCACCATTGTAGGTGAGTTCTTGAATCAATATTTTGCTGAAAATTCAGGTAGAGCTACAGATTCTAGGACAGATAGGATGCATTTAAAATGATGCTAATAGGCTATTGAATGAACCGCACTGTATGGAAGTAAGAAGGTCTTACAACAAGACTTGCATACCAAGGTAAACTGTATTTGTGAGATGGAAAACAAAGGGTTGGGGATCGTGGATTAGCTCAAGCTTTCACCAACTCAAACTGAAATATAAAGAGGCCCTGGCTAAAATATTCAACTGGATTACTAAGTATATGTAGCCTGGCAACATACAGATGATGAAAAAGCAAGTGGGCTATTTGCATGGCTCTTAAAATCAGACAACCCCAGAACCCTGAAAGGTGTAATTTGCACGCACCCAACATAAGTTAATCGTGAATACCCAAACAGAAATAAATCAGGTATTTGAAGAGTATTATTGGGAGCTATGTAAGGCACCAATGGTGGTTGAAATTCACATTATCTAGCAATATCAGGTCCAGCTATCTTTGCCTTCCATAAAGCCACTGCAATGATACAACTTAGAAGCTTTGTCTGTGGAGGAGATATAGCTGGCACTCCTGGACAGTGATGGCCAGGATGGCTGGCTTCCGAATTAAATTTTATTCAACTTGCAAATCAAATTTAGCTCTTTGACTCTTACAGGTAAAAAAGACAATAAAAAGAAGGAGATCCTACCACAAACAATGAGGGAGGTTTTGTTGGTGCTCCTTCCGAAAGCAAGAAGGGAATCTCTAAATGTGGGATCCTATTGTCCCCTGTTAACCCTGAACTTAGAATACAAGATAGTAGGAAAGGTGCCCACAAATGAACTGATGCCAATAGTACCTACTGTAGTTGATCCAGACCAAACCATTTTTATACCAGACAGAAATAAATACCTTAACCTGCAACCTGTTCAGGAATATGGAATGGACCAAATGAAGCCCTGTTGATTGCTGGATGGCCTCCTTACACATCCAACAGGCTTTCAACATGATGTGTTGGCCTTATTTGATAATTGTGCTCCATAAATTGGGGAGATAATGGAATTCCTGAGATGGTGACAATTACTATACATGGAACCAGTGGCTATAGTTTACACAAATAGGGTGATTTCAGAGACCTTACACATAGAAAGGAGAAGCAGGCAGAGGTGTTGTCCTTTCACCCATAATCTTCATGCTGGCTGTGAAACTGCTAGTGTGCTGAGGTTCTAAGGCCCAAGTTAGGGGAAAAATATAATTCGAAGGTAGCGCATTATATCACTTTACACAAATGATGCATTGCAATACGTACTATCAGATCCAAGTACAGTCTTAAAAGAAATACTGAACACATGTGGTTTTACTTCAGGTTTGAAAATCAACTGGGATAAATCCTGTTTGCAGAAGTGGGTGCTTCCTCCAACTCAATTACAGTGGAAGATGGATACCATAAAATACTTAGAAGTTAACATATATCACACTGAGAAAGACCCTATCAAAGGGAACTTAATGAAAGCACTGACAACAGCACAACACTCACTCACTTCCTTTCTGGTGTGCGTGCCTAACTTTCAATGGGCAGGGCAGCAATCTTGAAATTGCTTCTGCTCCCCAGGTTCCTTTGCAGCATTACCCTTAGTCGTAAAGAAGGCATTTCTTAAGGACTTACAGACACTTCTTGCATCCATAATAAGGGGACTTGGAAGACCCGGGGTACAATTGCAGTGGCCAATGATTCGGCTGAGCGATGTACCTAGGCCGGAGCAGGAGGATATGATACGGGGCCTAAGTGGGCAGGGTATTTTGGAATGTTTAAAGAGAACTACATTGCCTACGCTGCAAGCAAGTATGCTCAAGAGGATGGGGTATTGGTGCTGAGGTCCTACATCAATGTGAAATCCAAACTACCCCATATGTACTCAAGCTACCTATCATGAGCCTTACCTAAATGCGTGAGCATAAAAACATTGCATTATGTTACACCCTGGACTGAGGCAGGCCTGACTGTGTGGTGAGTCAAGTTCAATGATAAAATGCTCTGATCTTTTGAAGACTTAATGGAAATATACTATATGGGATCCTTTAAGTTTTTTTTTATACATTGCATTGGTCGACATCTGACTTAAACTTGTGGCATGGTATGCCAGATGCCAAGTACTTTCCTGGGGCTGTGTTGTTTTGACACATGGAACAGGCGGAAAAGTGCTTACCAGTAAAATCACTGCTTTAACAGACAGGCATAAGATTTGGGAACAGTGGGAGACAAAGCTGGGACAGGAACTCTTGCACACGACTTGAGGGAGGGGTATGAGTATGGTGAAAATTATTTAGAGAAATGCTACATTGAGGCACACCTATCAGACATATAGACCTAGGAGCTTCAACTGATTACCCTAGATATGAGGAGATTGATGCAGATTTCTATCATATGGTGTGGCAGTGCCCAGTGATATCTCGGTTCTGGAAACGTGCTACGAATGGGGGCACAGGTGACTACTATACTGCTTCCACTGGACCTGACCCAATGCATAAGGATCTGCATGAAAAGACAAAACATGTGGGTGAGTTTGTGACCCAAGCAAAATGGTGCACAGCAATGGTGTGGAAATCTGTTTCTGCCATGCCACCGACAGACTAGAAAGCAGATCTGATGAAGTGGTCCCACGCAAAGGATGATATATGTTCTGGGCCACAGCACAAAGGTAATTAGGATAGATGTTATACACAGTGTGATAAGTAGCTTGAAAAAACAGATGGTAAAACAGATGCAAGACCTCTGTCAAAACTGCATAGGGAGAATACAAAAACTGCATTATGAAAATGTGACGTTATGTCTTATATTTATGGGTTTCACATATAAGGTTGTACAAAAGGAACAAACCTGCGCAGGAGGATGGGTGCTCCGCGGGGGTGGGGGGAGACCAGGACAGCCAAGACTGTGGTTGTATCAAACCACTGCTCCGCTGCCTAGGCCCTTTTTATCCTGTAAACATCACAAATAAAGGGCACTGGCGGACCAGCCTGTGGCTCCCCAAAGCTAGAGTATCCCCGGAGCAGAGGTCTTCATGGTCAGGGCTCTACATGCCACGGAACACCCAGGCCTGGACGGGCCCTCATGGCTAGGCCACCCTGGGAGCTGGTGGAATTTGACTCCTGTGCTTGTGGCATCCCTTCCTCCTATGCTTCTGTTCCTATGAGGCACATACTGGATATGTGGTGTCCTAGCAATAGTGGCAGTGCCCATTGACTATGGGGTCCCCAAGCTGGCAGCTGTGCTCTTGGTACGCACCAGGTGGTTGCAGCTTGGGGGTGTGGCTGTCCCTGGCATGGCAGCGATGCTTTGGGCCCAACTTGCACTCATCGTTCTCTCTCCCTGGAGTGGGGCTCTAAAGAACTCATTCCCCTCCCCCCTTGTTGGACGGGGACACTCTTGTCTGTTGGCTTTCTCACAGATGGCCCAACCATCACTGAACAACAAGTAAAAAAGATGCTGCCTCGCCTTCTTGAATACTGGACTTCCTACAGTCATGCTCCTCTGCTGACCTGGATGCAACCCTTGCTGATATTTGGCCAATCTTGGCCCCCACGTGCCACATTCAAAGGCTTGGTTGGATTACTGGGCCCTGCAGATACCCTTCTCCTTTACGTTGCCTGCCACTAAAACATGGCTCATGGCTTAGGCCTTGCTTGCAGGTTGCCTCCTTTGTGCACGTGTGCAGACGTGGAGTTTTGGATATGTCAGACTCCGAGTCTTTGGACTCCAAACTTACTGTCTAGGTGAGTTTGCAGCGGCGCAAACATGTCTGGGGCATTAATGACCAGGTAGCTGTAAATTTGGGAGATCCTACTCTTGGGTAGAGTACCTCTCAGAAGTTTGGCCTCTAATTACTGTACTTAGAGAGATCCGTGTCTGCAGCTATGTGTGCCCATAGTGCATGTCTCAGTTGAAGATACTTGTGGAACTGTGCAGGTGACAGCCCAAATACTAATTGAAGGTCCTGAAAAGAGCGTATGTGCTCAACGGACCAGCCTATCCGAAAAGGAAGATACCAATCAAGTCCCATTTGGTGAAGCCATCCAGGCCAATGACCTCTCACAGCCAAGTCCCTCTTCATAGAGGGGTCTGCAGAGTGAGGTTAGTGTCCCAACCCATGTACCAGAGAGTGACATGTGAGTAGAGTAAGACAACTGTAGTGACCTCTGGGAGCATCCAAGAAATGAGATTACCGTAAACCATACCAATCACAATGTCAAAGTCCAATGAGGCTAGCGCAACCCTGTACACTGGGTTTGACAAGCCCGCTAAACTATTAGTTAATGACTAGTGTTTGGGACGCCAAGTAATACAGATAAAGGTTAGTCATGTCCAAACCCCTTTCGTACATGGCCTGTTGGCACTTAGACAACACCACTTTCAATCTGGATTTGCTTCACAGAAAGGTATTTTCCATCTCTCTGAACCAATGATATGATATCACCAGAAGGAAGTTTTGGAAAAGGTACAAAAACTGTGGAAAACCATACTTTTATATAGTGCAATGCTACCCATCACACTGAGAGGAAGGGACTCCAACTTCTTGAAGTCAGCTTTCACCCTGTGGATCAGCAGAGTCAAATTAAGACTCCATTCAAATTTCGGAAGGAGGGTGACATGGATTCCTAGACACCAAAACCTTAAGTGCAATATACAGATGGATGTCTGCCACGCAAAGCATCCTGAATGGGGTGGAGGATAACCAAAACAGACTTGGAGTGAATAATGCACAGGCCCGAGGCCTGTCCATAGAAAAGAAGAATTTGCAGGCAATGTGGGCCCATCACGTGCAGGTTGTAAGGAATGGTAGGACATCATCCACATACAGAGCTATTCAGTCCATGTGCAATGCCTCCCACAACCAGCCCTTTACTTGTGCGTCACATGAAATAAGTCTCTCCACTGGCTTGATAACGAGGGCAAAGAGAAGGGAGAGAGGCAGCATCCTTGCCTAGTTTCCCATCAATAAGGGAACAGATCAGAGACCACTCCATTAATTTGTACCTGCGCGGATGGCTGAGAATATAGCATCTTGACGTACAGGCAAAAGCGGGGACACAATCCTCCCTTATGGAGGACCTGGGTCAGAAAGGTCCGTACCACAGTATCAAATGCCTTTTTGAAGTCAATAAGTAAAGGGTGCCAAAAGGTGGTAACAACTGTCAGCGGGCCAAGACTACATGGACCCTCCTCAGACAGTGGTGTGTATCTCTGGATGGCATGAAGTCGCACTGATCCAGGTGGATAAGAGCATTCATAGTGCATTTTAAGCTGTTGGCCAGGATCTTCGCAAATAATTTAATTTCTGAGTTAATCAAATAGCTGGGCCAATAGGCAGCACATCTGTTTGGCATGTGACCAGGTTTGGGGCTAATCCTAATGGTGGCCATATTGAGCTCTGCCAGGATGCAGCCCACTTTGACTGCTTCCTCAAAAAGCACTAATAGGTGTGGGGATAGCATATCCCTGTGCACACTGTAAAATTCAGTGGGGTAGAGATTTGGCCCAGGTGTTTTCTAAAATGGCAGTTCGGGGCTAGCCTCTGTGATTCTTCAACAGTGATCGGCTAGTCAAACTCCAGCTCTAGAGACTAGGACACTGTCGCAGAAGGATATTATCCACAAATAGGGAGGACCTCTCAACCACCGGCCACGGGACAGCAGCATAATGCTGTTGGCAGAAGTTGGCAAAGTCTTTACTATGTCAGGTGTGGCGTGAAGTGGCGTACCCATGGAGTCTAAGATTCCAGAAATTACCAAAGACACCATGCATCTAGTGGCCAGCCAGTGAAGTAGTTTGACGTTTTTGTCACCCTGCTCATAACCACTCACTGTGGAGGCCCACCAGACTTGATGCGCCTCATCCACTGATATCTGTCATAGCCCTGCATGGGCAAGGACAAACTGACGGGAGGCCTAACACTGGGGGCCGTCTAAAACGTGCACTTCCGGCTCAGTCTCTGAGCCTCCAACAGGGTCACGCCCTGAAATTATTCCCCTATCCTTCTTTGCAATAAAGCTTTTGGCATACCCTCTAATAGTTGCCTTACCTGCTGCCACAACATGTCTGCTGACTCGACTCTGCACTAGTGTTCTGCTTTTGCTTTAAACAGAGAGGAAACTGGGCCAAGGATTGCAGCACTCTTAGTTTGAGTAATACATTTATTAAGGCACTTCCCAGATATCAATTAAAAGCACACGAAAATATGAACATGAATGTTTAACTTGAATGCAGTAAAACACGTGTAAATGTAAAAATACTCACAGCAGTTAAACAAGGACAGACAGAAAAAGTGCACTACATCAACAATTAATTTATGGAAATATATATATATATGTGCACAGCCAAGCTGGCTAATTAAGAATACAAATGCATCACCATGGGGGTCGAATCCATCATCATCCTTATCTTGCCAGAATCAAGTGAGGAATCCTGAGCGGCTGAGACAGGATAACTTCCCCAAAGGGATTGCGCACTGCGTCCAATCCCAAAAGAAGCTCCTCTTTGTCAGTGCTAAGTTTTCCCACTTTATAAATCTTAAATTAACTCAAGAGGAAGATCCTATTAATCAACGCCTCCCTTCGGTTATTGACTTCAAATGCTGGCTGTCCTTGGTCTGTGTCAAAAACACTCAAAAGAACTGGCCAGGCCCCAATACGCGTTCCTGAGACAGAGCTGTACCTTTCTCTGCTGAAAACATTCTCACCATGGCACACTCTTATCACCTCCGCATCCCCCACAATATGTACCCTGCTCTGGTGAGAAGAGTGAAAACACATTCAGTGTGGAAAACAAGCATTGTGGAAAAATACCTGTGCCGCCACTGTGACAGCACCTAAAGCTGAGCACGAAATGGAATCAGTGGTCGAGATGAAGTCCGTGATCAAATACGAATAGCATTATACCTGGTTGACTTGGAAGTATGTTGTTAGTTCCTCAGCTAGCGAACAGGAGATTTGTCTTTAAAGTACCAAGCATTGAGGCACCAGATGGGCCGCTGGACGAGAGCCCCTGAGATGAGGTGAAATAATATGGGGGAGTGGTCAGAAATTCTCCTCTGCAGGATCTGCCCATCATAGACATGTAGAAAGTTGGTGGCAGTTAGTAGGTCTATTCGGGCATGGAGAGAAGGGCCTACTGATGTGTGCGTGAACTGCCTCTGACACAGAAGCCAGTGTCTCCACTCATCGCACAGACCAAGAGTGTCTACCCATCTGAATAACTGACGGGCTCGAGTGCATCCACTTTCTGATGGGGCATCCGTGGAGTCCATGCTGGGATGCAGAATGGCGTTAAAATCCTCCCCACCACAATCATGGGTGCCATGCGGGAATTCTAGGATGAGGTTAATTAGGACACTGAAAACAGACTCACTGGCCTAGGGTGGAACATAGACACAGAGCAAATTAAGGAATTGCCCATCAACCCTGCATTCCAGCACTACATATCTGCCCTTGACAACAGTGTGGACTCGGGAGACCATCATAGGAAAGGTTCGATGGAGAAGGTTAGCCACCCCCACCACCCACATATCACAAAACTGAAGATCACTTAATGTGGACTAACAAATCATTAACACTCTAGGACAGAACATGGATTTCCTGCATGGCAAACATGTATAAAAAGGTAAGGAAAACAACAGCACCTCTTGGTACACACCGTGATCAGCAGCAACTTTAAAAACTAGCCACAACACCAGCAGGTGTAGACAGTCATAAGTAGGTATTGGTGCAGTCTGGTAATTCTGTTGCAACAACAAAAAAAACCTCCACTTGAACCAAACCTTCCCCCAACAACCCCTACCCAATACTTCCACCCCTGAAGCATATATCACATTGTAACAAAACCACAACTCCCAAATACTCTTACGGATAAGATATGGAGTGATAGACTCCTTCTTGAAGGATCTCTGGGTAACCATCAAAACAAGATCAAGTTCATCTGGCCTGCAAACCCCCAATTAAATAAAAAGACCACTGATCAGGGCTACCTTAGGAAACTGGGTTTTGGTTGCAGTACCCCTCAACATTTTGCCTGGTTTTTGATGCGACTGACTGAAGTGCACTGGGTTCCTGCTAACCAGGTCCCCAGTGCCAATGTTCCTTCCCCAAAACAAGACATCTGGTGACTTGATCCTCAAGTGGGCAGGCACTTCAGGCCCCTGTAAGTCCCTAGTAAATGGTACCCTTGGTACCTATGGTATGGGTATTGAAGAGGACCCCTCAGAGCTGTGGCACAACTTTTGCCACTCTGAGGGACCCAGCACCAACGTTCTGCAGGCTGCGTGACCGGGTGCTCCCAAAAGTGAAAACACGCCATGGCACACACTTTTGTGCCATGCCATCTTATCACTGCTTGTAATATTTGTAAGTCACCCCTACAGCAGACCTTTCAGGCCTAAGGCAGCGTGAATTATATTACCAGTGAGGAGATATATGTGTGAGCAAATATGCCCCTACTATGTCTTTGTCGATTCTTAGACATAGTAAGTGTGCGGGTAGGCCATTTTAAATACATGTGCTGGACACTGGTCAATACAAGTTCCCCAGCTACATGATGGCTTCACTGAAGATAGGGATGTTTGGTGTCAATCTTCTGATATTAATAAACCCTCACTGATTCCAGTGATGGATTTATTAATACATGCACCTAGAGAGCACCTTAGAGGTGCCCCCTGAAAAACCTACCAACTGCTGCTGAGCTCACTGACCAGTGCTGGCCAGTCTTCCACCAACAGCTGAGAATCTGAACCCCCAGGGTGAGAGCCTTCACTCTTTGGTAGTCAAAAACAAACGCCTGTTCGGGTTGGGGTTTGGAACACCCCTCCCCACAGGGTGATCTGCATTCCCAGGCAGGGAGTTTCAAAGAAGACCACTGCCTTTAGTATGCAGATTTGGCCTTCCTCAGAGGAAGATGCCAACCCCCCTGACCCAGGGTCCATCTGGCACCTGGACAGGTGGTAATATTAGCTATGCAGGAGTTGTGTCACAATTCTAGGCTGCGCACACCTCTAGGGTGGCCAGCCTGAAGTGGATACCACCTAGGAAATTCTGCCATTTTGTGCGTGGTGGAATTTAGGACCTCTGGACAGGGTGATCCCACAGGAAGTGTCCTTCTACAGGGTGTAATGAGCCCAAGGGTAACTAGCCCATTGGCTACTACCCTTCACTCCCCTTAACGCCCCTCGATACCAGATCCTCAGATCTCTGCTGAACCTCAGAACCAAGGAGCATGACTGACTTGGCACTAACCTTGCTGGCCTGCCTGGTGCACCTGCCCCTCGAGGAGCAACTGGCCTATCCTGTTGTTGCAGCCTCCAAGAAACCGGGAGAGCTGCCAGTGCTTCATAAATAACCAGGAAGAACTCCCTTGGAGTAGAGGAGCTGCTCCCCTATATCTGCAGGCACCCGAGAAAAAACCTGTGAGGAACGGGCCCACCAAAAACCTGATGCCGGACATCACCACTGCACCTGAGCCGCCTTGTCTGAGCTGAAGTGGGCGAACGGTTTCAGCGTGGTCCCAAGGCCCACCATAGACAAAGCCCACCTTGAGTGCGCCCACTGTGGATTTCACAACGGCGCTTGCAGCCTATTTCTGCAGAACGCTAGCAACTGAGAGTTACCTGGAGATAAGGACCTGATGCCTAAGGACGACTGTGCACCATTCCGCCCAAATCAAGGAGAAGAGATCCAAGGGTATCCCCATGTCTCCAAGTCTCAAGAGACCTGAGCCCACTTGTTGGCTTGGTTGGACTGGACCTCCAGTCCACGCCTGCAGACAGCTACTACAGCCCCCCCCCGCAACCACAAGGAACTCCTGCACTGGACCGGACGTCAGAAGACACCACTGCACCCACGCCCCACAGACCAAGGACCTCAATGGTCAAGCCCCTCTGTGGGTTCCCTGGACTGATCTTCCAATCCATTCCTGCAGCAACTTTGTGACCGGACCTATCCCGATAGACTTGCAAGGGGCATCCGCTGTGAACTGCGCCCGCCACCCCAGTGCCGCCCAAAGTGACCTCCTGGTGTGGCCTTGGATCTTGCCCCATACCAATTCTAAGTCCAGGAGATTGGTTCCGTAAGTTGCTGTACTCTACCTGTATGCAGTGTGTGTTTTTACTCCATGGGATAACAGTTTGCAACTGAAGAGTGTCAACTTCCAAAAACTCTAACAATTCCTAACTCAAAAAGTACTCACCTGATTCCAGTGATCTTGGTACCAAAGTTTATATGAAAGTGTATGTTATTTTTAAAAAATGTGAGTCTGATTTCTTTACTGAGTGTGTCTCACAATATGAGTGTGTGCTTTATATGCTAAGCACTACCTTCTGATATGCCTAGCTGCTCGACCACACTACCCAAAAAGAGAGCATTTGGGATGTAATTTGTGCCTCTGTGATACCTCTGGGGATTACTTGGACTCCTTGCATAGAGTACCTCATTTTGGTCCACTATATAAAGAGCCGGCTTTCTACAGCTTTGGACTAGTACAAATCACCAATTCATGTCTCTCATGAATGCGGAGACAGTGGATCTCTCAGAGCTTCTATGAGTGCCTCAGGATCAGAGGACACTACATCTTCCAGTGCTGGGTATTGCCGATTCTGTAGCCACAATGCCGGTGCTTCAGATCCTGAAAAATGCAAGTGGGTGACATTCTGTATGCTTCCTCTGCGGAAGAGAGTCTGGACCCTCCTACACAGAAGGCCACGTGCTGGCCCCGCTCCACAGGATTCATTCCTGGAGGCCTGGTTGGAATGGGTGGGTAGGTGGACGAGTTGATCTTCAGTCACCCAGTCCCATGCAGCCTTCAGTACGTCGAAAAATACAGTTTTACCATCAAAAACCACCTTCAGACGTGTAGGAAAAAAGCCCCTGGCTTTTAGTTTCTTTCTGACCTCCGTGTACGATCTCAGCTTAGTTTAGACCACTGTAGTGCAGTATGTTAGAGTTTTGAAATCACAGATCTTTGGCTTGCTGAGCTTCGCGGAGGATGTCGTCCGTGTCACGGAAATTCAGGATACAAGCGATCATGGGTCTATGTGGACTCCCCAGAGGCAGTTTGTGTGTCAGCGCTCTGGGTGCTTGCTCCATCACAAACCAGGCTGACAGCTTAGTTGATGGGATCCAGGATTTTAACCACTCCTTCAGGAACATCATTGGGTCTGACGCTTCAGAGTTTTCAAGGAAGCCGACAAACCTGAGATTGTTACACCTGGATCGTTTTTTCAGCATCCTCTGTCGGTTCTGTAGTTCTGCAGCCTGAAGTACAAGTTATTTACCTTCAGTAATGAAATATCTGGTAGACACATATTCTAGTTGCAGATTCCTTACTTTAGAATTTGCCCCCAGGTGTCAGAATGGATCCGGAGATTTTTCTTTGAGCAATACCCTTGCGCGTCGATAGGGGGCGTTGGCAGACTACGCAGGTGTCTTTGTCGCCGTGGTGATGTCGGGAGTAGTACATAGACGCTGCCCTCGCACAGTGACGTCAGTTTCTTTTAAAGACTTTCCACGCCAGGGCGCAGAGCCGCTAAGAACACTGAGATTGGTGCGCCAGAGCTAAGGACCTGAAAGGGGGAATCCCTGGCCCTAGAAATCAGTTCGCAAGTGGGGAGGATGGGTGGATGGTAAGGAATCTGCAACTAGAATATGTCTCTACCAGATATATTGTTACCGAAGGTAAGTCACTTGTACATCTGATAGAGACTTCTAGTTGCAGATTCCTTACCTTAGAATAGATACCCAAGCACTGCCATCCTCGGTGGTGGGCTGCGAACCAAGATCATACTAGAAAGTCTTGCAGGACCGAACAACCAAAATAGCAGTCTCGACTGACCTGACTTTCAAGACACTAATGCTTTGCAAACGTGTACAGGGATGCCCACGCAGCTGCCTGGCAGATATCCAGGACAGGAACTCCGCGTGCTAACGCAGTAAAAGCAGCAGTTGCTCTGGTGGAATGAGCATGCAAGCCTTCAGGAGGTTGCTTCTTGGCCAAAGCGTAGCACATTTTGATGCAAAGAAGTACCCATCGAGAGATGGTACACTTTTGCACCGCCTTCTTTTTTTTGTACCCACATACCCAACGAAGAGTTGATCGTCCAACCAGAAATCTTTAGTTCGATTGAGGTAGAACGCCAACATTCTTTTTGGGTCCAGACGGTGGAGTCTCTCCCCCTCATGGAAAGGATGTGGGGTGTGTAGAAAGTAAGCAAAGTGATGGACTGGCTTGCATGAAAGGGTGTAACCACCTTAGGAAGGAAGGAAGGAAGCTCTATTGCGCAATACTACTTTGTCAGGGTGCACAGACAAGTATGGAGGTTTTGAGGAAAGGGCCTGAAGCTCACTCACCCTGCGAGCAGAGTTGATAGCGAACAGAGAGGTTTGAAGGTGAGGAGCCGCAAGGGACAATTATGCATTGTCTCAAAGGGGGTGCACATCAAATAAGTAAGTACAAGATTAAGGTCTCACTGAGGCATGATAAATGGAGTGGGAGGAAATAAATGGGTGAGCCCTTTTAAGAAACCTACTCACAATAGGAGATTTAAAGAGTCAGGGCTGATCAGGTAGCCTACGAAATGCTAAAATGGCAGATAAATACCCTTTAAGGGTGCCCAAAGCAGAGCCCTGCTGGTCTAAAGAAAGACTGAACAGAAGAACCTCTGACAGAGGGGCAGAAAGGAGATCAACAGATTTGTTGGTACACCATGCCACAAATTTATTCCAATGGCAGGCGTATGCAGTTTTAGGCGATGGACGCCTGGCTGGCAAGATAACATTGCAGACTTCGGGTGGAAGAGCAAAAGCCGTCAACTGTTGCCGCTCAATCTACATGCATGAAGGCGGAGGTTTGTACAGGTTCGGGTGAAGAACCATCCCCTTTTGCTGCGACAGAAGAACCACATGAAGAGGCAGTCTGAGTAGAGGATCGATGGACATGTCAATAGCTCTGGATACCACACTCTTAGAGCCCAGTCTGGAGCCACCAAAATGACTTGGCCCCGGTCGTTCTTGATTTTCTCGAGAACTCTGGGCAGAAGAGGGATAGGCGGGAAGGCTTAAAGGAGAAAAGCGTCTCCGAGCGAGTGCCGCCTTGGAAACTCCAACGTGCAAGACAGCTGACATTGTTTGTTCTCTGCGGAGGCAAACATATCTAACCAAGGCTCGCCCCACTGCTGAAAGAGACATTGCGCCACCTCCGGATGGAGATGCCATTCGTGATCGTCTGTGCATCGACGGCTGAGTCTGTCCGCTCTGGCGTTGAGGGAGCCCACAAGATGCTGAACCATCAGGGTAATGCCCTGATGTTCCAGGCATGTCCAGAGGCGTAGTGCCTCCTGACAAAGGGTCCAGGACCCTACTCCACCCTGTTTGTTGGAGTACCACATGGCAGTAGTATTGTCCGTGAACACTTGCACTACTTTCCCTTTGAGAGAGAGAAGAAATGCTTTCAACACAAGCCTGGTCACCTGGAGCTCCAGCAGATTTATATGGAGTGGCCGACTCCACCGGAGACCAGAGGCCTCTGATCTCCGCCTCTCGCATGTGGCCACCCTAACCCAGAAGTGACGCATCTGTCAATATAGAGAGATCTGTTTAGGGAAGGGAGAGGGATCTCCTATGGACCCAATTTGGATTCAAAAGCCACCACTGCAGGTCTTTTGCAGTTCCCACCGAGATCTGGACCAGGTTGGATAGATTCCCCTGATGCTGCGCACCCACTGGAACTTCAGGTCCCACTGCAGAGCCCGCATATGCCATCTGGCATGTGTTACTAGCAGGATGCAGGAGGCCATGAGTCAATCTCACCGAAACTCAAGACCAAGGCCGAAAGATCGGAATCATAGCCTGAATGTATTGGACTCATTTGTCGGGAGGATAAGCCCGAAACTGCACTGTGACTAGGACTGCCCCTATAAAAGGGAGCGACTGAGAGGGAGTCAGGTGCGACTTCGGCACGCTGTTAGAGAACCCCAGCGTGTGCAGGAGGTTCCCGGTAGTCTGAAGGTGGGAGATGACTTTCTGGGACGAGTCTGCCTTCCACAACCAGTCGTCGAGGTAGGGGAAGACTGAAACCCCTAACCTGTGTAGATGAGCTGCAACCACCGCCATCACTTTCGTGAACACCCGAGGGGCGCTGGTAAGGCCGAAGGGGAGCATGGTAAACTGAAAGTGCTCGTGATCTACCACAAATCGTAGGTAACATCTGTGGGCAGGCAGGATGGGGATATGGAAATATGCGTCCTGCAAGTCCAAAGCTACCATCCAGTCTCCTGGGTCTAAGGCAGACAGAACCTGAGCCAGGGTAAGTGGAAGGAAATGCCTCCTTGGCATGGTTACCCCTGACTTTTTGCCTTTTGCTGATGCCAGTTATGATTGAAAGTGTGCTGGGACCCTGCTATCCAGGCCCTAGCACCAGTGTTCTTTCCCTAAACTGTACCTTTGTTCCCACAATTGCCACAGCCCTGGCACCCAGATAAGTCCCTTGTAAATGGCACCTCTGGTACCAAGGGCCCTGATGCCAGGGAAGGTCTCTAAGGGCTGCAGTATGTATTATGCCACGTGGGGACCCTCACTCAGCACATGCACACTGCCTCACAGCTTGTGTGTGCTGGTGGGGAGAAAACGACTAAGTCGACATGGCACTCCCCTCAGTGTGCCATGCAAACCTCACACTGCCTGTGGCATAGGTAAGTTATCCCTCTAGCAGGCCTTACAGCTCTAAGGCGGGGTGCACTATACCACAGGTGAGGGCATATGTGCATGAGAACTATGCCCCTACAGTGTCTAGGCAAAACCTTAGACATTGTAAGTGCAGGGTAGCCATAATGAGTATATGGTCTGGGAGTCTGTCAAACACGAACTCCACAGTTCCATAATGGCTACACTGAAATCTGGGACGTTTGGTATCAAACTTCTCAGTACAATAAATGCACACTGATGTCAGTGTGGAATTTATTGTAAAATGCACCCAGAGGGCATCTTAGAGATGCCCCCTGAATACCAGTCCGACTCCTAGTGCTAGGTTGACCAGTTACTGCCAGCCTGCCACAACCATACAAGTTTCTGGCCATGTGGGGAGAGTGCCTTTGTCCCTCTGTGGCCAGGAACAAAGCCTGTACTGGGTGGAGGTGCTTCTCACCTCCCCCTGCAGGAACTGTAACACCTGGCAGTGAGCCCCAAAGGCTCATGCCTTTTGTTAAGCACCCCAGGGCATTCTAGCTAGTGGAGATGCCCCCACTTTTGGCAGCAAGGCTTGAGGACATTATGTGTAAAACAAGGAGGAGTCACCCACCAGTCAGGACAGCCCCTAAGGTGTCCTGAGCTGAGGTGACCCCTGCCTTTAGAAATCCCCCATCTTGAGATTGGAGGATTCCCCCAATAGGATTAGGGATGTGCCCCCCTCCCCTCAGGGAGGAGGCACAAACAGAGTGTAGCCACCCTCCAGGACAGTAGCCATTGGCTACTGCCCTCCTGACCTAAACAAACCAATTTTTCCTTCTTGAGGAAGTAGTTTAGGTCCTGAAGGTCTAGAATAGGATGTAAGCCCTTGTCCTCCTTTGGTATCAGAAAGTAGCGGGAATAACAACCACAACCTACTTCTGGCACAGGGACCTTTTCTATAGCTCACTGTCGGAGAAGCGGCAAATGATCCTCCGGAAGGTGATTGAAGGATGGTGGCATGTGTGGTAGAGCAGATTCAAAAGGGAAGGAGTAGCCCTTTCGAACAATCTGCAAAACTCACCCGTCCATGGTGATATGTTCCCAGTGGGGCAGGTGATGGCGAATCCTGCCACCAACTGGACGGGAGTGAGGGGACGGACTAAGAGGGTTTGGAGGCAGCAGTGGGGGCAGAGGTGAACTGAACAGACCTCTGGTTCCCTGTCCCACGGGTATCCTGCATCCTCGAACATGCATAGGCTGACCAGCATGCGTGGCACAGTGGCTGTGTTGAGGATGCAAAGTGGGCGACCCCCTCCATGTCCACGAAAGGGGCGAAAAGCAGACTGTGGTGGGCGAGGGGCAGAGGAAAGACCTAGGGACCACGCCGTAGCCCGGGAATCCTTGAATCTCTCCAAGGACGAGTCCGCTTTGTCTCCGAAGAGACAGGTGCCATCAAAGGGCATGTCCATGAGTGACTGTTGGACATCCCCTGAGAAACCAGAAGTTCGTAACCAGGCGTGGCGCCGTAAGGCCACTGTCGTAACAACCGATCGGTCGTATCCAGCCCACAACGAATTGTGAACTTTGCCACGTCTCTCCCATCGTTCGCTGTTTGGGAGACGATAGCACGGGCCTCTTCCGGTATCTGCGGCAGGACTTGCGCAACAGTATCCCAAAAGGAGTGGGTATAGCGGCCCAAAAGGCATGCGATGTTCACAGACCGCAGTGCTGGACTGGAGGAAGAAAAAAAAATTCTTACCAAACTGTTCCAGCCTTTTGGATTACCTATCCAGGGGTGCGGAAGGGAATGCGCCTGAAGAAGAGGAAGCCTGGATAACAGTACTCTCTGGCATGGTGTGTTGGGACAGGAATTTAGGGTCGTTCGGAGCGGGCCGATGGCGGCGTGCAATAGTCATATTCACAGGAGCACCTTGTTGGGTTTGGACAATGTACCCAAAAGGACATCGGTAAGGGCTTCATTAAATGGCAAAAGGGGTGCTGAAGTAGAAGTCCCAGACTGAAGCACCTCTGTCAGGAGATTAGACCTGACCTCTACAGTAGGAAGCTCAAGGCTGAGGACCTCAGCTGCCCAACTGACCACAATACCATAAGTTGCTCCCTCCGCCGTAGCTACGGTAGTAGGAGACAGCATGCCAGCGTCAGGAGAAGTATCCAGACCACTGGCTTCGCCCAATTCCTGTGCCCAGTCCATAGCAGGGTCATCCTGGTATTCATAAGGGTCCAGGGACCCCTCCAATTCGTCCCCATATTTGTACGCATAGGAAAAGGGGTCTGAATCCGACCTGGGGCGAATAGGCCCCACCGAAGCCGAAGGTGGTGTCGGCCGACACCGCTCCGACTCCAAGTTGTTGGGGATAAGAAATGGGTCGACGTCGATAGTGGGCACCACCGACGACAGGAGCGTCGATAACTGACCCATCGCCGGAGAAGGTCTCAAGGGTGCGACCGGCACCAGTGCGGATCTGAGCACGGATCCGGTGGTGACCTCGGTGGCCAGGGCCGAACCCTAAGGCCCCTCAGCCGAACCTCTTGGGCCCGAAGGTGCTGTCTCGGGGTCGGCCCGCCCAAATAGGAGGCTATGGCCTTGTAAATCTTTTAGTTGGGCGGGGGTAGCTCCGGGGAAGTGTGGAGCCGACCCAGACGCAGGCTCCGAAGATGGAGGCCTAGTGCGTGGCCGCTCTTCATGCGTCACATCAGCCAAGCAACAGCGCGAAGTCAGAGAGCAATGGGACTTCTTCGACTTCTTCTTCTTCTTCTTCTTCTTACCTTGACCCAAGGATTTAGAGGAAGACGAGTGGTGATGACTCCGCGACCAATCAAGACCTTTCTCTCGAGCGAGACCGCGACCTACGCAGAGTCGAGTGCCAGGCAGCCATTAGCTTTAGGGACCGTTCCCTCAAAGCCTTCGGGTGCACAGCCCGGCACTCGGAGCATGACTTCGGGTCGTGGTCGCGCGCTCAAAGCACCACAGTCAAACACGGTGAGCATCCGTCACCGACTTCGTCTGATGGCAGTCCTCACAAGGCTTTAACCGACTCTTCGGGGACATCCTCGATGCACCAAAGTTGCACACAAAAATCTCGTCAAAATGGTTGAATTCGGCCAAAAAGTAGCCAGGGTAGCTCTTCTCCGGATCAGCACGTGGTGCAGAAATAAAAGAACTGACGTCACTGCGTAAGGGCGGCATCTATGTACAACTCCCGACGTCATCACGAGGCCTACGACGCCTGCGGAGTCAACCAACGCCACCTACCAACGCGCAAGGGTATTGCTCGAAGAAAAATCTCCAGATCCAGCCTGAGGCCTGGGGGAAAATTCTAAGGTAAGGAATCTGCAACTAGAAGTCTCTATCAGATACATTATCTAAGAGACCTTTTTCTTTAAACCTGCAACATCACCCTCAACCACTGAAATACGATTCTCCGCCTCCATGACCCTGCAAGCCACATTGAGCACGTCTTGGCATAACAGTGCTACGTCAGTGCGGACCTCTGCAATCTTGTTTTCCACTGCTGCTTGTGATGTCTGGATGGCCTGCAGGATAGCAGACATGTTGCCAGAGTCTGTGCCGACCCCAACAGCTCTCCTGAGTGTGCAGGTCCTCCCATGGGGCCTGTGTTGAATTTGTCCATGCTTGTTTGGGCTGAGTGGGCCTGGTAGGTCTTAATTTCCCCCATATTGCACACACTTGTGCTTACAGATGGAAACCTTCAGTATGTCCTCACCCAGCCTGCTCACCCCACAAAAGGCAAGGCAGAACAAGCAGTCGGGAGACAGAGTGGATGTTAGGGCTCCGGAAGCTCAGCAGTCCAAAAGGGGAGGATTTGACCGTACCAAAGAAGGGCAGGCCAAACTTTGCTGTCCACCCCCTGCACTCGGAGTGGCAATCACTGCCCAAGAGGCCAGGTCCAAAGGCTCCCTCCTCTATATGGTGAGAGGCAACATGCAAAACTACAAAAAGCAGCAGAGCCAGAGCACCATGGTAGGCTTCAGCAGTAGGGGAAGTGACCACAACTGCACCCTCAGTCCAGCCCAGTCACTGTGGATGTAGTTCGCTGTAAGATGAACAAAGGGGGCACTCGAGGAGGTCACAGGATGCGTCCGCCCAACAGCAAGGCAAGATGGATGGACTGGCAGCTCCCACCAGACACAACATACATGTAGAGGGGTCAAAGGCAGTATTCCATCAGGTTTGCGGGTAGAGAGTGACAGCCACAGCCCGAACCGGTGCCGGAGAGAGAAAAAGCAGCCGCAGACGCTCCACTTGCAGTGGCCGCACCAATGCCACAGCCTGAAACTCACTGCCAAAGTCAGCCGTCACACGTTTCTGGCGGCAGGCAGACCATGCGACAAGCGCCTCCAAAGTCCCTGGGGAGCAGTTACTTCCACCACTGCCCAAAGGGCCCCTACCTCAGGGTGTTAATGAGGGTCTGGGCACTCCTCACTTGCCCTTCACAGCACCCAGCTAGGCTGAAAGGGGGCCCACCCAGCCACAGCTCTCTCCTCCAACCACCAATGCAGCTCACAGGCCGATACTGTAGGCCACTGAGGACTCAGCTGCCCCTTCCTCACTGCCAAGGCCCAAGCAGGCCAGAGTCAGAGGTCACCGTGGGTCAGAGGTTGGCAGTGCAGCACACCTTGTGACGCTACTGAGGCTGGGCCAAAGAGGATCTCTTCCGTGGGCCAGTCCTCCTACAACCATCACCGCAGCCAATGCCCTCACATGCTGGGAGACTCCATGTGGTTGGCATGGGCAACCCACAGCTCTGAAATCAAGCCACGGCTGGGACGAGGCCCGAACATGGGATCGGAGCCACCAGTCATCCTCAGGACAATAAGGAGGCCGCTGTCTTGTTTGCGGCCAGCGTCTCACAGGTCTGCCAGGCAGCTCCGAATGCTGCACAGGGCAGGTGCCTGTTGCCGTTCCTCCCTGGAGTATCCAGTACCTGCCATCCACTCAAAGCAGCAAAATGGCAGGGAACTTCTAGATCATCTAGGGTGTATGTGGCAGATGACGGAGGAGGTGATCAGCACTCTCAAGACAGGACTGACATCTTGGCAATCTAAGCAACGCCCCGTTTAGTGGAATTTATGGCACAAACCAAAGCAGACAGAACATTTAGTAGGTCAAAGATTTAGCATTGTTGTTGCCCTATTGATGGCACTCCTCCAATGCCCCTAAGGCATCTACTGTCAACACCAGAGCAGTACGCGCTCTATTGGCGACAAAAATGCAAAAAACCAGCACTCTCAAAACAAAGTAATTTATGCATTGTGCTGATATGTTGTGGTTTAACCTTTTGCATTGCAGAGTTCAATCCTGAAAACTTATTTTTAATATGCTTACAAACACTGTTCCTTTCCAATGTATTCCTGCAGGTTTTCAGAGTGTGCTAGGGTGTGGCCCCTTTCCAGGGCCTTCCAGAGACTTTCCCTGCAACATGCCTGGGCGTGGTTCTGGGCTGGGCCAAGACTCTATAAAAGAGAGCCAGCCCAACTCCCAGTGCTCACTATTCAGAGGTCCCGGTGCAGAGCAGCAGCTTCTTCCTGAGCTCCTGTCCCGGCGGCCTATTTGGATCTTCTAGTCTTCTGCCCTAATCCTTCATTGGTGATCATTGTTCCAGGCGGTAAGACGGTGGTTGGACTGTCCCGACAACGTTATTTTAGAATTTTCATATTCTTGGTTTAAATTCTTAAATGAGTAACAGATTACTTGTGCGCCTCCATTTCTTGAAATGTATATGGTAGTTTACAAATAGGCAAGACGCGCAATTTATTTCATAAAGGTTTGACATTGTTATTCATTGCGTGCTACCATTTCTTGACATTTACATGATGTTTTACGAATTGGCAAGACGCACAACTCGTTTCATGAGCATTTAACTTTGTTGTTCATTGCGCACTACCATTTTGCGACATTTTACATGGTGGCTTAAGAATCGGCAAAAGAAGCGTGATTCGTTTCATTGTACTTTGATCTTGTTATTTATTGTGAGCTGTTATTCCTTGACATTTACATCGTGTTTTACTAATTGGCAAGACGCTCGATTCGATTAATGATGATTTGACTTTGATATTCATTGGATGCTACCATTTCTTGGTATTTTACATGTTAACACTCGAATTGGCAAGACGCACGATTCTCTCCTCGAGTTTAATTCATGTTGTTTATTGTATGCTACTATTCTAAGATATTTATTATGTAATATTCGGGTTGACAAGTTATGTGATTAGTTTCCTGAATCCATATTGTGAAGGTGTTTACTATATATATATATATATATATATATATATATATATATATATATATATATATATATATATATATATATATATATACGCAATTTGTGTTGAAACATTTTAAGAGTACACAGAAGGCCAGAGTTTCCAGATGCAATATTGTATGGTCCTAGTATACATTCTCAAAACAGGATTTATATGACTGGTTTAAAATTTTGTCAGGATGTTTTTTTCTGATTCTCATGTAAATGAAAGTACTTGAATAAGAAAGTTTTCATTTAATTCATCTTGATCCCCTAAAGGTATCCAGCCATCTTGAAACTTAGTCATTTTAAACTTAACTCTTATATTGTTCATGTTTTCAGAGTGACTAGGCTTAGAATCATAGTCTAGTATTGATTTCAGGAGATATAATTTTCATATTGTGTGTTCTAACCTTTTTCTTACTACAGGTCTCCTTCCCAGCTGTTCCCTTCCTAATCCCCTCTTCCCCCTCTTTAACTCTCTCAGTCTCTGTGATTTATCTATCAGTGTCTTGGAGCTGTTCAGTGGTGGACGTGTTGGGAACGTGCACAGACCCCGAGGAAACTGATGCTTCAGATGTAGCAATAGGAGCCGTCTTATCACAACGAAATAAAGACACTGGTCAACTTCATCCTGTAGCTTATATGTCTCGGAAGTTGAACGAAGCCGAACAGAACTATGTCATTGCTGAAAAAGAGCTTCTGGCGATTCGTGACGCCTTTAAAGAATGGAGACATCATTTGTTGGGTGCCAAATACACTGTTACAGTAAATACTGATCATCGTAATCTTCAATTCATGAGTTCCGCCAGACTTTTGACCCCTCTGCAATTACGCTGGATGCTTTTTTTTGCCGAATTTGATTTTGTAGTAACCTTTCGGCATGGTAAAGATAATCGCAAGGCTGACGCCTTGTCCCATCACGAGTCTACCACGTTGCCTGCATTTCAAGCCACCAGAGCTATCATTGCTCCTGACAAGGTTCTATGTATCATAAAAACTGAAGATTTCTTTGAAGATATTTGCAACTCTTTCACTGTTGAAAAATGGCAAATATGGGCCCAAGCAGATCCCAAGGTCAATCAAGCAAGGTTTACCCTTTCATGACGCTCGTTTCTTCGTACCCACTACCAAACTTCGCAAGATAGTGTTTCATTGGTTGCATGTTATACCTATGGCAGGTCACCCAGGTACTCCTAAAACTCTTGAACTAATCCAATGCTATTTTTGGTGGCCTACCCTAACAAAAGCTGTAAAAGAAATGGTAAACAACTGTGAAGTTTGTGCTCACTTTAAAACAAGTCATTCAAAACCAAAAGGTTTGTTACATCCACTTCCAACCCCAAGTCGTCCGCGGGAGCACATTTCTTTAGACTTTATTACCGGTCTGCCAGTGGTTCAACAGCATTCAGTAATTCTGGTGGTAGTAGATAGTCTCACGAAATATGGACATTTCATCGCCTGTAAAAAATTGCCCACTTCTAGTGAATTGGCAACTATTTTACTGAACAGAGTGGTTCGTTATCATGGACTGCCAAAGGTTATCCTCTCCGATCGGGGGTCACAATTTTCCTCCAATTTCTGGAAGACATGGTGTAAAACACTCCAAGTAACATCTACGCTATCTACTAGTCACCATCCTCAAACAGATGGTCAAACGTAGAGATTAAATCAGACTTTGAAACAATACCTATGTGCCTACGCTGAAAAGGCACTTCATTCTTGGACATCTATGCTCTGGTCAGCTGAGTAAGCTTACAATAACTCATTCCACACTTCTAATGGCGTTATACCCTTTTTTGGTTTATTTGGCTATCATCCTGACACCTTGCCCACCACAATTCCTCAAGAAAGTTCTCTTACTCCAGCTGTATCAGAAACCATTCAGCATTTACATCAAACCCAGAAACTGATTCAACAGCATTTAGAAAAAGCCAAACAAAAATATAAAAGGCATTATGACAAGAAATATTGCGAGGGACCGCAATATCAACCAGGTGACAAAGCGTGGCTTTTCACAAAACATATAGACTTCAAGAAGAAGCACATGTTTAACCCTAAATTCATAGGTCCTTATACTGTCCTTCAGCAAATCAATCCGGTGACCTATAAACTACAATTGCCCAGATCCTTACGGATTCATCCAGTGTTCCACACTTCCCTCGTGAAAAAGGCAGTCTTCTGCCCTAATCCTTCATTGGTGATCATTGTTCCAGGCGGTAAAACGGTGGTTGGACTGTCCCAACACCGTTATTTTAGAACAGATTACTTGCGCGCTACCATTTCTTGAAATTTATATGGTATTTTACAAATAGGCAAGACGCACAATTTATTTCATAAAGGTTTGACTTTGTTATTCATTGCGCGTTACCATTTCTTGACATTTACATGGTGGATTAAGAATCGGCAAGACGCGCGATTCGTTTTATTGTGTTTAAACATTGTTGTCCATTGCGCGCTACTATTTCTTGACATTTACATGATGTTTTACGAATTGGCAAGACGAACAACTCGTTTCATGAGCATTTAACTTTGTTGTTCATTGCGCGCTACCATTTCTCAACATTTTACATGGTGGCTTAAGAATCGGCAAAAGAAGCGCGATTCGTTTCATTGTACTTTGATTTTGTTATTTATTGTGAGCTGTTATTCCTTGACATTTACATTGTGTTTCACGAATCGGCAAGACGCTCGATTCGATTAATGATGATTTGACTTTGATATTCATTGCGTGCTACCATTTCTTGGTATTTTACATGGTAACACTTGAATTGGCAAGACGCACGATTCTCTCTTCAAGTTTAATTCATGTTGTTTATTGTATGCTACTATTCTAAGATATTTATTATGTGATATTCGAGTTGACAAGTTATGTGATTTGTTTCCTGAATCCATATTGTGTTATTCATGGTGCACAATCCTTTTATGGTGTTTACTATATATCTGCAATATGCGCAATTTGTGTTGAAACATTTTAGTACACAGAAGGCCAGAGTTTCTAGATGCAATATTGTATGGTCCTAGTATACATTCTCAAAACAGGATTTATATGACTGGTTTAAAATTTTGTCAGAATGTTTTTTTCTGATTCTCATGTAAAGGAAAGTACTTGAATAAGAAAGTTTTCATTTAATTCCTCTTGATTCCCCTACAGGTATCCGGCCATCTTGAAACTTAGTCAATTTAAACTTAAGTCTTAGATTGTTCATGTTTTCAGAGTGACTAGGCTTAGATTCATAGTCTAGTATTGATTTCAGGAGATATAATTTTCATATTGTGTGTTCTAACCTTTTTCTTACTACAGGTCTCCTTCCCAGCTGTTCCCTTCCTAATCCCCTCTTCCCCTCTTGAACTCTTTCAGTCTCTGTGATTTATCTATCAGAGACTTGGAGCTGTTCAGTGGTGGACGTGTTGGGAACGTGCACAGACCCCGAGGATCTGGTGACTCTGACATCTACTTGGGTGATAGACATGATAAAATACACAACAAAAACAGAAATGAACACAGGATGGGTAGAAAAGGCAGGGGAACTGCATATTGTGACATGAGACATCATTCATTTGGAATTGACCCACTACTCGGACAGCCTCCCACTTTCACCCCTTGTAACTAATGATATACCAGAAGGATAACAGTATGAAGTGTCACTGAGATCCCCTACAATGAAAATAGTAATGAAATGGATATTGGAAGGAAATGCCTCCTTGGCATGGGTACTCCCTGACTTTTTGCCTTCGCTGATGCTAAGTTATGATTGAAAGTGTGCTGGGACCCTGCTAACCAGGCCCCAGCACCAGTGTTTTTTCCCTAAACTGTACCTTTGCTTCCACAATTGGCACAGCCCTGGCACTCAGATAAGTCCCTTGTAGCTGGTACCAAGGGCCATGGTGCCAGGGAAGGTCTCTAAGGGCTGCAGCATGTCTTCTGCCACCATGGGGACCCCTCACACAGCATATGCACACTGCTTCACAGCTTGTGTGTGCTGGTGGGGAGAAAATGACTAAGTCAACATGGCACTCCCCTCAGAGTGCCATGCCAACCTCACACTGCCTGCGGCATAGGTAAGTCACCCTTCTAGCAGGCCTTACAGCCCTAAGGCAGGGTGAACTATACCACAGGTGAGGGCATATGTGCATGAGAACCATGCCCCTACAGTGTCTAAGCAAAACCTTAGCCATTGTAAGTGCAGGGTAGCCATAAGAGTATATGGTCTGGGAGTTTGTCAAACACGAACTCCACAGTTCCATAATGGCTACACTGAAATCTGGGAAGTTTGGTATCAAACTTCTCAGCACAATAAATGCACACTGATGCCATCTTAGAGATGCCCCCTCAATACCAATCCGACTTCTAGTGTTAGGCTGACCAGTTACTGCCATCCTGCCACAACCAGAAGAGTTGCTGGCCACATGGGGAGAGAGCCTTTGTCACTCTGTGGCCAGGAACAAAGCCTGTACTGGGTGGACGTGCTTCACACCTCCCCCTGCAGGAACTGTAACACCTGGCGGAAAGGCTCACCCCCTTTGTTACAGCACCACAGGGCATCCCAGCTAGTAGAGATGCCCGCCCCTCCGGCCACTCCCCCCACTTTTGGCAGCAAGGCTGGAGGAGATAATGAGGAAAACAAGGAGGAGTCACCTACCAGTCAGGACAGCCCCTAAGGTGCCCTGAGCTGAGGTGACCCCTCCTTTTAAAAATCCTCGGTCTTAGTTTTGGAGGATTCCCTCAATAGGATTAGGGATGTGCCCCCCTCCCCTCAGGGAGGAGGCACAAAAGAGGGTGTTGCCACCCTCCAGGACAGTAGCCATTGGCTACTGCCCTCCCAGACCTAAACAAACCCCTAAATTCAATATTTAGGGGCACCCAAGAACCCAGGAAATCAGATTCCTGCAACCAGAAATAAAGAAGAAGGACTGCTAACCTACAAGCCTGCAGAGACGGACAACGACAACTGCTTTGGCCCCAGCCCTACCGTCCTGTCTCCTGACTCGAAAACCTGCAACCAGCGACGCATCCAACAAGGACCAGCGACCTCTGAAGCCTCAGAGGACTACCCTGACCCCAGGACCAAGAAACTCCAGTGAGCAGCAGCTCTGCTCAACAGCCAGCAACAAACTTGCAACTTTTCTACAACTTCAAAGGCCTCACTCTTCCCGCCAGAAGCGTGAGACTTCACACTCTGCACCTGACGCCCCCTGCTCGAGATCCAGAGAACCAACACCACAGGGAGGACTCCCCGGCGACTGCGACCTTGTGAGTAGCCCGAGATGACCCCCCTGGACTCCCACAGCGACGCCTGCAGAGAGAATACAGAGACTCTCCCCTGACCGCGAGTGCCTATAACAAGGGACCCAACGCCTGGACCAAGCACTGCACCGGCAGCCTCCAGGACCAGAAGGAACCGAACCTCAGTGCAGGAGTGACCCCCAGGAGACCCTCTGCCTAGCCCAGGTGGTGGCTGCCCGAGAAGCCCCCCTGTGCCCTGCCTGCACTGCTAGAGTGACCCCCGGGTCCCTCCACTGAAACCAATACAAAACCCGATGCCTGCTTTGCACACTGCACCCGGCCGCCCCTGTGCCACTGAGGGAGTGTTTTGTGTGCCTACTTGTGTCCCCCACAGTGCTCCACAAAGCCCCCCGGTCTGCCCCCCTGAGGACGCGGGTACTTACCTGCTGGCAGACTGGAACCAGAGCACCCCTGTTCTCCATAGGGGCCTATGTGTTTTGAGCACCTCTTTGACTTCTGCACCTGACTGGCCCTGAACTGCTGATGTGGTAACTTTGGGGTTGCCTTGAACCCCCAATGGTGGGCTGCCTTTGCCCAGGAACTGAGACTTGTAAGTGTCTTACTTACCTCACAATCTAACCAATACTTACCTCCCCCAGGAACTGTTGATTTTTTCACTGTTGTAGGAAAGTACCATCTTACCTGGCATGTTACCCCCATATTTCACTGTATATATGTTGTTTTAGTCTATGTGTCACTGGGACCCTGCCAGGCAGGGCCCCAGTGCTCATAAGTATGTGCCCTGTATGTGTTCCCTGTGTGATGCCTAATTGTCTCACTGAGGCTCTGCTAACCAGAACCTCAGTGGTTATGCTCTCTCTACTTTCCAAATTTGTCACTAACAGGCTAGTGACTAAATTTACCAATTCACATTGGCATACTGGTACACCCATATAATTCCCTAGTATATGGTACTGAGGTACCCAGGGTACTGGGATTCCAGGAGATCCCTATGGGCTGCAGCACTTCTTTTGCCACCCATAGGGAGCTCTGACAATTCTTAAACAGGCCTGCCAGTGCAGCCTGAGTGAAATAACGTCCACGTTATTTCACAGCCATTTACCACTGCACTTAAGTAACTTATAAGTCACCTATATGTCTAACCTTCACCTAGTGAAGGTTGGGTGCAAAGTTACTTAGTGTGTGGGCACCCTGGCACTAGCCAAGGTGCCCCCACATCGTTCAGGGCAAATTCCCCTGACTTTGTGAGTGCGGGGACACCATTACACGTGTGCACTGTACATAGGTCACTACCTATGTACAGCGTCACACTGGTAACTCCGAACATGGCCATGTAACATGTCTAAGATCATGGAATTGTCACCCCAATGCCATTCTGGCATTGGGGGGATAATTCCATGATTGCCCGGGTCTCTAGCACAGAACCCAGGGTACTGCCAAACTGCCTTTCTGGGGTCTCCACTGCAGTTGCTGCTGCTGCCAACCCCTCAGACAGGTTTCTGCCCTCCTGGGGTTCAGGAAGCCCTGGCCCAGGAAGGCAGAACAAAGAACTTCCTATGAGAGAGGGTGTAACACCCTCTCCCTTTGGAAATAGGTGTGAAGGCTGGGGAGGAGTAGCCTCCCCCAGGCTCTGGAAATGCTTTGATGGGCACAGATGGTGCCCATCTCTGCATAAGCCAGTCTACACTGGTTCAGGGATCCCCCGGCCCTGCTCTGGCGCGAAACTGGACAAAGGAAAGGGGAGTGACCACTCCCCTGACCTGCACCTCCCAGAGGAGGTGCCCAGAGCTCCTCCAGTGTGTCCTAGACCTCTGCCATCTTGGAAACAGAGGTGTTTGTGGCACACTGGACTGCTCTGAGTGGCCAGTGCCAGCAGGTGATGTCAGAGGCTTCTTCTGATAGGCTCTTACCTCTCTTGGTGGCCAATCCTCCTTCCTAGGTAGCCAAACCTCCTTTTCTGGCTATTTAGGGTCTCTGCTTTGGAGAATTCTTCAAATAATGAATGCAAGAGTTCACCAGAGTTCCTCTGCATCTCTCTCTTCACCTTCTGCCAAAGGATCGACCGCTGACTGCTCAGGAC
Organism: Pleurodeles waltl; assembly: GCF_031143425.1. Classification (NCBI taxonomy): domain Eukaryota; kingdom Metazoa; phylum Chordata; class Amphibia; order Caudata; family Salamandridae; genus Pleurodeles; species Pleurodeles waltl. Next base: position 557,837,081 of record NC_090451.1, read on the forward strand.
GCCTGCAAAACCGCAACAAAGTAGCAAGACGACTACTAGCAACCTTGTATCGCTTCATCCTGCCGGCTTTCTCGACTGTTTCCAGGTGGTGCATGCTCTGGGGGTAGCCTGCCTTCTCTCTGCACCAGGAGCTCTGAAGAAATCTCCCGTGGGTTGACGGAATCTTCCCCTTGCAACCGCAGGCAAAAAAAGACTGCATCACCTCTCAGCATGACGAGCATGGTCCCTGGAACTCAGCAACTCTGTCCAAGTGACTCCCACAGTCCAGTGACTCTTCAGTCCAAGTTTGGTGGAGGTAAGTCCTTGCCTCCCCACGCTAGAAAGCATTGCTGGGTACCGCGTGATTTGCAGCTGCTCCGGCTTCTGTGCACTCTTCCAGGATTTCCTTCGTGCACAGCCAAGCCTGGGTCCCGACACTCTAACCTGCAGTGCACAACCGTCTGAGTTGTCCTTCGGCGTCGAGGGACTCCCTTTTGTGACTTAGGGTGGACTCCGGTTCACTTTTCTTCTAAGTGCCTGTTCAGGTACTTCTGTGGGTGCTGACTGCTTCTGTGAGGGCTCCCTACGTTGCTGGGCGCCCCCTCTGTCTCCACCTCCAAGTGGCGACATCCTGGTCCCTCCTGGGCCACAGCAGCACCCAAAAACCTCTACAGCGACCCTTGCAGCTAACAAGGCATGTTTGCGGTCTTTCTGCGTGGGAACACCTCTGCAAGCTTCATCGCGACGTGGGACATCCATCCTCAAAAGGGGAAGTTCTTAGTCCTCTTCTTTCTTGCAGAACTCCAAGCTTCTTCCAACCGGTGGCAGCTTCCTTGCACCCTCAGCTGGCATTTCCTGGGCTCCTGCCCACTCTCGACACTGTCGCGACTATTGGACTTGGTCCCCTTGTCTTACAGGTACTCAGGTCCAGAAATCCACTGTTGTTGCATTGCTGGTGTTTGTTCTTCCTGCAGAATCCCCCTATCACGACTTATGTGCTCTCTGGGGGTAGTAAGTGCACTTTACACCTACCTTTTAGGGTCTTGGGGGAGGGCGGGGGCTATGTTTCTAACCCTCACTATTTTCTTACAGTCCCAGCGACCCTCTACAAGGTCACATAGGTTTGGGGTCCATTTGTGGTTCGCATTCTGCTTTTGGAGTAAATGGTTTGTGTTGCCCCTATACCTATGTGCTCCTATTGCAATCTACTGTAACTTTACATTGCTTGCATTACTTCCTTTTGCTATTACCTGCATAATTTTGGTTTGTGTACATATATCTTGTGTATATATCTTATCCTCATACTGAGGGTTCTCACTGAGATACGTTTGGCATATTGTCATAAAAATAAAGTACCTTTATTTTTAGTACTTCTGTGTATTGTGTTTTCTTATGATATTGTGCATATGACACCAGTGGTATAGTAGGAGCTTTACATGTCTCCTAGTTCAGCTTAAGCTGCTTTGCCATAGCTACCTTCTATCAGCCTAAGCTGTTAGAAACACCTCTTCTACACTAATAAGGTATAACTGGACCTGGCACAAGGTGTAAGTACCTCTGGTACCCACTACAAGCCAGGCCAGCCTCCTACAACTGTGTCTACTTTTAAAATAGCTTATTGCCATTTTAACAAAAACTGTATATGTTATTGCTCTAATCAAAGTTCTTAACTTACCTGTGTGGAGTACCTTGCATTTTATGTATTTACTTCAAATCTTGATCTTGTGGTTCTAAAAATAAATTAAGAAAAATATATTTTTCTATATAAAAACTATTGGCCTGGAGTTAAGTCTTTGAGTGTGTGATCCTCATTTATTGCCTGTGTGTGTACAACAAATGCTTAACACTACCTTCTGATAAGCCTACTGCTCGACCACACTACCACAAAATAGCGCATTAGAGTTATCCAATTTTGCCACAATCCTACCTCTAAGGGGAACCTTTGGACTCTGTGCACACTATCTCTTGCTTTGAGATAGTATATACAGAGCCAACTTCCTACAGATATGCTTGGTAAGTAAAATGTATTCTTTTGGGAGATACTCCTTCCATTGCATATTCAGAAACAAATTTGGATTCAGCCGCACAATTGTCGCAAATATCTGCACAATCCAATCCAATAATAATGTTAATCAGGTATACTTAATTTTACCAGACTGTCCACTTACTACTATCAAGATGGTTCTAAGAAGCAAACTCACGGTTACTAATAATTTATATATCATTCAATGATTGATATTTGTGTAAGATCAACATGGCAGGTACTAAACTGGGTCACTTGCAATATGAAATAACAAATTTGTAGCACAGACAATGCACAGGACTGCTTTTAAATGTAAATTCAATACAGAAATTAAAATAGATTACAGGAGACTTTTGCAACCTAACAAACTGGGGGGTCTGCCCCCCCCAGGATAAAGATAAATAGAGTGGAGATGGATCAACCATCATAAAAAGTGAAGGTGGGCTGGGTGCATGGGGAAGAGACTGGGGAAGGGAGGAGTCATGAAAGGCAGTTACTTGTGGGAAAAACAGGGGTAATTCTTTGGGCAACCTCTAAGGTTGCTTTCTGTGTTCATGCCACATCACCCTCAACAAGATCTGTGGCAGGGATAAAAAGGCATGCTGTTTCCTACTAAACATGACCCACTTCGGCAGTATCATAATGGAGCTGGCAGCTTCGAGTTTACCCGGGTGCTAGACTATGTTATCAAATGGACTGTCCTTCATGTATAGTAGCCTTTAATGGAAAAGGTCACTACAGGGTCATATCAGCATGCACTTATATGTCCACACCTTTAATATAATGCACCTTGCTGCCTGTGTTTAGGAGGTCTACCTTAGGGATGACTGACATATATTAAAGAGAGTGCTGGGGCTGTGCCATACATGGTGTGGGCACTGCTGAGTTTGAGTAATATGCACTGCTTGTGCAATGGCAGGCCTGCTGTTAGGAGTTTACTTTGGTCACTCAGGGTGGCACAAATACTGATTCAGGTCCTGGTGACCCATTTAACACCTTTGGCCTGGGTACCACTGGTGCCATACACTAGGGACTTATAAGGGAGTTAAAGTGCTTGCCAATTCACAGTTACCAATTTAGGGAGAGAACACTGGCACTGGGGCCTGGTTGGCAGGCCCCAGTGCACTTTTAGAGTCATAACCAACCAACAGCATCTAGAGAAAAAAAGAAGTATAGGGAGGGTCACCCGAAAAGGGCACTTTCCTGCATAGGGATTTTTCCCTTTCCCTAGTGCATGAAGGCCAAAGTGGTTTCATGTCTGAGCAAACAATATACCATAACTTGGGGTACCCTTCATGTTGCTTTGGGATCTTCCTAAATACTGGAAAGCCACAGCTCAACCATGGTTCTTCTTGTCGATATTGAGAAGTTCTTTGATTCAGTAGATAGGGATTATTTATTTGCAGTTCTCACAAAGATAGGCACTTGTGTGTACTTTCTCTGTCCAGTGTGTTTGTCTGTTCTAAACTCAGGCACTAGCATGAGTGCAGGTGTTCTCTCCAAGCCATTTCTGATCAGACAAAGTGTGTGGCAAGGGTGCACATTGTCGCCTCTTTGCATGGTCTCCAGATTGACAGTGAGAACCATGATTTGACAGGAGCTCTTGGTCTGGAGAACCAGGTCTCACTTTATGTAGATGGCCTTTTTTGTTCCTCAGTTGTCCCTGCTGCTCACGTCTTTAAACACTGAGAGTATCTGAATCTATTTGGGAAACACTCTAGGGAGCTTGTGATCTGGTCCAAGCCTGTGTTATATTCTGTGTTGGGGCCAGAGACGTAAGTGTGCTGGGCTCCAGGGTGACATTTGGAGACACAAGGTTTCAGAAACGTAGGTATTGTTAAAGCAAGGAAATCATTTATTTAGTGGAGGGGGAATATTGGTCCGAATCTGTACTCACTCAGGCACCTCCTCAACCACTGAAACACTCTTTCATCTGATTTAGCGTGCACAACAATGGTCAAAATGGGTTTGCTCACAAAAGCCTTGCAGAGCTATCCCTTTTCATACAGCCAATTCCCACCGAGGGTGGTTGCACTTTTCTAATGTTTCCTTTGCGGAAATAAGAATCCTTAGGTCCCTGTGGCCAACTGTAGTAAATCACCTCATGATGGGGAATTCGGTATGATGGAGATCCTAAAGTACTACCATGCTTCTCATCTGCCCTTGTTAATGAGTGGCTATCAATGAGATGCAGCATAAAGAACAGAAATGTGGCTCATGGGTAAATCCATAACTAGTTGTACAACGGGAAGCTTCTCAGTCATGCACACACCACCGTTCACTTAATCTGTGATCAGGCATAGCGGGATACTGTCTGCGCTATTCTTTAGGGTCAGAGACTTACAGGAGAACCTCAGTTGAGGGTTAGGATGCTGCATCTGCAGATAACCGCACTTCAAGGGATTTACATGTGGGATTATTGCCGACATTTAACTGATGTGGTACACCAAACCCAGATGTGCTAATTTGCATATCTACACCACGAGTTTGAACTCCACAAATCACATTTTCTAAGTACTTTTAATTAAAGCATGACATATCCCAATATCCGCAGGGCCTGGATTACACTCCTGACAATAAACCCACTTGGGAATAAGATTTCCAAAATATACCAATTCATTAGTACACCCAGCACTTTCCTGACCTTGCTCTGAGGCTGATGAGGGAATACTTAAGGAGGCCTGCAGGGAAGCTTTAATATCAGCCAACAAGGTGGCTATCTTATCTTGTTTTTTAATTATGCAGCCTATGATTTTTCTACTCCCCCTCTTGTGCCTCTGTCATTCTTCCCCTATCCTCTTCTTTCGCTCTTATCCATCCTCATACCGCTCTCTCTCTACAATGTCACTTCTCTTTCTCTCATGCCTTGCTGATATTAATTTACTACTGTTGCATGTGTTTCTTTGCTGCTTCATGTATATTTGCTGCTTCATATATATAAGCCTTATGGTGCAAAAACACAAAATAGAAATTCCAAATAAATAACGTTCACAGAGTGTACTATACCTAAACGAGGCTCTAGCACATGCTTAGGAATACATTTACCAGAGTTCCACCACTGGACTTTGAGCTGTTCCATCATTCAGGCAGTCTGCAAGGTGTCACTGAGGTCCTGTGGGAGGTTCACAGCTGGCCTGTGACACTGTCCTCGTAGTTTGCTCTTCTGCATGTTTTTAAGAATATTTTTTAAGATATGCATACTAATGGATATAGAAAGTATCTTCTCAATTTGTGGTTAGTGATAGCTCAGCGAGATACTGCCCAACACTGGCAAACGCTGGTACCCCTCCACTACAAAGTTGATTCAGGTATGTAACAGGTCTATCCTGTATACAAATGTGTATCTTTGAGCCTCTTCCAATCATATGCCATTTCTGTACGTCCATGTGAGTGGCCAATTGACCACTCCAGCTGTCCCCTAATTAGAACCAAGAGAGCGCCCATATCAGACTTCTTGCAGGCGGACGCCTTGATAGGCAAGTGTGAAGCACCAACTACACCATCACAGATGGTACTGCTTCAATATTGAGAATGACCTCTGTAAAAACTGATGAATTTCTAGTTCTCCCTCAGCCTCTAGAATAACCTCATGTAAAAGTGGTTGGATCTCTGGCTTTAAGCATTGGTTGTCTGCAACCCAAAATGCAGTCCCTCTCTGATTTTGACTTATTCTCCAGAATTACCACCCAGAACACCTAATTAGTAACGGATGAGTATGGATAATTCTCAAATCGTCATGACCTCTGGCCATGGTCCCTGTGTTTCCTGCAATGCTTGCTGAACAACGATTACATGATGCTTCAAAGCCCCAACATCAGGCTCTGTGACTGTGATGTGTATATTAACATCCTCAAAGCTTCCTTCAGTGAAAACACCCTGACTTCTATTCATCTTGATGCTCCTTACGTACCTCTCAGGGTGGCCATGACAAGGAATTCAACCAGTGTGAGAATCACCTACACATTCTCGGGCTTCCCCAGCCTTTATTGAGGTAGTCTTTAGAGGTCTGGGTCCTTGGGAAAAGACATGCTCCTTATCCTATGCTGGAGGCTGCTTTTTTTCCTTTGGTGACACGATTCATCCAAGATTCAGTGCTCAACACATCTGTGCCCACTGTGTTTTACTGAAGTCTGGAAATAGGTAGTTAAATGTCAAGGCAAATAGCACACTTCTAAGTCCTCATCAGTGCCACCACAACCTCATGTACTGGTATCCAGTTCTGCCAGAGGGCCTTGTGACCACTACCAGGGCACTCAATATCATCCTAAAAATTAAGCAATTGAGAGCCCCTGGAGTTTTCGGGTCACCTCCTTTTACTATGCCATCTTGATTAACATTGGACTGGGCTAGTCATAGATGGCCTCCAGTGCACTATGACCCGCCTGTGAGGAATACGTTTTAAAGTGGATGGGGATCAAGGAGCGTTCTTGGAGCCCTGCAAGCTCCAACCTTCCCTTTTAGCATACATTTTAGATTACTTTGCAGAATATTCTGAAGGTGCCCAAATATACTTTTCACATGCACAAAAATCAGGAGTCCACAGCTGAACATATTTTTCTGGCAGAGTTAAATAAGTAATGCAACTAATCACAGTAATGGTACATTTAATCAATAGCTGGTAAAAAACACATGTTTTGAGAACAAGCTGGCAGAAGGAAACTGTAATGCAGCTGAGGGGAAAATACAGATAAGTCATGTGAACTAACACATCTGTGAACAATACAATAGGGCCTGGGAATAAAACCATGAAATCCCATGATCAATAGTTATTATTTCTGGGCACTGGTATGAGAGAGGGAGGAGAAGATTCAAATGGGGGTTCTGGGCTCATGACATCCAAAAAGCATGCTTACAGAGAAACAGAAGAACAGAAACAAATAGTGATGTAATGAGCACAATCAAAAACACCTCATGCAGTGATAATTCAATGGGAGATTAAAATACCTACTAGCTGCTTCTGTATTTTAAGAGAGATACAAAGAGCTGATATCAAAGAATCTCACTCATGGCCTCACTTTCCCCACCAAGATCTGATTACCAGCCCAGTCAGATGTTTTACTCATTTTCATCTACTTCAAGCCAACCAATACTGAATAATATATTAAACTTTCAGAAATTAGGGAATACAAAAAAAGCTCAACATTCACGCAGACTAATGTCTGCTAGCCAAATTGTAGCAAACCTATGCTTAAATTAGCAACAACATCATTTATTTTTGTGTTAGATTGTAGATTTTTTTCTGACACAATATTTTAAGTTGACTTCAGTGCCTAACTGCCTGTCCTCCCAACTTTAAGAAAGTCACAGTAAGGGCCAGTAGAGACAGCTGTTTGGTGGTCTAGTGCACCATATTAAAATAAGTCAGAGGCACACAGTGCTTAAAATTGCAACTTCAATAGCTGGGTAGTCGCAGTCACAAATAAATACCCTTTCCCAAGTGGTATCCGTGCTGCAACAGTGGAAATCAAAGAACTGATCTGAAGATTTTCACCATTCAATCAGGTGAAATTTGATAAGCCTTTCTCCTTAGTTATCGTGTCCTGCCTTGTCTTTTCCAGCTTGTTTCTACATGTACTCCTCTTTTGCTAGACCGAGTCCTCCACCTCTCAAGTAAAAGAAGTACGAAAGGGGATGAGAGACAGAAGGAGGATAGTTAGGTGAAAAGCATGGTTTAGGGAGAGATGTGAAGTAGAGGGAAAAGGAGGGTAGAGCGAGAGATGAGTTAGATAAGTCAGCTATGGAGAGACATATAATAAATAGAAAGGTGAGGTAGGCAGAAAGATACAGAGAGGTAGAAAGAGAACAAGGTAGGTAGAGAGGTTTTAGATCAAGGTAGAGAGCTACAGTTAATGAGAAGAAAATGTATAAAGTGAGAGAATGCCAGGGTGCACTCAGGAATAAACTAGAGAGATAAGATAAAACGAGAAATGAATTAAAGATAGGCAGAGAGGCCAATTTATGGGTAAAGTATATTTAGAAGAAAGGTAGATGGTTTAGTAAGTTAGAGAAAGAGGTAAACTGAAAAGAGGTACAGATCACGGGAGAAAGAGAGAGAAAAAGAGGTGAAAGGCAATGTTGTGACATGAATATCTCCTGCATGGTGTATGGGTGTGTACCCCGGTCTTGAGTGTCAGACTCTTTGTGGAAATGGTAACAAGACTTTTAGCTTTGCCCTGGCATCACACTATTTTAGTGTGTGCTCAGAGGCTGAATCCTGTCTCTGGTACTAAAAGGTCCAGAACTGACTGCGTGTCCTAAAGAGGTGCACCGATCATGCAGTCAAAGTGGGAATATAATTATCCACGGCCTGAGTAACCAAACAGAGCAGTGGTTGCAGCATACTAGATTTTGTGACTCCTACACCTACACTGGTAATAAGACTTGCAATTGCAATCCTCCCCCGTTGCTGTAAACCTGGTGCCCGGCATTGGTAACCCTACATTGGCCGGTGGGATCATGAATTCTAGCCAGGCCAGACATACAAATACCTAAACAGGGGTGACAAACAAAGTCTTCGTCATCAATCGCATAAAATAATGAAAGATAAAGTTCCAAATTAAGTTGGACAGCCTGCTCCCAATCGGGCTAATTCTAATAACTATTGCTTTATGCAACCTGCTTGGTGAGCTTAATCATTTTTACAGTTTTATTCCTTGCTTTTTTATGATATTATTCTGAACAGTTAATGTATGTGTGTATGTATGTATATATATATATATATATATATATATATATATATATATACACATATACATTTTATTTTCCTTTTTAATATTTTTTGCACAGTTTTTAATTACAAAACCTTGTATTTTACAGTTTTATTTTGTCTCAAGAACATCCACTCTACCTGAGTCTTAATGCTTTGCTTATGTGTTTGGTTTGTGGTTAATGTATTGATTTTGTTTTCTGTATGTATGCTTTTATGGCAAACTTCTGTCCAATAAAGCTTATTGACTTGACACTCCTTAGTGTGACTACACTGTTTTCTCTCCATCAAAGAGTGGTAGGACTATTGATCACTCTCGTATACAATTCTGTTGTCACTTGAACCCCAGATACGTGCAATGACAATGCATGTGCAAGTTTGTGTAGTAGGCATCTGACAAATGTAGGACAAAAACAATGTGTGTGTGGTCAGAGTCTGAATACTACAACCAGTGGATTCCATTTTGGATGGCCCCTAGCTCAGCATGGCACAAGATAGAGGGTGACTACAACTTCCCTAGATAGTGGAAGTGTATGGACTGCATTCTTGTGGCTGGAGATTCAGACAATGAATTGGAGAAGAAAGGAGATAGTCTCCCATTAAAAGCTCAACAAGGTCCTTGTTAGCAAATTGCCCACCTGGGGGCCGCTGTACTGCCCATGCACTTGGCATAGGCAGTGCAGGGGCCCCTGTGCAGTGCCCAGTCACGCAGGTCACTGCCCAATTTACAGGCATTGATCTGTGCGACAGGTGCTGCTGACCCATCGCACACCAATATTGGCTGTGGCTCCATTTGGAGCCGCCATCAATGTTAAGGCCCTTTTCCCTGCTGGGCCGGCGGGTGAAAGCACTGTTTACGCCCACCGGCCCAGAGGGGAAAACATTATACGGCCGCCATGGGAGGTCATCGCACTGGCGGTCTTCTGTTGACCGACAGCGCTGATTTCGGCAGTCTTTACCGCCGAGATCATAATGAGGGCCTGTGTAGCAGACAGAAGCCTGTGAAATAAATGTAAGATTTTTACTACGTGACAGCCAACAAGTGAATGTGAACTGATCTGTTGGGAACATAATTACCTTGGGAGTGAATTGAGTGAACTACACTGGTGTTTAATCAGTGTCTTGTACAGAGATATATGCCAGGGAGTATTCCTGATGATGAACTCCATTAGTGGGGGAGGGTAATGAAAGCATAGCACCTCAAGGAAGATGGAAAACAAGATCAAAAAGCTGCTTTCAATTCCTCTAATTGAGGTGAGTAGCATTACATTATGCTGTGTAACTAAAACACTTTGTTGGTATTCAAAACATACTTAATTGGACAATACGTTAATGTGTCTGCTGGTTGATTGTTGAGTTTTGAGTGCTTGTTCCCCCAATACATCCCTCAGACAACTGCGACTGCTAGCTGTCGTTACAGTGGGATTCAAGGGCAGGAAGGGTGCAGAGAGAGGGACCACTGTCTATCAAACAACATGCTCTTTGGAAACAAAACAATTATATAATACTGTTAAGATTACCATAGAAATATCAATCTACAAAATAATGTAAAATACACTTGAAAACTATTTACCCCTGATAAAAACCATACAAAACCTTCCTATTGCACATTACATCAAGATAATTCATACAAATTAATAAATTGCCAGCTTGCACGCAGCATCGTATTCCACTAAAACTGGCCTTAAAAATCTCCTTTGTTGAGATAATACTAAAATATATTCTTTAAATAAATTATCTTACAAATTCACATATACAGTTGCTATTATTAACTGAGACTGCTTTCATTACCTTTAGACCAGAAAAAAATGAGTTCAAGTTTATTTCTAAATATTAACACTGCCTTTTCATGCCTGTGTTAGGTAAGTCATCTATAGCCAGGATAATTATCACTATTTTACCATGACTCACTTATGAACGGGGATGATGATTTACTACTAAAATGCATTATATCTCTTTTCCTTAACCAAATTTAGTTACAAGTGCAGCATCACTTGTTGTCCATACCTAAGACCTTAGTTAATCTTCTTTGTTTACTAATCTGAGCACTTACATTTTGCATCAAACCAGATCCTCCTCTTACATTGGTTGTAATTATTATTATTATTTTTTTTTGCCAGGTAACAAACTTTAATTTCACTTTGAAAACGTTCCACCACCTGTCTAATGTTATGTCCATACCAATTTAGGAACTTAACTGGTACTTCCAACTCTGGCCAGTAGCAATAAACGTTTATCACTTATCGTATATCTTTATATGAAGGACCTTGATCTATATCAAGAGTCTTAGAGATAAATGTAACAAACAGTGGTCACTGCCCTCTACTTTGCATAATTTTAAAGTTCTCTGTTAAGTTGAGATACTAATCATGCAAGAATACATATTCTGTTGGACAAAGCTGTCACCATTAATGAAATGTGCAGTGCAGGCTAATCGGAGGAGACCATTTACACTGACTATAAACCTTGATGACAAAAAAAATTAAGATTGCACCATCTCGAGCAGAAGTGAAACAGCCTGTGAAAACTATGGGTTTAATATTGTAAACAGATAATAAGTCCTTATAATAGTGGTCACTCTTTCACAGGTCTAGCCCATGATTGAAGTCTCCAGTCATTACAACCAATCTTGATGAATACTTAAAAAAACAATCCTAGCGAGATCCTCAAAGAAGAAACCCTGAGGGATTTGATACTCATGTGAGAGGACTACATTATATATACATTTATCACACTTAGGAAATCAACATTGGAAACATTTTTATGTATAGATTGTAGGTGAAATGAAACTATGAGACATTACTGTACCACATAGTTCATGGTAAGGGCGTCAGACCGCTTGAAGATTGACCTAAACAATTAGGGGAAGCCTTTTCGTGCACATATAAAAAATAATCTATTAACAGGGTTTATTGCACCGCCAAGTCTACTGGAAACAATAATCACTATATTGTATTGAACATTTCTAGATGCTTTTATTGTCTGAACCCATGCATTTTCCAGTAAAGTACTAAGTAGCTGTGCGGAGATCGTGAGTCCTAATCTACATCACTCAGAAGGCTACAGTCACCCTCCTATTCACTAACTGAAATGGTTTCCATTTAAAATAATACAATTCCACTGTGCTTCAGGTAGCCAATTCCACTATTCGTTCTCAGCTTTTGGTATAGTTACCCGTAAATTACCTTTATTTATATTGTTAACTTTTCTCAAGGTATGTAGCATTGCTTTCATATGTGACAATATCTAAAACTGATTTATTCCTAATCCAGCATGATTTTGCAAAAATGTATTAATTGTAGGAGGTCACTGAGCTACTTCCTCCTCAGGTGTAAATTTGATCCCTTGGACCATAATCTCCTTTTTATCCATTAGAAGGGCTTTTTTCACTATTTGGGAGAAGACCAAGATCTTAGAAACGTCTCTCCCGGATGTGAAATGTGCAAATACCACCTGTTTTAAATCATTAGTAGAAAATGCTTTCACAGAAGGACAGTTTGTAAAACCTGGAGTAATTATGAACAATTGAATGGTTCTATTTCTTTTCCCATGTGTAACTGTGCCAACATAGACCCAGACATTATTCTGGAGTAATTGAACAAGTTACTTAACTTCAGTAATGCCTTATCAGGTAGAGCTTTATTTTAGTTGCAAATACCTTACCTTAGGATTTCCTCCGGGCATCGGTCTAAATCAAGAGATTTTTCTCGAGCAGTACCCGAGTGCCTTCAGGTGGTGTTGGTCGGCTCCACACCCGTTGTTGGCATCATATACCGGATATGATGACGCAGGACCCATATAGAGCCACCCCGGTGTGCTGACATAACTTTCTTTTCATGACTTTCCACGCCAGAAGTGCAGTGCCTTGAAGAACACCGACCTTGGTGAGCCAGAATTAGGGCCCTGAAAGGGAAGTTCCTGTTCCTAGAAATAAGTTCACAGAGCGGAGAAGTTGTGTGGATCAATAAGTAATCTGCATCTAAAATATGTTTTTACCAGATAACGCATTACCGAAGGTAGGTAACTTGTTCATCTGATAGAGACTTCTAATTACAGATTCCTTACCTTAAAATAGATAGCCAAGCAATACCATCCCCGAAGGAGGGTCAGAGAACTAAGATCACTCTAGGAAGTTCTGAAGGACTGAAAGGGCAAAGTACTCGTCCCTTCGGACCTGACTGTCGAGGCATTAGTGTTTGATGAAAATCTGCAACAATGCCCACATTGCTGACTAACAGATGTCCAGCACTGGAAATCTGCGTGCTAACGCAGTTGTTGCAGCTGTCACTATGGTAAAGTGATCGCGCAAACCCTCTGAAGGTTGCTTTTTAGGCCCTGTGCAGCACATTTTAATGCAGAGAATGACCCATCTAGGGATGGTTCTCTACTGCACTGCCCAACCCTTCTTCGCACACACCTACCCAGCAAAGAGTTGATCTTCCAACTAGGACTCCTTGGTACGATCAAGGTAGAGCGCCAATGCTCTTTTTGGGTCCAGGCGGTGGAGTCTCTCCTCTTACTTAGAAAGATGTGGGGTTGCATAAAAAGTAGGTTTTTATAAGATGACTCTCTCTATAGAGCACTAAAATGAAGCACACTGTGCAGACAGTCCAGTGGATCCCTAACTGCTATTTTAGAGGCAAAGGTAGATAGGACTGTTGCTCTATTTGTGTTAGTGGGGGCAAGAAGTCAGGCTTATCAAGGAGTTGTGTTAAGCATTTGTTGTACCTACAGAAGCAATAAATGAGACACACACTCAATGAATAAATCTGCAACAAACTTAGAAAATTAACCTTTGCTTTTATACATGCTTAGAACCAAATAACTATGTTATAAGGTAAGCAGTTTTTAAAAGATAAATACATTGCAGTTTCAAAAATCAACAGTGCAATTTTTCAGTTCAGCAATGTTAGCCTATGAGAGAGAAACAAGAACACAATTTTGCAGGTAAGTACACAACTTACAAATCCAGTCAAGGTTCAAATCAGTACAACAAGTGCACCCACAGCAGCATTGGGGCAGCCGGGTACAGAGCTGAATTCGGAGTCGCGTGTCCAATGTTAACCAAAGTAGACTAAAGGGTGAACGAAGATGTGCTGCTCACGGGTGAGTAAAGCGGTGTCAGGGGTTGATCTCCTGAGGTTGAGGTAAGCACAAAGGGGGTCACATGGCAGCATGAAACTTACAGCCTCAGTAGCATGGTGGTGGTATACAGTTTTGGGGGTAACCGGAGATGCACTGCTCTCAGGTGATTAAAGTGGTGTCAGGGGTTGATCTCCTGGGGTTGAGGAAAGCCCCGGGAGGCCACAAGGCAGCACCAAACTTACACCCTCAGTGGCGCAGGGACAGCTGATGCAGAGTGCCAACACAGTGTTGGGCCCAATGCAAGTCAATGGTGGAGATCAGTTTTGGAAAAAAGCTGCAGGAGGCTGAACAAAGTAAATCAACAGCTGCCCTGGTAAATTCTGATGCTAGAGGATGTGGGAACTTAGGGACTCTTACCGTCCAGCTCCCCAAAACTCAGGGGCTCCAGGTGAAGTGGTGTCCTTTGGCATATGGAACAGCTTACTGGGCGATCGTAGTCAGGGGGAGTCTTCGATTTGAGGCGGCAAATTTTGAAGCAGAGTCTGGCAGAGGTTAGCCCACAGTGGACTCAGATTGGCTGGGGAACCTTCACAATACCGGGGGGGCCCTTGGACTCCAGCCGTGGGTGTAGGTGCAGAGGTGGGGCCGGAGGTTGTTTTGCGGGTCGTCAGAACAGAGTTCTTTTCTTTTAAAGTTGGTTTCTTCTTGAACAGGTCCGCTGTTCTCAGGAGATATTGACCTTTATCGAAGGCAGGTAGTCCTCCCAAAGCTTTGGAGGTCATTGGGCTGCAGGACAGGTCGTCTTTTGGCACAGGGTCGTTGAGAGCTGCAGACAGGTCGGTAGGGCTAGGGCCAAGTCAGTTGGTGTCTGCAGCCTTCTCTGCTGAGTTCTAAGGTTCAGGGGTGCCACCTAAATACTGAATTTAGGGGGGTTACAGGGAGTGGCAGGTGGTAGCAAATGGGCACTCAACTTTAGGGTGACTACACCCTCTTTATGACCTCTTCCGTTGGGAAGTGGGCATAACCTTAACCCTAGTGGCCTAATTCTTTTCAAAGAAAATGGAGATTTAAAAAGTACTGTCCACTTCAGCTCGTCCACCTTAGTGTTGGGACTGGCATGAAGTGGGCACTCCTCCTAATTTAACTAATTTTCCACCTGTGCAGCCACCAAAAGTGGGGTCAGGACATGGGGGTCGGTCATCTCCACCATCTGAAGAGACCTGGATCAAATTACAAAGGCGGCAAGACCTTAGAAGCTCCCAGCCCTAGAATGTCAATCCTGTCTGGGAGAGGAGTCACACTTCTGTCCAGAGCAGGCTTTTGTTCTGAGCCCTTGAGAGCACTGGCTCTCACCTCAGGGGGCCGGAATTCTGCCTAAGGTGTCTGCACTGGTTTTGACCACCAGTCAGTGTCCATGCTAGGAGTTGGTAGGTTTTAATGGGGGCACCTCTAAGGTTCGTTCTGAGTGCATGTATATGAGATGTTTGATACCAAACATTCCTATCGTCAGTGAAGCCATCATGTAGCTGAGGAACTAGTAATGACCGGTGTCCAGCACATGTACTTAAAATGGCTTCCCTGTTAACTTACTATGTCTGGGAATCAACAAAGACATAGCAGGGGCATATCTGCTCATGCAGGTATGCCCTCCCATGTAATATAATGCACCCTGCCTTCAGGGCTGGAAGGCCTCCTAGATGGGTGACTTACACGTATTGCACGCAGTGTAAAGGGGACAGGGCACAGAGGTTGTGTGCCATGTCATGTTTTCATTTTAGTTCTGCACCAAGACAACCTGCCTGCGAAAGCAGCACAGGGTGCACTTAGTGAGAGGGTCCCTGAGGGTAGCATGATTCGTGTTGCAGCCCTCAGGGGCCTTCTTTTAGTACCACATGCCTTAGGTACCAGGTGCACCATTTACTAGGGACTTACAGTGGTAGCTAAACATTTGCCAATTAGGACAAAAGACTGAGCAGTTTAGGGGAAAAGAGATCTGGCACTGAGGACCTGTTTAGCAGGGCCCAAGGGCACTTTCAGTCGAAATTGCTAAAGAAACCAGGCAAAAAGTGGGGTGTGACCATGTTAAAAGAGGCACTTTCCTACGTGTCCTCCTCCCAAATGAAAGAGGATGAAGCTAACTCTTCCCAGGGTAGTCTTCTTCTTCTAAGTGGCCATCTGAATTGGCATGGCCATTCCCAGGTCTGTGTTCCACTGTAAAGTCCATTCCCTGTAGGGGTATGGACCAACTTAACAGTTTGGGGTTTTGACCTTTCATTTGCATTAGCTATCTGAGAGGCATGTGGCCAGTTTGAATTAGGAAGTGAGAACCAAACAAGTATGGTTTTTGCTTCTTCAGGGAACAAACCACAGCAAAGGTTTCCCTCTCAATGGAACTCCAACACTGCTCTTAGGGAGTTAACCTCCTGCTACAGCTTGGTCATGGCCATTGTCATTGATTTGGGACAGGACTGCTCCTATTCCATGTTCAGAGGCATCTGTCTGCACAATTAACTCCTTAAACTAATCTGGAGCTTTTAGAACAGGTGCGGAGCACATTGCTTCTTTCAGGGTGTCAAAAACCTGTTGAAAGCTGGCTGTCCAGTTGACCTTTTGGGGCATATTTTGTGGCTGTCAGTTCTGTGAGGGGTGCCACAATAGTGCCATAGCCCTTCACAAATCGTCAGTAATACCCAGTTAAGCCAAGGAATGCCCTGACTTGGGTCTGGGTGGTTGGAGCTATCTAGTCAAGAAGAGTCTGGATCTGGGGTTGGAGTGGTTGACCCTCCACCAAACAAGGTGTCCCAAGTATACATCCTTACCCTGCCATATCTGCCACTTGCTTGCCTTGATAGAGACTCAATGACCTTTTTGAGGTGGATTAGGTGATCCTGCCAGTTAGAGCTGAAGACAGCAATATCATCCGGATATGCTGCACTAAAGTCTTATAACTCACCAAGAACTTTGTTCACCAACCTCTGGATGGAGGCAGGGCCATTCTTCAGACCAAATGGCTTAACAATGAACTGATAATGCCCATCAAGAGAGGAGAATGCAGATTTTAATGTTGCTCCTGGAGTCAGGCCTACCTGCCAGTACCCTGACGTGAAATCAAAAGTACTCTGATATTTGGCTGCTCCCAATGTGTCAATAAGTTTGTCTGCTTTTGGATCTGGCTGGGCATCTGTCTTGGTCACTGCATTAAGATCCCTATAGCCCATACAGAACCTCATCTCTTTCTTTTTACCCTGGGAATGAGGTTTGGGGGGTTAACACAACTGGGCTAGCCTAAGGACTGACTGAGTGCTCAATGACTCCCAATTCCGGCATCTTGCTTTGATGCTCTCCTCAACATGGTGAGATTGTCTGTAGATTTTGTTTTTGACAGGTAAACTGCCCGAGTGTCCACATCATGGGCACACCTGGTAGTTTTTCCAGGGGTCAATGAGGAGAGTTCAGCAAACTGGTGCAAGGCCTGCCTACAGTCAGTCCGCTGTTGGTCAGAGAAGGTGTCTGAAAAGACTACTCCCTCAAATGAGCCATCTTGGGTGCTCTTGGAGGTCTCTCCCATCCTTCCTTCACAAAGCAAAGTGGACCCCTAACAGGATGCCCAAACAAAAGTTTCAAATGGGGAGACTTCCACTCCCTTCTGTGGCCCTTCCCTGTAGGCAAAAGGCAGGCAAGGAAGTAGGACATCCCATCTCCTTCTGAGTTTTTAAGGAAGCCACAACAATCATGCCTTTCACAGTCTTGTGAAATCTCTCAACAAGGCCACTGCACTGGGGATGAAATCGGGTGATGAACTTATAGGTCACACCACATTCAACCCACATGTGCTTCAGGTAGCCAAACATGAAGTTGGCACCTCTGTCTAACACCACCCCCTTAGGAAAGCCCATGCCCATGCTTTAGCCTGATTGTCAGCGCTGAGGAGAGTATATGTCTCTCCAGGAAGGTAATGGTCTGAAGACATTAGTTGCTCAGTCACCATGGTGACACTGGCATCAGTGTCTCTGAGTGCTTCAACTTGAATCCCATTTATATGAGGTTGTTGTCTGTACGTCTCCAGACTACTGGGCCAGACAGCCAGGGCAGCTACATCTACCCCACCCTCTGAGACTAAAGTTGCCTCAGTAGGATCAATGACATGGTGAGGGCCTATTTGGAATTCCATCTGGAGACTTACCACTGCAGGTACACTTGAGGCGTTCTTCTTGTTAGGACAGTTAAGATCTCCAGTTAGGCACTGTAGGTTATCCCCGACACACATTTTGCCTAGTGTTGATGCAAACTTTGATTGAAAGTGTGCTGGGACCTGCTAACCAGTTCCCAGCACCAGTGTTCTTTCCCTAAAACTGTACCTTGGTTTCCACAATTGGCACAGCTCTGGCACACAGTTAAGTCCCTTGTAAAAAGAAGGTCTCTAAGGGCTGTAGCATGTATTATGCCACCCAAGGGGACCACTCACTCAGCACATACACAAAGCCTTGCATCTTGTGTGTGCTGGTGGGGAGACAAAGACAAAGTCGACATGGCACCCCTCTCAAGATGCCATGTACACGAAGAACTGCCTGTGGCATAGGTTAGTCACCCCTCTAGTAGGCCTTACAGCCCTAAGGCAAAATGCAATATACCACAGGTGAAGGCATAGCTGCATAAGCAATGTGCCCCTACAGTGTGAAGTCCATTCTAAGACATTGTAAGTGCAGTGCAGCCATATTGAGTATATGGTCTGGAAGTTTGTCACTATGAACTCCACAGCACCGTAATGGCTTCAATGAATACTGGGAAGTTTGGTATCAAACTTCTCAGCACAATAAATGATGCTAGTGTGGGATTTATTGAAAAATGCACAGAGAGGGCATATTAGAGATATACCCTGTATGTTAGCCCAACTGCTATTGTAGGACTGACCGGTCTGTGCCAGCCTGCCACTTTCAGGCGAGTTTCTGACCACATGGGGTGAGTGCCTTTGGCACTTTGTGGTCAGAAACAAAGCCTGTCCTGGGTGGAGGTGCTTCACACCTCCCCTGCAGGAACTGTAACACCTGGTGGTGAGCCTCAAAGGCTCAAGCCTCGGGCTACAGTGCCCCAGGGCACTCCAGCTAGTGGTGATGCCCGCCCCCTGGACAAAGCCCCACTTTTGGTGACAATTCAGGCGGGAAAAGTAGGGAAAACAGGGAGGGGTGACCACCGCAGCCAGGACCACCCCTGAGGTGCCCAGAGCTGAGGTGACCCCCTCTGTGAAGAATCCTCCATCTTGGTTTGGAGGACAGGGTCCAATAGGGATAGCAATGTGCCCCCTCCCCAAAGGGAGTTGGCACAAGGAGGGAATAGTCACCCTCAGGGACAGCAGTCATTCGCACTGCCCTCTGACCCTTAACACGCCCCTAAATCTTAGATTTAAGGGTCTCCCTGAAACCAGCTCACCAGATTCCTGGTGACCTACAAGAAGACAAAGGACTGCTAAGCTTGAAACATCCAGCAGAGAATTAGGAAGACGACAACTGCTTTAGCCCCAGCCCTACCAGCCTGTCTACTTTTTCAGAGAACCTGCAAAAAGACCAGTGACAAGTCCAGCAGGCCCAGCAACCTCTGCCAACTCCAGAGGACTGCCCTGCACCCAAAAGGACCAAGAACTCCAGAGGACAGTGGCTCTGTCTGAAGAAACCTACAATTAAGGCCTCCCACATCAATCCAGATGCGTGAGTCCTGACCCTGGTACGCCCACGGCCCATGTCCAGGTGGTCCACCCAGCAAGAAAGGGTCCCAAGGCGACTGTGAGCAAGAGCCCACCCTGGGTTGACCCCTCCACAATGACGCCTGCAGAGAGAATCCCGAAGACCCCAATGACCTCTGGACGAAGAAAACAGACGCCTGAAGAACTACTGCACCCGCAGTCCCCAGGATTTAAAGTAACCGACCCCCGGTGCAGCATCGACCAGCAGGCGGCCCTCCTCACTGCCCAGCCGGTGGGTTGCCCGAGAAGCCCCCCTGGACCTCGTCTGCAGCCTCATAGAGTTGCACTGAAAACCAGACGCCCTATTTGCACCCTGCACCTGGATGGCCTAGTGCAGCTCAGGGTGTGTGTTTGGTTCCTATTTGGGGCCCCTCTATTGCTCTCTTGAACCCCCCCGGTCTGCCCTCAAAAACCACAGGTACTTACCTACCAGCAGACCAAGTTCCCCTGTCTCCATAGGAGCCCACCTTAATTTGGTGCCTCTTTGACCTCTGCACCCGACTGGCCCCATGCCTGCTGGTGGTGGGTGTTTGGGGTTAACCCCCAACGTTGGACTACCTACACCCCGGAGATAAGAACTGTAAGTTGTATACTTACCTGCAAAACTGTACTATATTTTCTTCCCCCAGGAACGGTTGAAAAATGCAGTGTCCACTTTTAAAATAGCTTTTTTGCCATTTTAAGAAAAACAGTATATATTGTTGATTCTATTCAAAGTCCTGATTATATATATTCAAAGTACCTTTTATTTTATGTAATTACCTGGAAACTGAATCTTGTGGTTCTAGAAATAAATTAACAAAACTTATTTTCCTATATAAAATCCTATTGGCCTGGAGTTGAGTCACAGAGTGTGTGTTTCTTCTGATGCTGGTGTATGTACAACAAATGCTTAACACTACCCTCTAGTAAGCCTAACTACTCGATGCAGGAGGCTGGCCTTGTTTGTAGAGAGTACCCTGGGTACTTGCACCTTATACCAGGTCCAGTTATCCCTTATTAGTGAAATGTAGTAGTGCTCTAACAGCTTAGGCTGATAGAGGCAGATATAGCAGAGCAGCTTAGGCTGAACTAGGAAACATGCAAAGCTCATGCAATATCAGTTATAGTTACACAGTACTTATACACAAGTAAAGACAATACTCAGTGTTACTAAAAATAAAGGTATTTATTTGGGTGACAGTACCAAAAATATCTTAGAGACAATACTCCTTCTGGAGGTAATTATTATACACAATATATACACTAGACACCAAAATTAGACAAGTAAATAGTCATGGAACAATGCAAATTATAGGAAATGCCGTAGAATGTGATGGGAGAAAATGGGTCTAGAGGCAACACAAACCATATACTAAGAAAGTGGAATGCGAATCACGAATTCCCCCCTAGACAAGTGTAGTGTGTGCAGAATCGCTGGGAGAGTAAGAACACAGTAAAGGTGAGTAAATTACCCCATCGCATAGTCCAGAAAAGCAGGAGTAAAGTACTGCAAGTTTCCTTAGGACACACTACACCTTGTGATTGGGATTTTGCAGCAGCCAACCAAGTCTACAAAGAACAACTGCTAGATTCCTGGACCTGAAGACCTGCAAAGGAAGGGGACCAAGTTCAGAAGTCGAAAGAAGTTCCAGGAAGGACAGGAACCACTGCCAACCCAGAAGAGGGTGCAAAAGGAAGAGTCCACGGTTAGTCGAAGACTGCAGGAATGCACCCATGGAAGATGCCAGAGGGTTTCTGCGTGATGCAAAAGATGTCCCACGGCATGAAGATCATTGCAGACGAGAAGTGTGTTTTGAGTCAAAATGGCGCTGGATGGACCCAGGAGGGACATGGGGGCCTCAACTCTGTGTGAGGAGGGAGAGGGGGCTTTCAGCACTTTACAGAGCCCTCAGGATGCCAGCCAGCACCTCCAGGAGTCGCAGGATCCGGGTTCAAAGGAGGTGCAAAAATGCAGCTGATGCAGCAGAACAAAAGAAGGTCCCACGCCGCCGGAGAACTCAGCGAGTTAAGCGTCGCAGGATGGAGTGCTAGGGACCTGGGCCAGGCTGTGCACGAAGGAACTTTGCAAAGAGTGCACACAGGCCTCAGGAGGCGCAGAAGACGAAGTACACAGGGGTTCCGTCACTCTCAGGGAAGGCAAGGTCTTACCTCCTCCATATTGCGTCAGCAGGACCTCACAACAGTCTATGTCGATGATGTCCACCCACTGTGTCCTTAGGAACACGCTCGTTGCTGTGAGAGGAGTCCCAGGGTACCGGTCGTCGTCTTGGAAGGTGCCTGCTTGGAGCAGCGGAGTGACTCCATAACTCCACGCGAGATTTCTTGGGTCCTTCTGGTGCAGGATGAAGACAGGGCGTCCCTAGAGTATGCACACCGTGGAAAATGTTGCAGTTGCTGACTTGGAGCTGAGGTTGCTGGAGAAAAGTGTCTCTTGTAGACACTTTGTTGCAGTTACAGTGTTTCTTGGAGCAGGCTGCAGTTGTTCCGAGGTCCTGAAGGAAACTTGCAAGCAGAATCTGAATTGAACCCACAGGAGAGACCCTAAATAGCCCTGAGAGGGGGATTGGCTACCTTATCAGGTACAGACCTATCAGGAGGGGTCTCTGACATCACCTGCTCGCACTGGCCACTCAGAGCCCTCCAGAGTGCCCCCACACGTTGCAAAGCAAGATGGCTGAAGTCTGGGACACACTGGAGGAGCTCTGGGCACCACCCCTACGGTGGAGATGGACAGGGGAGTGTTCATTCCCCTTTCCTTTGTCCAGTTTCGCACCAGAGTACGGGAGAAGGGGTCCCTGAACCAGTGTCCACTGGTTTATGCAAGGAGGGCACCATCTGCGCCCTTCAAAGTATTTCCAGAGGCTGGGGGAGGCTACCCCTCCCCAGCCTGTAACACCTATTTCCAAAGGGAGAGGGTGTAACACCCTGCTCTCAGAGGAAATGCTTTGTTCTGCCTTCCTGGGACTGAGCTGCTCAGACCACAGGAGGGCAGAACCCTGTCTGTGAGGTGGCAGCAGCTGTAGCTGCAGTGCAAACCTCAAAGAGCTGGTTTGGTAGTACTGGGGGTCCATGGTGGAGCCCCCAGGATGCATGGAATTGGCTCCCCAATACCAGATTTGGAATGGAGGGAAACGTCTATGATCTTAGACATGTTACATGGCCATATTCGGAGTTACCATTGTGAAGCTACATATAGGTACCTATATGTAGTGCAAGCGTGTATTGGCGTCCCGCACTCAAAAAGTCTGGGGAAATGGCCCTGATCTATGTGGGGGCACCTTTGCTAGTGCAAGGGTGCCCTCACACTTAGTAATTTTGCACCTAACCTTCAGCAAGTGAAGGTTAGACATACAGCTGATTTATAAGTTACTTAAGTGCAGTGAAAATGGCTGTGAAGTAACGTGTGCATTATTTCACGCAGGCTGCAATGACCGGGCTGTGTAAGGGTTTGTCTGAGCTCCCTATGGGTGGAAAATAAATGCTGCAGCCCATATGGATGTCCTGGAACCCGAGTGCCCTGGGTACCTAGGTACCATATGCTAGGGACTTATGAGGGGGGTCCAGTATGCCAATTGAAATTGGTAAATTAAGTCACTGGCCTACAGTGACAAATTTAAAAGCAGAGCGAGTAAAAGCACGGAGGTTTTGGTTAGCAGAGCCTCAGTGGCACAGTTAGGCACTACACAGGCATACACATTAGGCCATAAATTATGAGCACTGGGGTGCTGACCAGAAGGATCCCAGTCAGACAGGCAAAAACATACTGACATACACATAAAAATGTGGGTAACATGCCAAGGAAGATGGTACTTTTCTACACTCGAACACAGTACGACAAATAGAGCATTAGTATTATCTATTTCAGACTCTGTCAAGCCTCTGGGGAACCCCTGGACTCTGTGCACACTACCTCATTTTGTTATAGTATATACAGAGCCAGCTTCCTACAGGTGCTCATTGGTTTTACAAGTGTGGCACCAAGCCATGCTGGCATCCCACTTTTTTCCACTTGTATCCAACCCTTGGGCTGGGAACAGCTTTGGGGCCCACACTCCTGTGCAAGTTTTTGGGGGTCTTTAGAAGACACTTCAATCAATTTTTCATTTGCAAATGGTGCAAAACACAAAATTCCACCGTTTGCGAATGTAAAGTAACCTTTCAGGATTTATGAAAGGCATCTGCAGTACAATTTAAGGAATACCTATACAATTTATTTAGGGAATACCTATTTGCGATTACCAATGCACATGAATCATGCATTTCCTAAATGAGAACTGGGCATTTAGGAAACTCAATTACCACAAATTCAAATTTGGTGGTAACCATGTGTAATTTTTAACAATGCATTAAAAATGCATTTTTAAAAGTGCCATTTAGCGCACACATGCCCCTAGGCCATGTGTGCGCTTTACATGTGCACAATGTCTTTGGGAGGGCATCAAAGAGGGCCTTAGGCCCCCAGCACCCTTGGAATTGCAATACCTAAATTGCAAATTCCTAACAGGAATTCGCAAATTAGGAAATGCAAAACCATTAGCACCTATGGGTCCATAGGGACGAATGGAGTCCCATTCCCTAATAGCAATTCCCTAATAGCGATTGCAAATTTTAAGAAACCGGTTTTAGGGATTCTCTATTTTCTTACATACTATTTTGCATTTCTCAAATAGTGATTTCTTAAAATTTGCTATTTAAGAAATGCAAAACGGGTCTTCGATCCATCTGGCCCTTTGTTTTTGTCCTTATTTTGTTTACCCTCTTTACCGTGTAGGGGCTTTAGGGCCTCTCTTTTGTGGTCCCCTCATCAGTGGAAATCTTGGTCACCCTCAGTGGTCTGCCTCTCAACTCTTAAGGAGAAAGTGGACCTAGGCGTACCAGGTAATGGTGCAACTTTCCTTGAACATAATTACTCAACAGATTTCTTTCATTATTAGATTGTACAGCTGTTCATAATCATGCAAATTCTTACCTTTTAACCAGCCACCTACAATTTTCACTCAGAAGTCCACAAAATCAGCCCAGGATTGTCTTTGGGTTTCTCGAGTCTCCTTGATTTTACACTCCCTCAGGAGGCAACCCAAACTCCTCAATCAGGGTAGCCTCCATGAGATCATAGGGTGTTGCATAAGCCTCATTCAGTGTGATGAGCCTACCCCTACACTTTTATGAGAACTGTTCCCAAAGAAGAGTTCCCCAGTGCTGTTTGTCGAGTCTTCTAGGCACACAGGCCCCTCTCATAGGCTGTGAACCACTTAGTGATATCATCACCTGGCTCATATTTGGGGACAACCCCTTTGGGGATTTTAGGTTCACAGTGATCTACTCTGTTCCTAGTTATAAAATTGCTGCCACCATTCTTGGGTGCTAACCACATTTCTATTCTTTCCTTTTCTATAACTAACATCCTGTTTTCCAGGTCCATTTTCTTAACTAGTCTCTCTAAGAGAGCATCTTTTTCAGAAATTTTATCTCTGGACCTTGAGGAACCTAAGCCACTCTCACTAAAGGGGGGTGTCCTAGACACTTGGGGTACAGATTCCTCTCCTCAAGTGGGAAAGGGTCCCATTCTTCCTCCTCATCTGAGTTGTCTTGATCTTGATTTACAGGATCAGTGGCTTCATCAGAAGGATGTCCCTGCTCATACTCTGCCAGCAGCTTCTGGAGCTCTGCGCTGGCAGGGCTTGAGCCTTTTTAGGTTGAGCGCGCAAGTGCTTTAACTTGTAACCTATCTGTGGGGTTTTAACTACGTGCACTGCACGCCCATCACTATCACTCATTCATGGGCTTGCGTTTCAAAAATAATTTGTTATCATTGGTAAATGTTTTAAGTTTGTTACTCCTTGGGGCGTTTTTGTTACTGCCTTGGACAGCGGCCCTGTTACATGGGTAGTTGCACGATTGCTGATACTGCATGAGAACTTATTTTTCCTTTTGTGTCTCTCCTTTGCGTTTATGGCGGCCACAGCGCTTTGAATCAGTTTGTTTATGTCAACAGTTTTACTTTTTTGACCAGTCAGTGCCCAAGCTAGGAGTTGGTGGGTTTTCAGGGGGCACCTCTAAGGTGCCCTCTGAGTGCATATATTAATAAATACATCACTGGATTTAGTGAGGGTTTATTAATATGAGATGTTTGATACCAAACATCCTTATTTTCAGTGAAGCCATCATGTAGCTGGGGAACTAATGATCAGAATCCAGCATATATACCTAAAATTGCTTCTCTGTTCACTTACAATGTCTGAGAATCGACAAAAACATAGCAGGGGCATATCTGCTCATGCAGGTATGCCTTCACATGTAATATAATGCACCCTGCCTTTAGTATTGGAAGGTCCGCAGGATGGGTGACTTACACATATTGCATATAGAGTAAAGGGGGCAGGGCACACAGGTTGTTTGTCATGTCGCGTTTTCATTTTAGCTCTGCACCAAGACTTACAGGCTGTGAAAGCAGCACAGGGTGCACTTAGTGAGAGGGTCCCAGAGGGTGGCACAATTCACGCTTCAACCGTCAAGGTCCTTCCTGTAGTACCCCATGGCCTTCGTACCAGGGGTACCTTTTATTAGGGAATTACAGTTGTAGCTAAAGGTTTGGAACTGGGGAACCTGTTTAGCAGAGACCCAGTGCACTTTCAGTCAAGACTGCACAAGAAACCATGAAAAAAGTAGGGGGAGGGAGTGACCTTGTCAAAAGAGGCACTTTCCTACATAGACCAGCATCGATAAGGCACGGAAAAACAGGAATGAATACCAACACAGCAGGTGGCAAAGTATAGGCCCAGATATCATCACATCTTGGGCAAGCAGAGTTGCAGCTATATCAGCACAGCACTCCCTGGCAATGCTGGAGAGCTACGGCAGGGGAAAAGTTTCCAGATCCAGCTCAGTGCCTAGAGGATATTCATGAGGTGAGGAATTCTGAAGCAAGAAGTACTCATTAGAGGCGGCCCTTCACGATATACTGTGAGTATTTTAGGTATTATTGAGGTCTGCCTTAAGCTAACCATTCTTGTAATTTTACCACTGTGCATCGTACCCTCCCTGAAAGTAAATACTTGGTCATAATATATGACTGTAAGCCTTCTTGGAGGGCTAGGGTGGAAATATAAAAGAACAGGGGATGTTGAAGTGAATAATAATCCTATATACAGTTTGGAAAATCACAGGACATGCAAAATGACATACCAAAATTATATGACTGCTTGTTAACTTGATAGTTGTTAGCCAATTCTAGGGATACAGGACTGGAAAATGCTTCATTTTGTCACCAATTCTCACATTTTTACCAGGTTGTCACAGTAAGGGGGCAATGGGGTTATATTTTAACCCTCAATACAAGTGGAAGTATTAGTCTTGTTTGGTGCTCCTTCGTGGTATTCAAATAATTAATGCTTCTAAGTCTCTATCAGATATTAGTTGTTACTATCTATTACAGCTATCTGCAGTCAGTGCGAATATACTCCTCAAGACTCCTGTGTCTGGCCTATGTCTCTGTCCTTGGGGAGACAATTTCACTTTCTTTTAACACAGTGCCTCTGGCATGGCATTGGATACCTATCAATTTAGAACTGCTACTCTGACACAGAAGATGGCAACTCACGAAATCTCACGTTTGCTGATTTCTCACTCATCCCATCTTTGACCTATATGTGACCCATCTGGCATAAGGTAAATATAGTAGCTAAAAGAAAGTGGCTAGTAATCCGCAATAACTATTCAGCTAAAAAAATAATAAAACACTAATTTGTCCAAGTCTTACACTAAAAGCACAAGAAAAAAAGGATTAATAGAAATATAAAAACTTAGAAACCTACAAGGATTCCAGCAGCTGCCGTCCAAATGGATGACGGGCCCAGGGTGTCTCTTGATCCGGGTCTGACTTCGGGCTGAGACAGATGTCTGTGGCAACTGCTGCCAACGACCAAACCTGTGCAGGACAAATGGAGTGACAGTTCAATAGGTGGAGTCATTTAGGTGTTATAACAGAAGCATTAAAGGATCTACTCATTATCAAGGGCCTTTAAATCTAAATTAAGCATCTTTAGCCTAGTGATGGCACCTTACAGGTCCCAAGTGTTTACTATGTCCTGAACAGTATGAGAGCTAGCAGCACAATCAAAATAAGAGGACCCAAGAGAAAACAAAGTCCCTCATAAACACTTATAATATTTGCCTCCTTCAATACTGTCATACCATTATTTTTGTGAATGTTGCAAATCACTGACAACCGCCAAAAGATAGCTATTACAACTTCTATGAAATAGATTAATAACTAAGCTAAAGTGTGCTCAGACACCTCCTCTGACAAAACAAAATTTCAATAAATATATAGTTAAGTCAATATCACTGACTTTTAAAACACATAACTTACAGGAGACAACTGCAATTTTGCAGCTTGTTTCTGCATTCAAAATGTTCCACAAACTGTAAGCTTCAGGAAAAAGGAAGGCTTTTCTAAGACAGCAGTTAAAGAAAACAGATGACAAATAATGACTCAATGGGAATTAGGAACACAAAACACACTGCTGAAGCCTGTGGATAGTCAGTGGTTGCTATAGGAAGTTAAATGCAGGGATATACTGGGGCGTGGCCAAGCCAGCCAAGATGGCGGTCACACATTAGAGGAGCTCCCATGGCCCGTCCACAATCTAATTTAATCCTGCATGACAGTGCACATTTGAAACCCCACTCCCCCCCCCTCGCTGATGTGAAGTGCAGAGACTCGGCCATCCGGCCCCTGCCTGCAATGATGACGCAGAACTAGCGATACAGCCGGGTTTGATCAGGAGCGGGGGCTCTTCCTTATGGCAGCACTGGTATGCCCCGCAAGCAGTGTCTGAGGCCGCAGTGGCAGCGATCGGCTGACTCCCCATGCCAGCACTTGCCAGGGCAGTGGACTGAAGAGCAAGTAAGACAGGACTGCCAAGACCTTCCTGGGTGGATTAAGTACCACAGGGGACGGGGCGTGGAGCCTTAGGCCTTTGGTGCAGCCTAGGCCGGGAGGTGAGTGAGGAAGCGTGCCTCCGTATCACCCCCTTGCACTCCTGAACAAACCTGGCTGGAGGGCTAGCTCAATTTAACTGATGGCGTACATGTGTGGCCACCTGCCCGAGGCACTGACTGCTGCAGCCACGGGCTCTCCTATCAAAAGCAGATGCGTATGCCAATGCAGGGCCACCTTCTGGCCTGCAGGAGGGGCAGCAGCAGACCTGGATATGTGAGGGTGCAGGCGTGCACTGAGCGGGCTGATTCTGCATGGGGGTCAATAGAGTAATACCCTGGGGCCTAAAGCAGAGTAACGCATACCTTATTGAAAGGCTGACGCTACCTTGCATGACCCCTGGCGCCGACGGCCATCTCACTGCTGCCCTTTCATCACGGCTGCCACGCCTGGGGTGAGGGGTCATTGTCTCCTAGGAGGCCCTGGAAGTCGACTGGGCCCCTATGCTCTGCGAAGAGGGTGGGGCGAAGGAGCCCTCCCCAGTGTAAACTGGAACCTTTCGGAGTTGTTGGCCGGAGGGGGGGGTGGTTGCCTCTTAGACTTCCCAATATGGACCATCTGCATACCACCTTAGTAAACCAGGTGGTCCAACTGAGTACTTCAGGGACTTCGCCTCCTGCAACGCACACTGTTACTTTTGGCCAGGAGTGGTTGGACCCCCATCTGAGAATATCCTATTGACTTACAGTCCATGCTATTTTGAAGGATTACCCACTCAACGGTGCATGTTCGCTGCCTGGTGTTTGGAGGGCCCGCCTCTCCCTCAACACTTCTTACATGCTGTGCAACCCCCTGCCAACTACTTGTTCTGCCATAGAGCAAGCGAGTTGGAGACATAGGCTTCTGTGACCCCTTCCCCATCTAGCACTACCTATTCAGACTTCAGGTGTTACATCTAGGACTCCTGCAGCCCAGTACCTCCATTCCTGGCAACGGGCTGCTCGTGCTGCTCTGTATCAAGCGGGACCATTCGCTGAAATCTTCTTACCATCTGCTCAACCTCTCACATCTGGACAATGGGGTGCGATAAGCATTTGCAGTTGAAAACTGCTCAAATTAAAATGGATCAGTATGCTATGCCCACCAAGCACAATAGAGGAGCTACTGGGGGGTAATCACTGGACCTGCCTGCTCCCCCCCTGAGGATCTGACAACCATCCTCAAAGCAATTCAAAACTCCAGGGATGCAGTGGAATTTAAAGAGTTTGGCATCCAGATTGACCTCTCCCTACTGCGGAAGGACCTTTGTAAGGTGGCTGACAGGGTCACAGAGGCTGAGATGAGGCTATCGACAGTAGAAGACGAGGAGGCAAACCTTAAACGACAAGTTTCTCGACTACAATCCACAGTGGCAGTCCTGCATAATCAGACAGAATATGCCGAAAACGGCTTGTGCAGGAACAAACTGCACCTTGTTGGCCTACTGAAGGGAATGGCGGGATCTAGGCTGGATGATCTTCTGAGGACTGGTTTTGCTCTTAGGTTCCAGCTGATAAACTGTCCTGCTGCTTCATTGTGGAACGGGCCCTCCGAGCCCCGGTCCAAAAGGCTCCTCCAGGTGCCCCTTCTCAGCCTGTTGTAACGTGCATCCTCAATCGTGCCAATGCCATTATTCACGAAGCCCGGACCCAACCTGAATTGCGGTACTCAATAGGAAAATCCTGATTCTCTGGGATTATACCAAGACAGTTCAGAAACGTTGTTGCTTTGAGGAGGTGAAACAAAAGCTCTGCGGGCCTAACATCCATTACATGATCCTCTTTCCTGCACACCTTAAAGTCATTTTTGCCTCCTATACATACGGTTTCAACACTCCTGTGCAGGCCTGGGAGTGAGCAACGGAACAACAACCCATTCACCCATCAGACAACATGGAACAGAGGGACTTTGAAGAAAGGTAATGCACCTCCCCACATCCTGTTCGAGAACCCCACAACAGTTTCAGAAAGTCTACGACGTCACGGGGCATAAGCGACCCTACAACGAGTACCTCTCCTACTGAGAAGGTGCTGGAACCTGCAGACCATTAGGCCTCTCTGTCGGATACTCCAACGATTTTCCAGTCTGCAGAGACTCTGCTGGACTCTTCGCCTTGAATACAGGTGCAATTCTGTCACAGTTTCAGGCAAATCTGATTTCGGAGTACTGTAACGGGTAAGACCTGCCAAAAACTGGCAACAGGGTGACCGCACAGTACGGGGGGGTCAAAGGCTAAGTACTAATTTTCTATGAGACAATGTTCATTGGGTTTTTTGTGTGTTGATGAGTCTTTTTTTAATTCCATTAATATCGCTGTCAGACAAAGTATCCTCAAAAGGGTGTATGAGACTCCAGACTGTACGTGCTTATTTTCCCCCGCATTTGTTTCTAAAATGTTCTTTATAGGGACGACGGATGCTTCACGGGAGTAAGTATGGGAGGGGGGCGTTGGGAGGGAGGTGGTATTGTAATTTAGTTGTAATATTTTAAGGTAGCAAAATGTAATTACATATAGGCAGATTTTGTTAGATTAGAGGTTATGACATATTTAAATATAAGTGGTACGTTCCCCCTCACCTTCCCTTTAGAATAGAATGTTCTGACTGTTAGGTAGAGGAGTTCACAATAGAATGTTGGGGGAGAGAGCTGAGAGGAGATGTGAAGAGCTGATGAGGAGAAGTGGAGATGAGAATAAGGCGTGATTCTAAAGAACCATTGATCTCTTTTCATTATAACTGCTGCTGCTGTTGTTGTTCTTTATTGCTTTCTTTGCAGGCACTCACCGCATAGGCTATACAACATAGAAACCCTTACCATTGAATATAATCTGGCACAACCATACGCCACTCCTCTCCCAAATAAGGGACTTAGAGAGAGCTCGGGCATTGACATGACCCCTTGTCCATATGTTTAGACTCATCTCCTGGAACGTAAACGGTCTTCTGGACCTAATCAAGAGGCCTGAAGTTCTGAGATATATCAAAAGATACAAACCAGATATTTTTAGCTTCAGAAGTCGCACCTTTTAGGTAATCACTCTCCCTTTCTTGGCTCATTTTGGATACAATTGTAAATATCATGCAGGCCACGTTCATGGTTCCACAGGGCATGCCATTCTTCTCCACAAAACCTTCCCACAGACTGTATCTATCACTACCATACACACGGATCCTCAGGGGTACTATGTTGGTACAGAGGGCTGTTTGGGAACAACCCCCCTTAATCAAGTCTCTTGTTATGTTCCTCTTCACCTCTTGCAAGCCAACGTACGTGCACTTCGATCGCTAATGACGACCTTACCGGTGGAAATGACCTGCGTGGGCATGGACTTTAACACAGTTCTTGACCGTGTGAGGGACACATTTGGGGCCCCACAACCAGGCAGAGTAACATGCTCTGCATCCCTCAATACGTGGGCGGATTCCAGGGGTCTTAGAGATGCCTGGCATTCCTGGAACCTGCAGCACCAGTCTTACACTCATGCGCCAGCTGCCCATAAGACTGAATCCAGGATCGACCTAATTTAGCTGACGGCGTGCAATCTTCTGCTGCTGCCCAGTGTTCGTTTCTTACGGAGAGGTATCTCAGACCATGTTCCCCTTCTTCTTGAATGGGGCACTCCGAAGGGCGTCCTTCGCCCAATGTAAAGATTCAATGCCTGGTGCCTGACTGATCAGAACTGTGTAGAATTCATAGAGGAAGCACTCCGCATCTTCTTCTAGAATAACAGGGGTTCAGTGTCCTCTGCGGGGACTCTATGAGCCGCTAGTAAACCAGCCCTGCGAGGAAGCCTTAAGAGCTATGTGAGAGGTGTGAAAAGACAGTGACAGGCGCAGGTTACTGAATTGGAGGTATAAATCCTTGAGTTAGAACAGCACACCAATAGCGCAAGCTCAACTGAGGTGCTCCATTAACTGAAGATGGTAAGAGCTCAGACCCACCAGGTCTCCTTAGAAGAAGGCCGGCAGTGCTGGAAGGCGTCTACCCAACGGATTTATGCCTAGGGGGATAAGTTGGGGAAGTTGTTGAATTGGTTAGAGACAAGGGGGGGGATGTCTCCCATTACATTGTCCTTGCCATTATGAACCGCTCTTGTACTCTACAAGAGAGAGGAGTAACCTCTGATAGCCCCAACATATGCGGCCTTCTGCCGAGATTTATATGGGCCCCCTGATACTGTCTGGTGAACTTTCACACCCTCTTCTAAGGGATGTGCCTATGTCATCAATTCTTTTCTCCCTAGCCAGAAAATTAGATCAGCCACTGACAGCGGAGGAGACAGGGGCAGACCATCACTGATCTCCAATCTGGAAAACCCCAGGTCCCGATGGGTTCCCCACTGAATGTTTTAAGTGTTACTGGGACATACTGATGCATCATCTACTGGCTCTCTATAATGAGGTGCTAAGACATGGTACGTTCCCTGCAGATCCTGATACTGCCACCATTGTTGTCCTATCTAAATCGAGGCAACTGACCCAAAACTGCTCCACATATCATCCAATCTCACTTATCGCAGATATCAAAACCTTTGCGAAGGTACTGGCAGATAGGCTAACCCGAGCCCTCTCTCACCTTATCCATCCCAGCCAATGTGGCTTCATGCCCGGTAGAAGCACTCGCCACTGCATCTGAAGAGTGCAGCTGGTCCTGTCTCAGGTACACCACTTCCACAGCAACTTGCAACTAATCAACTTCCACAAAGCACTTCACAAGGTCTTGTGGTCCTTTTTAGAGGCTGTGCTCCAACGGGCAGACTTTGCAACCAAGTTTCAAGGCCTAGTGGGATTATTATATAAAACTCCCTCTGCACAAGTTTGGGTGAATGGAATCCTCTCCCTGCCTTTTCAAATCTGTAGAGGGATGCAGCAAGGCAGTCCATTATCCCCGCTTCGTACCTCCCCCCTACAGGAAGTGTAACACCTGGCGGAGAGCCTCAAAGGCTCAAACTCTTGTTACAGTGTCCCAGGCCACTCTAGCTAGTGGAGCTACCCGCACCCTGGAAAAAGCCCCACTTTTGGCAGCAAGTCCAGCTGGAAAATTAGGGAAAGCAGGGAGGAGTGACCACCTCAGCTGGGACCACATCTAAGGTGTCCAGTGCTGAAGTAACTCCTTCCATGCGAAATCCTCCATCTTAGTTTAGAGGACAGGGGCCAATAGGGTTAGGTCTGTGTCCCCCTCCCCAAAGGGAGTGAACATAGGAAGGGTGTAGCCATCCTCAGGGACAGTAGACATTGCCTACTGCCCTCTGACCCCCGTAACGTCCCTAAATCGAGGATCTAAGGGGTCCCCTATTCCCAGTTCATCAGGTTACTGGCAACCTCATAAGAAGAAAGAAGGACTGCTAATCTGAAACCACAGCAAAGAAAAATGAAGATGCAAACTGACTTGGCTCCAGCCCTACCGGCCCGTCTCCAGCTTCAAAAGTCCTGCAAAAAGAAAACAATGCATCCTGCAGGAACAGCAACCTCTGAAAAACCTCCAGGGGACTGCCTGCATCACAGAGGACCAAGAACTCCCGTGGACAGCCGCCCTGTCCAAGAAGAAACTCTATCTAAGGACTCCAGAACGGCCCCGGATCTGTGAGTCCTGTCTACTCTGCACCTAATGTCCACGGCCCATGTCCAGGTGGCCCATCCAACTAGAGCTGGTCCCCAGGCGATTCTGAGCAAGTGCCCACCATGGGTTGATCCCCCCCCCCCCTCTGTCCAACACGACGATGCCTGCAGCCTGAGTCCGGAGGACCACCCTGCCCTCACAGAACCGGACGAAGATACCCGTCGCCAAAAGGTATTCTGTATCCGCAGCCCCCGGGCCTTGGGGAACACAAACTCCGGTGCAGCAGCATCCAGCAGGCGGCCCTCCCTTTGTCCAACCCGTAGTTTTCTGGAACCGACCCTCTAGACCCAGCCTACAGCATCTACGTGGCCCCATGGGATCTCCCTATAGAAAAGCATTGGGAGACCAACACTGTGTTTGCACCCTGCACACGGCCACCCCTGCGATGCTGAGGGTGTGTGTTTGGTGCTGACCTGTGCCCCCCCGTGCTCCTCCTAAACCCCCAAGCTCTGCCCTCCGAAGACATGGATACGTACCTGCAAGCAGGCCTGATTCCGAGTGCCCCCAGCCTCCATAAAAGCCCACCATAAATTTGCCTCATCATTGATATCTGCACCCGGTCGGCTCCATGTTGCTGGAGGTGGGTGTTTGGGGTTAACTTGAACCCCAACCATTGGACTTTCTAACTCCCGGAGACTGGAACTGTAAGTCTTGTACTTACCTCAAAATCGTACTAAATGTTATTCTCCCCAGGAACTGTTTCTGAAAATTGCAGTGTCAACTTTTCAAACAGGTTATTGCAATTTATACAAAAACTATATAACACGCCCATTCTAACCAAAGTGGTATTGATCCACATGTTGAATATTTTGAATCTTGTGGTTCCAGGAAATAAATTAACAAAAGATATTTTTGCTATATAAAAAACATTGGTCTGGAGTTAGTCATTGAGTGTATGCTTCCCTTATTGTCTACGTGTGTACAACAAACAACCACACTACCACAAAAAGAGAGTATTAGCTACTATAGCCTCTTTTAAGTCTCTGGGGAATGCCTGGACTCTGTGCACACTATAACTCATTTTGATACAGTATATACAGAGCAAGCTTCCTACAGTGACATTTTGAATGTGATGCATAATTGTGCTGCTGCTAAATATGTCTTTATGTCACTTAGGGGGGTACAACCAAAACCCCTAATGCCTTGCAGCACCTTTCTAGCTAATCTAGGTCTACTTTTCTGGCAAATGTATTTATCACTAGTCGATCGTGACTGAT
The DNA here is from genome assembly GCF_031143425.1 of Pleurodeles waltl. Classification (NCBI taxonomy): domain Eukaryota; kingdom Metazoa; phylum Chordata; class Amphibia; order Caudata; family Salamandridae; genus Pleurodeles; species Pleurodeles waltl. The sequence goes on from NC_090451.1 coordinate 557,872,430, forward strand.
GCAAATCTTGCGCTGATATTGAAAATGGTAGGACCTGGAAGAAGCATAGCAACTGAAGAAGGATATTCATCTTCAGGGATGTCATCTTCCCAAATAAGGATCCCCACCATCCAAGATCAGTTTTTTATTCCCTCATGAGGAGTAGGTTATTTGCATTATGTAACTCTTGTGGTAGTGGTGTAATCTACAACCTGAGTATTTAATAGACTTCTGCCCACTTGAATGGGAAGTTAGTTCTATCTCCACTCTGGCCTCTAGCTCTATATTTAGCTACAAGATTTCAGATTTAGTGACATTAAGTCTGAATCCTGAAACACTCCCATAGTGTTGTAGGAGAGGTATAACTGCTTCAATAGAGAATAAAGGGACTACTAGTGTTAACACAATGTCACCTGGAAAGAGGTGTATCTTATGTTGTAGGTCCCCAAAATGCATTCATTTTACTAGGCGGACTGTTTGCCCAGCTGGAAAGCAGTTCCATGGAGAGTGCAAAGAGGAGAGTGGATAAAGTGATAGTTCTGGCTCTTTCCCTCAAGGGAGTGGACAGCAATCTGTTTTCTGCCCATTTTATTTCTGGCCACTAGGTTCCTTATAAATGGTCCATATATATTTTTACATACACGGTCCAATGCCACCAGTTTGAGGATGGGCCTCTCCACGCAAATGAAAGCTTTTTCAATTGCTAGTATTAACCTAGGTATGGAGCGTCTGTTGACTTTCTTAATCAGCTGTAAAACCCTGTGTATGTTATCAGAAGTCTGTTAGTTCCTTATGAACCCTGATTGGACTGGGTCAATTAGAAATGGCATAGATTTTTCCAGTATATGGAATGCCCAAACGTGGATCATGTGCTCAGTGTGTCACTGGAGCCAAACTACACCTGACTGAATTGCCCTAATCCAGACAACACCAGCCTTGGGTTGCTTGTGTTCTTGTTCAGGCTGGACCTGGATGGCAGTTCAGGGTGGACTGTTCCTAATGGAGATGTATCAACACCGTCTGTCACAACACACTTAGCACATGCCTCCACGACGGTGGAATCTGCCACAAAGCCCTGAACTGGCTCAAATCCTTCCTCTCGGGCAGAACCCAAAGAGACCACCTCCCACCATTCCTGTCAAAAGCCACCAAGACCATCTGCGGAGTCCCCCAGGGATCCTCACTCAGCCCCACCCTCTTTAATGTCTACATGGCTCCGCTCACCAACATCGTCCGATCCCACGGCCTCAACATCGTCTCCTATGCGGACGACACTCAGCTGATCCTCTCTCTCACGAAAGACCCCACAACCGCCAAGACCAACTTCCACACCAGACTCCACGCCATCACCAACTGGATGGAAGCAAGCCGCCTCAAACTAAACTCAGAGAAGACCAAGATCATCATCTTCAGCTCCAACAAAGCAGCATGGGACGACTCATGTGCCCTGCCATGTTGGGAACCGCCCCAAAGCCCACCACCCAAGCACGCAACCTCAGCTTCATACTGGACTCATCGCTCACTAAGACCCAGTAAGTCAATGCCATCTCATCCTCATGCTTTAACACCCTTCGCATGCTTCGCAAGACCTTCAGATGGATTACCATTGAAACCAGAAGAACGGGCACCCACGCCCTTGTCAGCAGCAGACTGGACTACGGAAACGCACTCTACGCGGGAACAACCACCAAGCTCCAGAGAAAACCTTAGTGTATCCAGAACACCTCAGCACGACTCATCCTCAACCTCCCTCGCCACGAACACATCTCAGCCCACCTCAGAGACCTCCACTGGCTCCCTGTCAACAAAAGGATCAACTTCAAACTCCTCATCCATGCCCACAAAGCTCTCCACGACACCAAACCCGCCTACCTCAACGAGCGCCTCAACTTCTACACCCCGACCCTCCAGCTCCACCAACCCCACCCTTGCCACCGTCCCCAGTGTCCACCATACCACAGCCAGTGGCAGATCCTTCTCCCACCTTGGCGCCAAGACCTGGAACTCCCTCCCTACTGATTGACTGATTGATTGAAGACTAATTTGCATATGGATAGGTCTAAACTGAGATGGCATGGTGAGCAAAAGAACAACAGGATGGAATGTTACCATGAGCGACTGTCAAAGGTTAGACAAGTTGCAAGCATTCCATCAATCACCTTTTGTGTTTAAAAAAAGGAACTGACTTCCATGTGCGTGTGGATTGTCTTATGGTTCTGTGCTAAATCTGGCTAGTAACAAATGGTTGGAGCTGCTCCTTGTACAAACTAGTGCTGCTGGGTGGTTACTGCTACAGAATATTTTTTCCAGCTCCAATCTTCCATCTGGGGAACGTTCAAGAAATGTTGAATCTGTGAGAAGAAGTATTAATTAAAAGATTCTAAAGAATATTTTCAGCCACAAGCAGGACACCATAGCTATTATTAAATAAATTACTATGAACGATGGCTTCTAACATGCTCAGGCCGTACAAAGACAGCCTAATCCAAATGTCAGTATAGCGTTTAAACACATGGTTGTCTTGCTCTTATTTTAGGACCTCTCAATAGCTTTTTGGAAATGTTAAATCATTTACAGCAGTTGGATGAATAAATCACTTTTACAATTGAGAGCAATATCTCAATCAAAAATAAAAGCCAAAACGAGGGATCAAATTACTATAATCATATAATAAATTCTGTGCTGAATCTGGATCAGAATATGAATCAACATCTTCAAAGCCGTTACAGTGTTAAACAAGAACATACTTTGGTTGCTTTTAGAACCTCAATCAATGGCTAATCTTTCAACTGAGAACGAAGTAAGGATTTTCATTGGAATTTCGAACAAGTGCACAAATAGTATAGGAGTACAAGGCAACGATTGATAACTAGTGCAATTTAAATCACGCAATGGTTTAGTAAAAAAAATGAAAGCAAAACATTTAGCACTACTAGAATTTCAAGCAAGAGTTGATTTACTTTTACAAAATGTTTTGAAGGGTTGGCAAATAAAAGAATTTGGTTCTGGAGCAAAAAATTTCTTGCTAAGTTTCAACAATACATAAAGGGCAGTGCACTTCTGGGTTTATTGTTAAAGGCCACAGCATGCTTCTACCAAAAAGTGGTATTTCTTGGGCTCTTTGTTCTGCATGGGTATAATGCATTCCAGTCCACATATATTTTTCAGTCTAGATAATTACATAGGAACTGAAGTTGCAATGCGGTACAAAGAACTACAAATTTGCTATAAAAGTGTAAAGTAACAGGTGAAATACTACAAAGATAAACCTTGGAATGAAAAGGTCGATCATAGCTATGCCCCGGAACAATTTATGTGCTGAATATGGATGCGGTTAAAATAAACAAGCGCACTCCAGTTGCATGTGTTCAGTATCATCTTACCTGTACAAGGTCCCTTCGCCCCACGGTGAGAGCAGAGGCAGCATTCTTTTGGCAGGTCTCTTGGATCTCGTCCATGTTAAGACTGAGAACGAAAATAATATAGAGAAATACTGTCAGGACACTGGGATGATTTTCCAGGGAGCAAAATTGCTCTGTTTAAAGGTAGTATGATTGTGAGGCAGGCATGGCACCAATTGTGCAACAAGTCTCTTTCATAGACACAATACATCTTTCATGGATAACAAAAAGCTTATACATTAATAAAAAGAAAACAAAAGACTGTAGGCTCATAAGTCACTTGCACAGTTTCCACTTGATAAACGGTTTCTCGATTTCATCATTATGACAGCCCCGGTATGCTTTCTGGTGCAAGAGACCTATGTCACAAGTCTCCTGACCAGTGTTCCATGTGATTATGCCATGTTACTATCTGAGTGCTAAAGTCTGTTAGGATTTTGAGAACTACCAAAAGTAGTATTCAATTTAGCATAGGTCCTTACCACCCCCACACCCAAGCTATAGGACTACACAATGGCAGTGGCAGCTGGTCTTTGTATTAACGTGCTGTCCTTTTTTACCTGCACCTCACAATGGGGACTGCCTAATGGCTCTTCCTGGTGAATCTGTATAGTGGGTTGAAGTTGTATGAAGCCCCTAAGGCTTCAGGTGCTCTAAAAGTTTAGTGATGGCCATAAGCCACTATCTGCCTTTCCCATCTTGTTCTCCCCATGCTTCTCCATAGGATTTCCTTTTATTTTGGAGTGCACTGTAAAACGAGGTCCACTATCTAGGTTTTAATATGGATTCCTACAAAATAACTATTGTGCTCTGGTTAAAGCTTCGAAGCGGTTCAAGTAGGTCAAGGTGTGTGACATGAGAGGAACCAATACAGAGACCTTTGCTGTGTGGCCTGGTCAGATGGCACACACCTCACAGTCAAGAATAGGCTGATGATTCACCCCACATCCTGTGCGTTGTGAACATAGACTATGTGTCACTTTAAAATATCACCTACCATACATAATTACCATGCAACTACTACAGTGGGAGTTACTACACATTCGGTGAGTTTCCAATATAATCAGAAGTGACTATTTCACAAAGGACATCGCAATGCAGGTAAGTATATGCAAGTATAAATCAACACACACACATTTTTGTATTTTTTATTTTTTTTAAGAGAAGGGAGGTTTCACAGATCATACAAAGTAAACACACACAGATACAAAACGAATAAGGCAATATATGTAGGTATAGCTATAAACACACATGTAGGTGAAAAAGTACATCTAAAAACGTATTCTTCCTCATCGAACGTCGTATAAAACCACCGGAATTCACCTATCAAAGCAAATAAAACATGCCATAACGTGTGCCACTAACCATGTTGTTTTCTTGGTGACTATAGTACTGTGCCATTGGCAAACTGTTCGTTTAAGCATAAGAGATGCTGTGACTTATAGTGTTTTTTGTATGCATTGATAATCATAACTGACAAATTTCAGTGGGTTTACACATTTCAGCCAAAATGAGAAATCAGTTTTTACCTGTGTTTTTAGTGAATTTCATTTTTTTTTTTTTAAATGATGCACTTAATTAACAACCGCTGCCATGCAAGACCTTTAGCAGTGCATATGGGGTAGATAGATACTTTATTGCATGATTATTTAGAATCATTATAAAAGTCACAGAACGAAATTACGAAAAATTATACCTTATAAAATCGCTTTCATTTTTCAGAAATAACATACATGCATTATATAGATAATTTGAAAATAAAAAAATTATGAAAGTATTTAACTCAGAAAACTAAAATACAGACTAATCTCATGTCAGCTTGGAGTCCCTTTGAGGTCCAAAATGTCTGCCAAGTGATAATCATGGACTCAGGATATAACGTCTGGTGAGTTTGTTGGGTGTGCTCAGACTGCTCTCATGAACTTTATAAATATGGTCGCCAACTGTGAGCACTTGCCCTTCAGGCAAGCTTCCACAGCAGCGCTGCAGCTGCATATATGTAGGGTGCACCATATAGGTCGAAGCCAGAATACTCTAGGTGACAGCAGCACTTGACATATGCACACACTGTGGATTAAAGATTCCTCCTACCTTGCACAGAATCTGCACTGCCTGCCTGAGCTTCAAAATGTCTCCGACCGTATACATATGTTTTCAATGGAAGAAGTCCCAGACGGGCTCTCATTAGCTCTTGTTTGAGGGCCACATTAAACATCACGGAAAGATAGATGGACACAATCCCAGATTCATAGAGGGTGGCTGCCCAGCCAACATGGGCAAGTTTCTTAATTGTCTTACAGTCCAGCTCCTTAGAGCTCAACTTCACCTGCTTGTTCAATAATATTGGACCTGGGAGACCACTTGCCCAGATCACTGTGGCCTTGAGAGTGTCCAGTGCTTGGCTAAAAAACGTATTCCAGTTACACTGAGTAATTTATATTGTTTCCCAAATTAGATAATTTTAGTGTACCTTGCTTGCTTGGTTTTGGCACAGTATAGTAAGAATTTGGCTTTCAATGCCCAATGTTGTGATGTCTGGCCAAATTTTTGGCAACTTTGAGCATGTGCTGCACAATCAGGGAGAGCGAATACTCTGCGATAACATACTAATTGTGCCCTATCCAGCCAATTCCTGTCTGTATATAATTGCGCCATGTATTAAAGTTGGCTGGAATTTACTGCCCATCACTTTTAGCAGGGGACTTAAATTGGATATGTCAGTGATTTCCAAAGCCTGTGAAAGGCCTTTTCCAATGAATTTGCGACTGCTTGTTGGGCCTGAACGCGTGATACAGTACGGGCCCCATGGTCCAGCCAAACCCCCAGGTACTTGTAGGTTTCAACTAATTCTACAGGGCTTCCCTCAATGAATCAGGCCCCATGCTTCTTTAATTTAGATGAAAGTACCATAACTTTTGTTTAAGTGACGTTTAATTTCAGGCTGTTTTCTTGGCAGTAAGTCACCAAAGCATTAAGAAGGCGCTGAAGCACAATTGGTATCTGGTTCAAAAGCACTGTGGCATCTGCATATTGTAAAGATTGTATTCTGGTGCCAGCCATTTTGGGGTGGAATGAACTCACTCTCTCTAGATGGGATTGCAGGTCTGTCAGATACAGACTGAAAAACAATGGGGCCAACATGCATTGTTGTTTTAGGCCCTTATTAGTCCTGATTTTTGCTGTGCTAGACCATTTGGCATTTACCTTTATTTTTACCCATGTATATGTGTATACAACGATGATCGCATTCAGTAAGTTGGTTGGAATAGTGCAGGTCTTTATTTTTTGCCAATGCCTTGGTTTTGACACACTGTCGAATGCGGTTTGAAAGTCAATAAAGGCAGCACAGAGGGCCTTCCTCTTTGTGGCCATGGTTACTTCACTCAGATGTGCCAAGCAAAAAACACTGTCCTCAATTTGGCTTCCCCTTTGAAAGCCTGTCTGGCCTTGGCGGGATTCTGTTTATACTTGTGGCCCAGGATTGAAGATCTGAGTTTAAGAAACAGGTGAAGCATTTCCGTTCTGTGTCCAAAAGCAGCCTGTAACTCCCAGGGTCTGTCCTGGGCCCCTTTTTATATATATGCACCAATAATGAGCCCGCCATGACTCCGAAATGGCTGACCCCAGCAGATATTGTTGAAACAGGGGAGCCATAACAGTGGCTCATCTACTTGGGGCCTGTAGGAGGCTGGCCTGATTTGTAGTGGGTACCTTGGGTACTTACACCATATACCAGGTCCAGTTCTCCCTTAATAGTGAAGTAGTAGTGTTCTAGCAGCTTAGGCTGATAGAGGTAGCTATGGCAGAGCAGCTTAGGCTGAACTAGGAGACATGCAAAGCTCCTGCAATACCACTTATAGTTACACAGTACTTATACACAAGTGAAGACAATACTCAGTGTTACCAAAAATAAAGGTATTTATTTGGGTGACACCGTACCAAAAATATCTTAGAGACAATACTCCTTCTGGAGGTAACTATTATACACAATATATACACTAGACACCAACATTAGACAAGTAAATAGTAATAGAACAATGCACAAAATAGGAAATGCTATAGATTGCAATGGGAGAAAAAAGGTCTAGGGGCAACACAAACCATATACTAAGAAAGTGCAATGCGAATCACGAATTCCCCCCTAGACAAGTGTAGTGTGTGCAAAATCACTGGGAGAGTAAGAATGCAGCAAAGTAAGTAAATTACCCCACCTCAGAGCCCAGAAAAGCAGGAGTAAAGTACTGCAAGTTTCCTGAGGACACACTACACCTCATGACTGGGATTATGCAGTAACCAACCAAGTCTGCAAACAACAACTGCTGGATTCCTGGACCTGAAGACCTGCAAAGAGAGAAGACCAAGTCAAGAAGTCAGAAGAAGTTCAAGGTAGGACAGAAGCCCCTGCCAACCCAGAAGAGTCCACGGTTAGTCGAAGACTGCAGGAATGTACCCTAGGAAGATGCCAGCGGGTTCCTGCATGATGCAAGGGATGTCCCACGATGTGAAGATGGATGCAGATGTGATTTTGAAGCCTTGGTTACGACAAAAGTGCGTTGTGTGTCAAAATGGCGCTGGCTGGACCCAGGAGGGACCTTAGGGCCTCAACTCTGTGTGAGGAGGAAGAGGGGGCTCTCAGCACTTTAGAGAGCCCTCAGGATGCCAGGCAGCACCCACGGGAGTCCCAGGACACGGGGACAAAGAAGGTGCAAAGCGCGGTTGGTGCAGCACAACAAAGGAAGGTCCCATGCCGCCGGAGAACAACTCAGCGAGTTGAGCGTCGCAGGATGGAGTGCTGGGGGCCTGGGCCAGGCTGGGCACGAAGGGATTTTGCAAATAGTGCACAGAGGCCTCAGGAGGTGAAGAAGACGCAGTACACAGGGGTACCGTTGCTCTCTGGGAAGGCAAGGACTTACCTCCTCCAAATTGCATCAGCAGGACCTCAGGACAGTCTATGTCTATGATGTCCACCCCCTCTGTCCTTAAGAGCATGCTCTGTGCTGTGAGAGGAGTCCAAGGGTACCAGTCGCCGTCTTGGAAGGTGCCTGCTGGAGCAGGGGAGAGACTCTGTTTTCAGTCCTTCTGGTGCAGGGTGAAGACAGGGAGTCCTCATAGCGTGCACATCGTGGAAACTGTTGCAGTTGCTGGCTGAAGCTGAAGTTGCAGAGGAAAAGTATCCCTTGAGGATACTTTGTTGCTGTTATAGCGGTTCCTGGAGCATGCTGCAGTTGATCCGAGGTCAGAGGATGATGAAGTAGTTGCAGAGGATTCCTGCAGGAAACTCGCAAGCAGAATCTGAAGAGAACCTACAGGAGAGACCATAAATAGCCCTGAGAAGGGGATTGGCTACCTTATCAGGTATTAAACTATCAGGAGGGGTCTCTGACGTCACCTGCTGGCATTGGCCACTCAGAGCCCTCCAGAGTGCCCCCACACCTTGAAAGCAAGCTGGCTGAAGTCTGGGACACACTGGAGGAACTCTGGGCACCACCCTAGGGTGGTGATGGACAGGGGAGTGGTTACTCCCTTTCCTCTATTCTGTTTGGTTCCAGTGCAGGGTACAAGGGGCCCTGGAACCGGTGTAGACTGCCCTATGCAAGGAGGGCACCATCTGTGGAAGGCTACACCTTCCCAGCCTGTTACACCAATTTCCAAAGGGGGAGAGTGTAAGACCCTGCTTCCAGAGGAAATGCTTTGTTCTGCCTTCCTGGGACTGGGCTGCCCAGACCCCAGTAGGGCAGAACCCGGTCTGTGAGATGGCAGCAGCTGTAGCTGCAGTGCAAGCCTCAGAGAGCTGGTTTGGTAGTACTGGGGGTCCATGGTGGAGTCCCAAGGATGCATGAAATTGGCTCCCCAATACCAGATTTGGAATGGGGGGACAATGCCATGATCTTAGACATGTTACATGGCCATATTCAGAGTTACCATTCTGAAGCTACATATAGGTATTGACCTATATGTAGTGCACGCATGTAATGGCGTCCCCGCACTCACAAAGTCCTGGGAAATGGACCTGAACTATGTGGGGGTGCCTTTGCAAGTGCAAGGGTACTCTCACTCTTAGTAACTTTGCACCTAACCTTCAGCAAGTGAAGGGTTGACATATAGGTGACTTATAAGTTACTTAAGTGCAGTGAAAATGGCTGTGAAATAACGTGTGTGTTATTTCACCCAAGCTGCAATGGCAGGCCTGTGCAAAGATTTGTTTGGGCTCCCTATGGGTGGAAAAGAAATGCTGCAGCCCATATGGATCTCCTGGAACCCCAATGCCCTAGGTACCTAGGTACCATATACTAGGGACTTATAAGGGGGGTCCCAGCGTGCCAAAATTAAATCTGTAAATGAAGTTACTAGCCTATAGTGACAAATTTACAAGCAGAGAGAGCATAAGCACTGACGTTCTGGTTAGCAGAGCCTCAGTGACACAGTCAAGCAACACATACATTAGGCCACAAACTATGCGCACTGGGGTCCTGGCTAGGGGGATCCCAGCGAGACAGGCAAAACACACTGACATATAGGTTTTTATCTATGAGCACTGGGGTTATGGCTAGCAGGATGCCAGTGACACAGAAAAAACCACACTGACACACACTCACAAACAGGCCAAAAGTGGGGGTAACCATGCTAGAATGAGGCTATTTTCTCACAGGGCCCATTTATATACTGTGGCTGGAATGTCGCTTGGACCAGGGGCTTCCCCAGTGTGCATGGTTTTAATTGCCTATATGACTTGCGCCACACTGATTATCGTCAGGACCCATTCCAGGGTCTTTAGTGATTCCATTCCCATTCCACTGTTTCCTTTTATGCGGATGGCTTCCTTTTGTTCCCCGTATAGGTTAGAGACACATGATTCCCAATCAGATGCAGCAATGTTGCCTCCCATTGCCTGAGGCTTTTGGGTGGAATTTTAGTTGATCCCTCTCCAACATTTTCTTTGATCCTTTGCATTTGTGATCTGGTGTGACGCAGACTATTTTATTCCTTCTTCCTCCTTTATTTTTTTGCATGTGTTGGGCCTTTCTGTATTTTTTCCTTATGGAAGAAATCTGGAAGTGCAGCCACTGATTCTCCTCTTTACTTTGGCTTTTGTTTTTCAGAGCCTTATTTAACTGCAGTTTTAAGGCCCATAATTGACACTGATTAGACCTTACCGAGATTGGCTTGAGTAACTCCTTGTAACCTGTATTTCTTGCAGGCAAGGTCTCCATTTCTTCAAAAGAATATGCTGAGCACCCCCAAAGATTTGTTGGGGGGAGGTGCCCCTCCTCATTCAGGATCATCTCCAGAAATGACTCCACACATATTCCTCTTGATTATCCATATTCCACATCACCCTTTTAGTTTGTTCCGATGTCTTGTTTTCTGATATATGTGGGACGATCTCTTGCTGTTCCTTGGAGACCTGCTCTCCTCAGGCCCACAGTGTCTGGAGATCACTCCCCTGTAAGAGGAGGCATCTGACCTTTGGATCAATGAGGCAAAATCCTTGCTGGTACCAATGTTGGGTGATGCAGACAGGAACTCCTGGTGTCCAAGGATTTTACTCCGCTGTATTTCCTTTAAATATTTGGGTATTCACATTTTACATTATATGACACTGGCATGGTGTCTGAATGTACAACCCTTCCTGGCAGGACTGAATAGAGACCTTCAGCGATGGAACAGATGCCCTGAAATCCTTTGCGGCACACTGCATTGTTTAAAGTGATTTGTCTCCCACGTTCCGTGTGTCTTTGGAAATGTTCTGCATCCGAATCCTCTACGGTGGTTCCAAACAGTGACATCAAATATGTCCTCCTTTCTTTGAGTTGAGGGCCACCATTGAGTGGCCTTGGTCAATAGTAGAAATTCACCCAAATTGTAACAATAAAAGACTGGCTCAAAAGAAGATTGGATGACCTTGCCTACTGGGCAGAATTGAACCACCTTTTCCTTGATGGTCTAATGGATCTGCTATCCTCTGTTACTCCCTGATGGTACACGAGTGACCTTCCTTTGCTAGAGAGCAGCCCTCAGATTCATCAAATGGTCCATTAAACTTACGGACATGACCACGCTGTGGAGGGGACCATGGCTGAGCCACACAGTTAAACTACGCAGCTTTGTGCTTTGGGATAGAATAGGGATCATACACTAGGGAGGTATCTTGTGAGACAATGCCTTGATGTGGTTCTTGGATTTGTGGGTACAATATCAGGTCTCCCACATACAATTCTTCTGATATCTGCAACTGTGACATGGTTTAGCCAACCATGTGCCCAACAGGACACCCATCCCCAAATTTAAACCTCTTGAAGTCAAAATTCTGGTGGGGAAACTGGGCAAAGCGATCTTCTCCAGAACTTATCACTGTCTCATTGTCAATGCACTAGACTGCTTTACAGATCTGCTCCAGTGATAGAACGGTGGGTAGGCTCCCTGAGAACCGGCCATCCCATCCCCACTCTGCATGATTCAACTCAATTACTTATACCTCACCTACCTAACCCCTCATAAACTCTAACGAACAGGCAGGGACCCTCAAGCTCACTGCACTTACTGTTACTTGCCACAAGCAGATTTCTTTCATATGGTATGGGCAGGCCCAGTCCTGGCCCAATACAGGGAGGGGATTAGCTTGGAGTTGTCCAAGGTCCTAGATCAACCCCTAGTTTTAACTCCTATGGTCACTTTGTTGGGCTTCCTGAAGAGAGGGGGGGGGGGGGGGGGCGAAGAATGGAACATGTCTTTATTGGGGTGACCACACTGATTGCTAAGCGGGACATTGCATGCAGATGGATGTCTCCGGACCACCCCTCCCTGGAGGCTTGGTGGAGGGAAGTGGACTGGTGTGCTAGTCAGGAGCAGCCAATTTGTAAAGTGCTTGGATGCCTGTGGAATCATGATAAGAGGTGGAAACAATGATGGGAGCACCATGGACAGGGGATGTGGTAAAAATGTGTCATTTGGACAGTACTTATTTCCTAGACTAATGGATGTGACTACTGTGTGTGTTGATGCTTTCTTCCCGACAATCAATATCATTTGGATATCAAAAAAAATCAAATAAAGGACATCCTTAGTGAAAACAAGGATTGGCAAAGCCAATGGGATTTGCCCAATGGAGAGCTATTGGGTTTTTCAATTTTTTGCTCAGCCATGTTGACAGCTATTGTGCAGCATGGCTGAAAGTGCAGAAAAAAATGCTATGTAAGTGGTGAGCGCTGACCATTACACAGCGATTTTTCCTTTGTTTTTCGCCATGCTGCACAGCAGCCATGCAGCTGTACAAAATGGCAAAAACACATTGACAAAGGCAATACTTCTCGCACAGGGGAGACCTCCAGTCTTTGCCAATGCTTGTTTATATATATATTTTTTGTTTTCCAAATCCAGTGCACACTTCACACGGTGAAGTTCGCATCAGGATTGTAAATTAGATTTCTGACTTGTGAATCCAAATCAGAAACTGCAGCCAGGAACAGGAATTATGAGACAGGTACCCTGGTCCCTGGCTGCCATTTAGGTGTTGGGGAGTTATGAGACAGAAATGAAACTCAAAAATTCCACAGCTAGGCAGGTCCCTTGCAGGATACGCAAACTAGCATCTTTTATGCCCCACACGGCAGAGAAACGGTGATGTATAGCAGTATAGCAGTTTGTCATTGAACACCCAGTCAGTAGACAACAAGATTATTCATGGCTGGTATAAACAACAATGGTAGATCCAATGGGAGGACAAGCAATTCCGAGGCAGTAACTAATGTACCTAGCATTAAGGGGGAAAAGAGGGAAGATTCTGATTCTCTAATCAATAAGGTGATCTACTTGATCATCAATCAACACCAGTGCTACCCTGTCATTCGATCGAACATTGAGTGTACCAAAAGCCTCTCAAGGAATACAGAATAGTTTGGTGTGGTCAAAGTAACATTCACTGTGCCTAAATATGTAGAGGGATTGCTGGTCTTGGATGTTCGTCTGAAGCTGCAAATGGTTTGCTCCTCCAATTTGAACTCAACTCTCCTCCAATTAATGGTGCTAGATATCAAGATGAACTTTCTTTATCTTGCTTTTGTCATAAGGGCTGTTCCACATGGTAAATTCTGGCAGCTCCAGGCCTTTGTCACGCTGATTAACAGAATGACTCAGTGCTTCACATGGGGTACCTATAGAGATCCTCAGACGAGAGAGAGATTGTAACATTTGACCAACTAAATGTCATCTTGGATGAGGTTGATTCAGGCTTGTCAAGCTATCCAGTAGGATAGAGTAAATTGTAGGGTCAGATGGATAAAGTTAAGCGTAGCCTACCATGTGTGAATATCTATTACCCCCGTCCAGGTTCCTGTAAGTTGACCGGCCAGCACCCAGACTGGAAATCTAGCGATGAGGTAGTATATACAGCTAACCTAGGGTGTCCATAAAGTATTGTAAGCTTACATCTTTTGTCCTGGAACGTGGTAGAACTGCAGGGAAAACTTTGTGATCCTGAATAGTTGGATCTTGTTAATGAATCACCACCTTTGTATGTTCCAAAATCCTGTTTGACAGAGGCTGATTTATAGGCTGCATTTTTTAACCTTTATTGCCCCGGCACTTCTAACCAAGGCCAGACGAGCTTCTGGGGCACTCAAAATTCACCTTCAAAATATTATTTATTAAACTACAAATAAAATCATAAAAGTATGTATACAGACAGTGCACATCATCAAAACACAATAAAAACACAATACATTTGTCATACATTTGAAAAGCATCCCCCCACATTTCAAAACAGATTTCAAAAAAGATAATAGCAAAGCAAACGTCATCCTCGGTTTACATCTGTAAAACACATAGAGCAGGTATACAATGATTAAAATGTTGCCATTTCACAAAGGTATTAAGAAGTGATTTGAATAAATACTATAAAATTAACAGAAAAAAAAACCAAAGTGCAATAATGATTGTTTCAAATGACCATTGCATGGGAAACTTATCACTTGGGTCAAAATATAATTAAAGGATGAGTAACTTAGCTGCAGTAACACTATCTGGAAGAGACTTTATCTAGCTACAGATCCCTTACCTTTGAATTCTCCGCAGGCGTCAGATGGATCTAGAAGATTTTCCTGAGCAGTACCCCTGTGTGCCGACAGATGGCGTTGATCGGTTCTACGTCCATTGTCGGCTGCACTAGAAATTATGTCACTGTCTTCCTCCTCACACAGAGTTGAGGCCCCCATGTCCCTCCTGGGTCCAGACAGTGCCACTTTGATGCAAAACGGACTTTGCTGGAACCAAGGCTTGTTGGAGGAATCCAGCGCCAAAACTTGCCTGCATCTAACTTCTCTCAGCAGGACATCCAGTGCATCATGCAGAAACCCGCTGACATCTTCCTTGGGTGCATTTCTGCAGTCTTCGTCCAACTGGGGACTCTTCTTTTGCACCCACTTCTGGGTTGGCAGGGGCTCCTGTCCTTCCTGGAACTTTTTTCGACTTCTGGACTTGGTCTCCTTCTTTTGCAGGACTTCAGGTTCAGGAATCCATTTGTTGTTTGCAGTCTTGCTCGCTTCTTGCAATAACTCTAATCATGAGTTGTAGTGTGTCCTAAGGAAACTTGCAGTACTTTACTCCTGCTTTTCTGGGCTCTGGGGTGGGGTAATTTACTTACCTTTACTGTATTCTTACTCTCCCAGTGATAGACTTGTCTAGGGGGGAATTTGTGATTCGCATTCCACTTTCTTAGTATATGGTTCATGTTGCCCCTAGACCTATTTTCTCCCATTGCATTATATAGCATTTCCTATTGTTTACACTATGCTACGTCTAATTACTTACCTTATTTTGGTGTGTAGTGTATATATTGTGTGTAATGCTTACCTCCAGAAGGAGTATTGCCTCTAAGATATTTTTGGCCTTGTGTCACCCAAATAAACTACCTTTATTTTTGGTAACACTGAGTATTGTCTTCACTTGTGTATAAATACTGTGTAAATTCAACTGGGATTGCAGGAGCTTTGCATGTCTCCTAGTTCGGCCTAAGCTGCTCTGCTACAGCTACCTCTATCAGCCTAAGCTGCTAGAACACTACTACATTTCACTTATAAGGGATAACTGGATCTGGTGTAAGGTGTAAGTACCCAAGGTAACCACTACAAATCAGGCCAGCCTCCTACACAGGTCAGGGCCATGGCGGCGGGTAATCATCCTATTCACAGGAGGGGCATTGGACAATGCCCATCTGGCTCCATATCGGAGTCGTGGATGACAATGGGGATGGCACCAGGAGAGTTGGCATCAGGACTGCAGCCGGGGAAGGTCAAGGTGGTACAACCAGTGCCGGTCCAGATCCATTACTGGATCCCTGAGAGTCCATCGGTGCGGAGGCTGAAGCCACTGGTGCAGAACCCGATGGGGCCTCTCTGACCCTACTAGGCCCAAAGGTGCTCCAGCAGTCGGTCCGCCCAAAAATGAGGCGCAAGGCCTCATTAAACTCTTAACTGGGCAGGGGTCGCTTCGACTACCAGGAAACTCTGGAAGGTGCAGACTCAGCCCAAGCGCAGGTTCCAGAAAACGAGGCCTAGAGTGAGGACGCCCCTTTATTGCATCGGCTGACGGACGAAAAGAAGTTGAAAAGAGCGTCTACTTCCTACTTTTTTTCTTGTGCCAAAAATTACCCGATTGCCCTGAGGATGTTGAGTGGGATAATGATGACTTCAAGTTTCACAACCGGTCCAAGGAACTTCCTGTCAACTGAAATCTTGATGCATGCAGAGTGGCGGGCTGGGCTGCCATCAGCTTTAGGGTCCGCCTCCTCAAAGCCTTCGGATGTGGCTCGGCACTCAGAGAATGACTTCAGGTCATGGTCATGCTCCAGACACTACAAGCACATGAGGTGCAAATCTGTCACAGACATTGCCCAGTGACGGGAACCGTAGGGTTTGAAATCTGTCTTTCTAGACCACAACCCTCAACATACCAGGAATGATCTCAAAAAAGAATTTGACAAAAAAATATAAAAGACTAGTCAAAAAGCTACTGAGGGGTAGCAGTCTTCGGATTAGCGCCGGCTGATGCCGAAATAAAAGAACTGACGTTGGCATGCTTTGGTGGCACCTATATAGGAACTGCAGTCATTTCTTGCACGGACTACGCTGACAACTGACACGGAGCAGAATGATGCCACCTACAGGCGCGCCAGGGTACTGGTCACGAAAATCTTACAGATCCAGTCTGACGCCTGAGGAGAATTCAAAGGTAAGGAATCTGCAACTAGAAGTCTCTATCAGATTTGTTGAGCTAAAAGATCCAATACTAACTCCCCTGACATACTAGGTTTACGGCAATGGGCTTTATGTGAATCTTTAATCCATTTATAACTGTCTCTCTACCTCAGAACAAAGTGTCAACTATTATTGTAAGAGGTCTCTCCTTATAGTAGCAAGAGAATTCACTTAAACTTTTAAGCCCTTAGTTAACATATTCTCAGTCACTGCTCTCCACTTAGGTTGACCATTTTTCAAACTTGCCCTCTTGTGGGAGTCCTGATGTTTGCCAGCATTAGACAGTTCATTTACATCTGTCATTTACTATTCTTTTTCACTAAGTCATGTTTTTGTTCCCTTTTAGACACTAGGGTACTCAGAGTCTCTGAAACATGGTATGGCTCCTGGACCGGACAAAATACTAGGGGGGGGCTTTTTAGTTCTGAAGTACAGGGTACTTACCTTCGGTAAAGATATATCTGGTAGAGACATATTTTAGTTGCAGATTCCTTACCTTTGAATTTTCCCCCAGGCGTCAAGCTGGATCAGGGGATTTTTTCTTCAAGCAATACCCTTGCGTGTCGATAGGTGGCGTTGGTCGACTCTGCCGGTGTTGTTGGCGTCGTAGTCACAGTGATGACGTTGGGAGTAGTACACAGACGTCGCCACAGCACAGTGACGTCAGTTTCTTTTCATGACTTTCCACGCCAAAGCACAGAGCCGCAAAGAACACTGGGATTGGTGCACCAGAACTAAGGTCCTGAAAGGGGAATCCCTGTCCCTAGAAATCAGTTCACAAATGGGGAGTATGGGTGGGCCGGTAAGGAATCTGCAACTAGAATATGCCTCTACTAGATATATCGTTACAGATGAGAAGGATGTGGGGGTGCATAAAAAGTAGGCAAGGTGATGGACTGGCCTACATGAAAAGGCATAACGACCTTGGGAAGGAAGGAAGCCTTAGTGCGCAACACCACTTTATCAAGGTGCACAGAAAAGTAACAGGGCTTTGATGAAAGAGCCTGAAGTTCTCTCACTCTGCGAGCAGAAGTGATGGCAACAAGAAAAACAGTCTTGAAAGTAAGGAGCCGTAAGGGACAATTGTGCATAGGCTCAAATGGAGTACACTTTAAGAAATTAAGGACAAGATTGAGGTCCCACTGAGGCATGATAAATGGAGTGGGAAGATACAAATGGGTGAGACTTTTGAGGAATCGATTGACAATAGGAGACTTAAAGAGTGAAGGCTGATCAGGTAACCTAAGAAAGGCCGAATTAGAGGATAAATACCCTTTAGGGGTGCCCAAAGCAGAGCCCTGCTGGACTAAATAAAGATTGATCAAAAGAACCTCAGAAAGAGGAGCAGAGAGGGGGGTCAACAGATTTGTTGGTACACCATGACACAAATTTATGTCAACAACAGACGCATACTGTTTTGGTGGAGGGACTGTCTGGCAAGATACCATCACAGACTTTGGGTGGAAGGTCAAAAGCCGGCAACTGCTGCCGCTCAATCTCCACGCATGAAGGCGGAGACTGGACAGGTTCAGGTGGAGAACCGTCCCCTGCTGCTGCGACAGAAGATCCTCCCGAAGAGGCAGTCTGAGTGAAGGATCAGTGGCCATGCTCAATAGCTCTGGATACCATACTCTCCATGCCCAGTCCAGAGCCACCAAGATGACTTGAGCTTGGTCGTTCCTTATCTTGAGAACTCTGGGCAGAAGCTGTATAGGCGAAAAGGAGTAAGGAGGCAGGAGTTCCTCTCAAGACAAAAAGCGCCTCTGAGCGAGTGCTGCTGCCTTGGAAACTCTGACGCGCAAAACAGTTGACTTTGCGCGTTCTCTGCAGAGGCGCACAGATCTAACCAAGGCTCTCCCAACAGCTGAAAGAGACCTTGTGCCACCTCCGGATGGAGACCATTTGTGATTGGCTATAAATAGACAGCTCAGTTTGTCTTCTATGGCGTTCAGATAGCCCACCAGGTGTTGAACCACCAGGGTCATGTCCTTATCTTCCAGCCATGTCCAGAGGTGTAGAGCTTCCTGACAAAGGGTCCAGGACCCTACTCTGCCCTGTTTGTTGCAGTACCACATGGCGGTAGTTTTGTCTGTGAACACTTGCACTACTTTCCCCTTGAGAGAGGGAAGACATGCTTTCAACGCAAGCCTGATCACCCATAGCTCCAGAAGATTGATATGGAGTCCAGACTCTGCCGGAGACCAGAGGCCTCTGATCTCTGCCTTTCCCATCTGGCCGCCCTACTCCAGACATGACGCATCTGTCACTACGACATCTGGTTGGGGAAGGGAGAGGGATCTGCTATGGACCCAATGCGGATTCGAAAGCCACCACTGCAGGTCTTTCACAGTCCTCTCTGTGATCTGGACCATGTGGGAGAGAATTCCCTGATGCTGCACCCACTGGAACTTCAAGTCCCTCTGCAGAGCCTGCATATGCCATCTGGCATGTGTCACTAGCAGAATGTAGGAGGCCATGATGCCCAGCAGCCTCAGTGTCAGTCTCACCGAAACCCAAGACAGAGGCTGAAAGATCAGAATCATAGCCTGAATATCTTGGACTTGCTTTTTGTGAGGATAGTCCTGAAACAGCACTGTGTCCAGAACAGCTCAGATGAAAGTGAGCATCTGAGAGGGAGTCATGTGTGACTTCGGCACATTTATAGTTAAGTCCAGCGTGTGCAGGAGTTTCGCTGTAGTCTGAAGGTGGGAAACGACTTTCTAGGGCGAGTCCACCTTCAACTGCCAGTTGTCGAGGTAGGGGAAGACTGAAACCCCCAACCTGCGCAGATGAGCTGCAAACACCGCCATCACTTTTGTGAACACCCGAGGCACGCTGGTAAGGCTGAAGGGAAGCACGGTAAACAAAGTGCTTGTGACCTGCCACGAATCGTAGGTAACATCTGTGGGCAAGCAGGATAGGAATGTGGAAATAAGCGTCCTGCAAATCCAACGCTACCGTCCAGTCTCCTGGGTCCAAGACAGGCAGGACCTGAGCCAGGGTGAGCATTTTGGATTTCTCCATCTGAGGAAGAGATTGAGGTCCCGAAGGTCTAGGATAGGACGTAAGCGCTTGTCTTTTTTGGGCACCAGAAAGTAGCGGGAATAACAACCACGACCTACTTCTGGCGTAGGGACCTTCTCTATGGCTCCCTTAGCCAAGAGAGCTGCAACTTCCTTGCGGAGAAGTTGCCAAATGATCCTCTGGAACATGGATGAGTGATGGAGGCATGGCTGGTGGGGCAGATGCGAAGGGGAGGGAATAGCCCCTTCGAACGATCTGCAAAACCCACCTGTCCATAGTGATGGATTCCCAGTGGGGCAGGTGATGGCAAATCCTGCAGCTTACTGGACTGAAGTGAAGGGACAGACTAGGAGAGTTTAAGGGCTGCAGGGGGGGGCAGGGGTGGGCTGAGCTGGGCAGACCTCTGGTTCTCTGTCCCATGCCACAGTGGGATTCCGCATCCGTGGCCACGCCGGGGCTGAACAGCACAGGTGGCATGGTGGCTGGGATAGGGATGTGACAGGGAGCCCCTTCCCTGGCCACGAAAGGGACAAAAGGAGGATTATTGGGGGTGAGGGGCAGTGTAAAGGCCGAGGGACAGAGCTGTAGACCAGGAGTCCTTGAACCTCTCCAAAGCCGAGTCCGCCTTGTCTCCAAAGAAACGGGAGCCATCAAAGGGCATGTTCATAAGAGTTTGTTGGACATCCCCCGAAAAACCAGATGTACGCAACCAAGCATGGCGTCTCAAGGCCACCGTCGTCGCAACCGATTTACCTAGAGAGTCGGTCATTTCCAGCCCACATCCGATTGTGAATTTTGCAGCATCTCTCCCATAGGTGACAGCTTAGGAGACGATAGCACGGGCCTCCTCCGGTATCTGGGGCAGAACCTGTGCGACTGTATCCAATAGAGAGTGGGTATAGTGGCCCAAAGGCATGCAGTATTCACGGACTGCAGTACGAGACTGGAGGAAGAAAACATCTTCTTTCCAAATTGTTCCAGCCATTTTGATTCCCCATCCAGGGGTGCAGAAGGGAATGCCCCTAAGGAAGAGGATGCCTGGGGGACAAGGCTCTCAAGCATTTGGTGTTGGGACAGGAATCTAGGGTCGTTCGGGGCAGGCCGATGGCCGCGTGCGGTATTCCAATTCACAGGGACCCCTGTTTTGGGTCTGGACCAAGTACCCAATAGGCTATCAGAGAGGGCTTCATTGAAATGCAGAAGAGGCTCAGATGTTGACGCCCCTGGCTGAAGCACCTCCAGCAGGAGATTCGACCTCACCTCAACAGTAGGTAACTCAAGGCCGAGGACCTCAGCCACCCTACTGACCACCATAGAATAAGTACTCCCTCCACTGTAGCCACAGTAGGAGGAGACAGCATGCCAGCGTCTGGAGAAGTGTCCTGGCCACTGGCCTCACCCAATTCATGTGCCCAGTCCAAATTAGGATCATCCTGGTATTCATATGGGTCCAGGGACCCCTCCAATTCTTCCCCCGAATTCACACCCATAAGAAAAAGGGTCAGAGAATCTGACCTAGGGTAAACAGGCCCCATCGAAAATGGAGGAGGCGGCGACCAACGACTGTCCAAATCTGAGTCATCGGGGATGAGGATCCGGTCGACAGCGATGATGGGCACCACAGACGTCGGGAGCAATTTTCAATCGAACCGGTGCTGGGGAAAGTCTCAATGGTACAACCGGCGCCGGTGTGGATCCAAGAGCGAATCTGGAGGGGACCTTGGTGGTCGGAGCTGCCAGCACAGAACCCAAAGGCCCCCCGACCGCACCCCTTGGGCCCAAAGGCACCGTATCGGGTCGGTTGCCCAAAGATGAGGCGCATGGCCTCATAAAATTCTTTCAATTGGGCAGGGGTTGCTCTCGTTCCTGGAAACGTGGGGAAGCGCGAAGTGGACCCAGACGCAGGCTCCGAAGAGAGAGACCTCAAGCATCGACGCTCCTCCAAGCCAAGTGACGGAGTGAAGTCAAAGGGTGACGGGATCTTTGCGACGACTTCTTCTTACCTTGTACCGAAGACTTGGAGGAAGAAGAATGGTGGTGGCTCTGCAAGCGGTCTCGAGATCTTCCCCTTGAGCGAGACCCAGACCTACACAGAGTCGAGCTCTGGGCTGGAATATGCTTGCGGGACCGCTCCCTCAAGACCTTCGGGTGCATGGCCCAGCACTCCGAGCACGATTTTGGGTCATTGTTGTGTTCCAGGCACCACAAACAGACCCAATGCAGATCCGTTGCCGACATCATGCAGTGACAGTCCTTGCACAGTTTGAAACCGGTCTTTGGGGACATCCTTGACACACCAAAAAAACTCACCAAAAAACTCAACAAAAGGGTTGAAGTCGGTCAAAAAGAGACTAGGGTAGCTCTCTCTGGATCAGCGCGTGGGTCGGAAAGGAAAGACAAGAACTGACTGAGGTGGCGTCTATGTACTACTCCTGATGTCATCACGGCGACTACAACGCCATCGACTCCCTTGGAGTCGACCAACACCACCTACTGACGCGCAAGGGTATTGCTGGAAGAAAAAATCTTCGGATCCAGTCTGGTCCCTGGGGGAAAATTCTAAGGTAAGGAATCTGCAACTAGAAGTGTCTACCAAATGTCCTATTGTGGGCCCTGTATATCAACTTATTGCTCAATGTCATGGTTGCTGGTGTGGATATTCCTGATAGATTTTGAACGGCCGAGATTCTACTCATTTATAAAGGAATGGCGATAGTGGTGCCACCAGCAACTATATGCCAATGAGCCTGTTGGACAACTTGCAAAAAAGTATTTTTATAAGCAAGTTTTAAATAAGCTAGAGCAGTAGATGAGTGAGTGTTGGGTCTTTTCTCTTTCCCGGCCTGGCTTTAAAGCCAAAGACAGCACTACAGACCTGGTGTTTAGGTAGTCTGATTTTATGGGAGTACATCAAGCTCAAGAAAGAACATTTGTATGGTGCACTTGTGGACTTGAGGACAGCTTTCAGCCTAGTCTTCTTCTATGGAATTCCATATGGTCAATGGGTGCATGGGTGTCCCTGCATTGCAATTGTCTACTATTGTAAGAATTCACGAAAAACGTTATGTCCAGATAAGCTGGGGTAGGAAAGGTGAACTAATAGAACACAGAGATGTGCAACAAGGATGCATACAAGTGCCTACATTATTTTCCTTATACATTAATGATGTTATCTACACACTTATGAATTGCATACATGACTCACCTATATAGGCTCTGCTCTTCGCCGATGACACTTTGATTATCTGGATTGTTTCTGTTTTTTTTTTCTTTTTTTAAACACAAAGGCATTCATATCAACATCCACAAAAAAAAAATATATGGCCATTCACTAGTAGAAGTCCTTTAGGCGTGGATTGAGGTTGGGGGAATATGTGTATTGATAACGTTGATTTGCTGAGTATTAAGATTGACAATAGAATATCTTGGCATGCCCACAGTGAAAAGAGCAGAGATATGGTACACAGAGCAGCAGTGATCATCAAAATGCACAAAGCGAAAATTACAAAATCTGTGTCCCCAGCTCAAGAGATTTAAAGAGCTAAGGCACAATCAGCTGCCTTGTATGGGGCTGAAATATTGGGAATAAACAATATTAAGGTGTTGTTACTACGGGAGGATTATTTTGTTAGATCCCCTTTAACCTGCCTCAATGTAGCCTGTGAGGAAATGGTATATATTACATGGTGTGGTTGTGCCTACCATTGGAGGAGTTCTTATTTCTCCCTGGAAGAAAGGCACACCGGGCGTTAGCCCAAAAGGTAAGCTTTAAAGGGGAAGCCACCTTTTGAAGGGCAAATAGTTATCACACTCAAGAAAGCCTGCTCTTTTGTTCAGGTAGACAGGTTGTTATCAGGCATAAAGAGGGGGAAACAATGGCAAAACGTGTTTTCTCGTGAGCGTGTAGCCCATGGCCAGCCACACTTCTAAGACAGGCTACTGAACTCATGAGAACGAGTGAAGGGATCTATCTTGAGAGTGGGCTGAAAGGAGCCTTCTAGAATAGCTGGATGCAGCACTTTACAGATAAGTGTCATCAGGTGAGAGGGAACCTCGTAGCCCATTGGCTAGTTGCTGCGACCTCCCCTGAGGGCATTTTCTGGGCATAAAAAAGGAACCAGTGGCACTCAGAACTCAGATCTTGCTAGACTGGAAGAAGAGGACTAGACAAGGACTGCCCTACTGACCTTGAAACTGGCGGAGATGAGGTTGCACCAAAGTTGTACTGCGCTTGCTGCTCCTTGGGCTAGCAAAGGAAGTATTTGTGACTGCTGTACACTGCTTGTGGAGAAGTCGTCCTAAGCCCAGCTTGAAGCATGAGTCAGATGGTTTAATTCATGTTCACAGCACAGGTCCAAAAAATCTAGAGGAGCCTGCTGGAATGAGTTGGTAGCTCAGATAACAGGATCGCTGCTCCTTATCGCAGCGCAGCTCAAGAGATCTGGCACTTAAAAGTTGACCCTGAATATGCTGGACGCAGAGTAATAGTCGGAAAGTGGATTGGTTGCCCACTAGGAGAGTTACAACCAAAAGAAGGAAGCGCTGAATCTGCTGTGTCAAGCGACTAGTAGCCATGTGGTGACTGGACTTCTGCTGTTTCACAGAGGACTTTGAGGGATGTTGAGCCCTGTAGCCAGAATCACCTCACCATGACTGTAAACCTATCAGTGTCCTATCTTTGAGCATATTCAGCATCCAGTACCACTTGCATCAGGACCACTCCACAGATGTATTTGTATTGTGTTTTGTATTTATAGAGCACATTACGGCCGAGGCATTGAAGCGCTAAGAAGGTAAGGAGAAGAGTCCACAGAGTAAAGAGAAATTCAAAAGAGAACCCTAACGCAGAAAAAGCCATGTTTTGACTGACCTCCTAAAGGCTAAAAACATTTGTTCCTTCCTGACAGCCAGGGGAAGAGAATTCCAACATTTAGATGCAGCCTCTGTAAAGGCTTTATCTCCCCATTTCGCTTTATAGATACGGGGGACCTGAATTCTGAAAGTTCTTACTGAGCGGAGTTGTCGATTGGGTTTATACTAATGTAGCTTGGAAGTCAGATATTTGGAACCATTTCCATGTACTGCTTTGTAGGTCAGACATAAGGTCTTAAAAATAATACGCTGGGCCACTGGAAGCCAGTGCAGTTGTTTTAAACTGCCACTGGCCGATGCTGAGCATGGGAGGTTCAAAATAGCCTGAGCTGCAGTATTTTGAATCAACTGAAGTTTCTTTAGAGATGTTTTATCTAAATTAAGCACCAGAGCATTGCAATAGTCCAGTTTGGATACTACCAGTTCTAATTCTCCATTCCCATTGAAGGAAAGGAAGAACTTTCTTTAGCATCTTTAATGTCCAAAACCTAGTTTTCACAATGTCCCGACTAGTGGGTGGCTCCTCCTTGTTTTCCTCATTATCTCCTCCAGCCTTGCAGCCAAAAGTGGGGGCAGAGGCCGGAGAGGCGGGCATCTCCACTAGCTGGGATGCCCTGGGGTTACAGTTCCTGCAGGGGGAGGTGAGAAGCACCTCCAACCAGTACAGGCTTTGTTCCTGGCCACAAAGTGACAAAGGCACTCACCCCTTGTGGCCAGCAACCTGTCTGGTTGTGTCAGGCTGGCAGAAACTGGGCAGCCTAGCACTAGAAGTTAGACTGGTATTCAGGGGGCATCTCTAAGATGCCCGCTGGGTGTATTTTACAATAAATCCCACACTGCCATCAGAGTGCATTTATTGTGCTCCGAAGTTTGATACCAAACTTCCCAGATTTCAGTGTAGTCTTTGTGGATCTGTGGAGTTCGTAATGGACAGACTCCCAGACCACATACTCTTTATGGCTACCTTGCACTTAGAATATCTAAGGTTTTGCTTAGACACCGTAGGGGCATAGTGCTCATGCACTTATGCCCTCACATGTGGTACAGTGCACCCTGCCTTAGGGATGCAAGGCCTGCTAAAGGGGTGACTTACCCATGCCACAGGCAGTGAGAGATGGGCATTTGCACTCTGAGGGGAGTGCCATGTCGACTTGGTCGTTTTCTCCCCACCAGCACACACAAGCTGTGAGGCAGTGCGCATGTGCTGTGTGAGGGATCCCCAGGGTGGCATAAGACATGAGACCTTAGAGACCTTCCCTGGCAACCGGGCCCTCAGTACCAGGGGTACCATGTACAAGGGACTTATCTGTGTGCCAGGGCTGTGCCAATTGTGGGAAGAAAGGTACAGTTTAGGGGGAGAACACTGGTGCTGGGGCCTGGTTAGCAGGGTCCCAGCACACTTTCAATCATAACTGGCATCAACAAAAGGCAAAAAGTCCGACGGTAACCATGCCAAGGAAGGCATTTCCTTACACAACCCCCCCCCCCCACCCCAAACGAAAGAGTATGAGACTAACCTTTCCCAAGAGAGTCCTCATTTTCTAAGTGGAAAACCTGGAATGGCCATCAGCATTGGCATGGGCAGTCCCAGGTATGTGTTCCATTACAAAGTCCATTCCCTGTAAGGATATGCACCACCTCAACAGTTTAGGGGTTTCTCCTTTCATTTGCATCAGCCATCTGAGAGGTCTGTGGTCAGTTTGAACTGTGAAGTGAGTACCAAAAAGGTATAGACTCAACTTCTTCAGGGACCAAACCACAGTAAAGGCCTCCCTCTCAATGGCACTCCAACGTTGCTCCCTGGGGAGTAACCTCCTGCTAATAAAATCAACAGGCTGGTCAAGGCCATCATCATTTGTTTTGGGGACAGGACTGCTTCTATCTCATGCTCAGAGGCATCAGTCTGCACTATGAACTGCTTAGAATAATGTGGAGCTTTTAAAATTGGTGCTGTACACATAGCTTGCTTCAGGGTGTTAAAGGCCTTTTGACAGTCCATGGTCCAGTTACCTTTCTTGGGCATTTTCTTAGAGATCAGTTCTGTGAGGGGTGTCACTATTGATCCATATCCCTTCACAAACCCCCTATAGTACCCAGTCAAGCCAAGGAATGCCCTGACTTGAGTCTGGGTTTTTGGAGCTACCCAGTCCAGAATAGTCTGGATCATTGGTTGGAGTGGCTGAACTTGGCCTCCACCTACAAGGTGTCCCAAGTAAACCACAGTACCCTGCCCTATCTGACATTTAGATGCCTTGATCGAGAGGCCTGCTGCTTGCAGGGTCTGCAAAACCTTCTTTGGGTGCACCAGGTGATCCTGCCAGTTGGAGCTAAAGACAGCAATACCATCTAGATAAGCTGCACTAAAGGACTCCAAGCCAGCAAATACTTGATTCACCAACCTTTGAAAGGTGGCATGGGCATTCTTAAGCCAATGGGCATCACAGTAAACCGGTACTGCCCATTAGGAGTAGAGAATGCTGTTTTCTCTTTTGCTCCAGGAGCCATTTTTATTTCCCAGTACCCTGCTGTCAAGCAAAAGGTACTTAAGATTTTGGCTGCACCTAATTTATCTATGAGCTCATCTGCCCTTGGGATGGGGTGAGGATCTGTCTTGGTGACAGAGTTGAGCCCTCTATAGTCCACACAAAACCTCATCTCTTTCTTGCCATCTTTGGTGTGATGTTTGGGGACCAAGACCACTGGGCTAGCCCAGGGACTGTCAGAGTGCTCAATCACTCCAAATTCCAGCATCTTGTGGACTTCCACTTTGATGCTTTCTTTGACTTGGTCAGACTGTCTGAATATTTTATTCTTGACAGGCATACTGTCTCCTGTTTCCACATCGTGGGTACACAAGTGTGTCTGACCAGGGGTCAAGGAAAAGCAAACTGCTGGAGGCCAGAGAGGTAGTCTGAATAGATCATTCCATCTACTGAGCCATATTTAGGGTCAGTGGAGAGGAGATCAGGGAGAGGTTCACTCTCTGCTTCCTGGTCCTCATCCGTAACCATTACCATGTTTACATCTGCCCTGTCATGATAAAGTTTAAGGCGGTTAACAATGATCACCTTCTTGGGGGTCCTGCTAGTGCCCTGGTCCACCAGGTAGGTGACCTGAATCTTTTTCTCAATTACTGGGTAATGGCCACTCCATTTGTCCTGAAGTGCCCTGGGAGCCACAGGCTGCAGAAACCAGACTTTCTGCCCTGGCTGAAACTCAACCATAGCAGCATTGTGGTCATACCACAACTTCTGGAGTTGATGGCTGGTCTCAAGGTTTTTGCTTGTCTTTTCCATGTACTCTGCCATCCTTGAACGTAGGCCTAGTACATAGTCCACCACATCTTGTTTAGGCCCATGGAGAAGTCTCTCCCAGCCTTTTTTTAAAATATTTTTTGTTTACAAGTGGCAGTGGTCCCCTAACAGGATGGCCAAACAGAAGCTCAAACGGGGAAAACCCTACTCCCTTCTGTGGCAACTCTCTGTAGGTGAAAAGCAGGCATGGCAAGATGACATCCCATATCCTTTTGAGTTGTTCAGGGAGCCCCATGATCATGCCCTTCAATGTCTTGTTAAATCTCTCCACAAGACCATTGGTTTGTGGATGGTATGGTGTGGTGAATTTATAAGTCACCCCACACTCATTCCACATGTGCTTTAGGTAAGCTGACATGAAGTTGGTACCTCTGTCAGAAACCACCTCCTTAGGAAATCTCACTCTGGTAAAAATACCAATGAGTGCTTTTGCTACTGCAGGGGCAGTAGTGCAACTAAGGGAAATTGCCTCAGGGTACCTGGTAGCATGATCCACTACTACCAGGATATACTGTTTCCCTGATGCTGTGGGAGGTTCAAGTGGACCCACTATGTCCACTCCCACTCTCTTAAAGGGGACCCACACCACTGGAAGTGGAATGAGGGGGGCTCTGGATGGCCACCTGTCTTACCACTGGCTTGACAGGTGACACAGGAGGTGCACAACTCCTTAACCTTCTGGGACATATTGGTCCAATATAAATGGTTGACTAATCTCTCCCATGCCTTGGTTTGTTCCAGATGCCCAGCAAGGGGAATGTCATGGGCTAAGGTCAGAATGAACTCCTTAAACTCCTGAGGCACTACCACTCTCCTAGTGGCACCAGGTTTTGGATCTCTTGCTTCAGTGTAAAGGAGCCCATCTTCCCAATAGACCCTGTGGGTTCCACTGACAGTTCCTTTTTCTTGCTCAGCTGCTTGCTGTCTTAGGCCTTCAAGAGAGGGACATGTTTCTTGCCCGTGACACAGCTGTTCCCTTGAGGGTCCTCCTGGGCCCAAGAGCTCAACCCGGTAAGGCTCCAGCTCCATGGACTCAGTTCCTTCAGGGGATAGAATATCTTCCTGGGAAGAGAGGTTCTTTTCTTGTGCTGTGTTGAAGCTGGTTCCCCAGTCTTCTTTCATTTTCTCCTGGAAGGTTGGGCCATTATTATAGGCTTCAATACTTCTTTTTCACCCTGAGCCCTGCTCTGTGCCCTTGTTGTGACACACACCAGTTCAGGGATACCCAGCATGGCTGCATGGGTCTTGAGCTCTACCTCAGCCCACTCTGAGGACTCCAGATCATTCCCTAGCAGACTACTGGAATTGCAGAGTAGACTACCACCTGTTTCAGGCCAGTGACCCCTCCCCATTCTAAAGTTACCATTGCCATGTGATGGACTTTAGTTTTATTGTCAGCATTAGTGACTGGATATGTCTGTCCAGCCAGGGACTGTCCTGGGGAAACCAGTTTGTCTGTCACCATGGTGACACTGGCACCTGTATCCCTCTTGGCTTCTACTCTAGTCCCATTGATTAAGAGCTGCTGCCAGTATTTTTGCATGTTAGGAGGCCAGGCAGCAAGTGTGGCTAAATCCACACCACCCTCAGAGACTAATGTAGCTTCAGTGTGAAACCCGATTGATCCCACCTGGAGACTGGCTATTCCAGTGCTAACAGGAGTAGTATTTGTTGTGGGACTTTTCTTTGGACAGGCCTTGTCTCCAGTTTGGTGTCTATGTTGACTACAGTTTTGACACCAGCCCTGCTTGGGATCAAAGTTTTTACCCTTATACCCATTTGTGGACTGTGAAGAGGCTCTGGCCCCACCCGCCTGAGCCGGTTTTGGGGCCCTATAGAAGGCTCTTTACTTTTGCCTTTGGATGTCTCACAACTCTTCCCCTGGGGAGGCTTTGTGACCCCTTTCTTTTGGTCAACCCTTATGGAAGTCTTGGTCACCCTAGACTTAACTCACTGAAACAATTACTTAACAGATTTTCTTTCATAAACAAGCTATAGAGCCCATCATAACTATTTACACCACTGCCAGTTATCCAACCATCCAGTGTTTTGACTGAGAAGTCAACGAAATCAACCCAGGTCTGGCTCGAGGATTTTTGAGCCCCCCTGAACCTAATCCTGTACTCCTCGGTTGGGAATCCAAAGCCCTTCATCAGGGTAATGTAATGTAATGTAATTCGAGATTTATAAAGCGCGTTCCTACTCAAAGAGCATTGAAGCGCTGGGAAGAAAGCATGTAGTAAAAAATAGACAGAGGATAAGAAAAATAACAGAAATAATGAAGATAGAAAAACATCCAATAGAAGAAACTGAAACAAACTAAATCAAAGACCCTGATCTTGATGTACCAAAAAATTAACGAGGGAAGAGACAAGTTTTCACCATTTTCCTAAATTTCATATAACCTGATTCTTGCCTAATATTCTGTGGGAGAGAGTTCCATCCTCTGGCTGCAGCTACTGTAAAAGCTTTGTCTCCCCATTTGGTTTTATGTGTGCGAGGGACCTGAATCAAGTGAGCTTGGGAAGACCTCAAGCTTCTTTTAGGTACATGCAGGAGGAGTCTGGAAGTCAGGTACCGTGGTCCTATTCCATGAAATGCCTTAAAAGTAAGACAGAGCGACTTAAACTGGATACGCTGCGCCACTGGTAACCAATGTAATTTCCTAAGACTCTCTCTAACTGATATACATCGTGGGAGATTAAGAACCGCTCTGACAGTGGAATTCTGAACTTATTGGAGTCTTTTTATCAGCCCCTTATCCAGATTAAGGAACAGTGCATTACAGTAGTCTATCTTGGACATTACCAATGCCAGGATAGCAGATACTCTCTCATTTTTAGCCAATTGGTCTTCATCCATTTACTCACTTCCACCATACAATTACTAAACCGATCTGCAACCTCCTCCCAGGGCTGATTAATAGGAATAATAAGCTGGGAGTCATCAGCATAGGAAGATGGAATGAAACCAAAAGTACGAATTAGACTAGCCAAAGGCGCTACATACACATTAAACAAAATGGGGCTGAGGGAAGATCCCTGCGGAATCCCACATGGCAGAAGATAAGGTCTAGATTTGAAATCACCACAGCTAACTGTGGTCCATCTATTTGTAAGAAAAGACTTCAAAAGTTTAAGCGCCCTGCGGATAAATCTAAAAGAACCAAAACGGCCGCCTTGCCTTCATCAACCATCCTTCGAATAGTATCAGAGGCTGAGATTAGGGCAGTTTCAGTACTATGCCCTTTTCTGAACCCGTTTTGGGAGATATCAAGAGCATCCGCTTTTGTTAAAAACTCGATAAATTCAGAGTTCAAATTTTTTTCTAGAATCTTTGCCAAAAATGGGAGACGTGCTATTAGCCGCAAATTACTCATGTCCTGATTATCCCCCTCTGTTTTTTTTCTTGAGGGGTACTACTATCGTTTCTTTCCAGATAGATGGGTACTCCTCAGACATAGCTACCTCTTGGTAAATAGGGACCAACATCCGTGCCATTAAATCCGGAACCAAGTGAAAAATGGAAGGAGGACACGTATCCAGAGGGGAGCCAGATTTAATTTCAAGAATCTTCTTTTTAAAAGTATCCATGGAAGGGGGTTGGAAATACGACATTAGTGACTGGTCATCTGCTGTAGCACTCTCTGTTATAATGGGGGTTAATACTTCAGGAATAATCTGGGTATCAAAGTTGCTATGTATTTGCAATATCTTATTTTCAAAATGAAAAGCAACTTTGCCACAGAAACCCTGAGAGTTTTCTAGACCAGCCGGCTTCATGGGCACAGTTAGGGCCTTAATAGTCTTAAAAAGTTCCCTGGGGGCATTAATAGCCTCCTTTACTTTGTTAGTATAAAATTTAGATTTGGCCATAAATTGTGCTGCTTTATAAGCCTTTAGAGTGGACTTAAGGGCCACCCTTTCCTCAGGTACTGGATTAAGTTTCCACCGTCCATCACCAACTTCATATTTTGTTACAATCCCTTTGGGGAATTTTAGGATGTCAGTATTTTCTCTGACCCTATTCATGTTGCTGCCACCACTCATGGGAATTAAACTCATCTCTTGTTTTTCCCTTTCTATGGCTAGGAGCTGCTTCTCCAAAGTCATTCTTTTGGCCATCCTTGCTAACAGGAGGTCCTCTTCATTGAGGCTGCCCTCAATGCTTCGCGAGGTACTGGTCACCCCTGGGTAAGAACCAGCCTCTCTGACTGTGATTTGTGGAGTCAGGGTTGGAGGAACCATGCTCTCCCTATTTAGGACAGGAGGGGGGAGATCTTCCTCCTGGTCACTAATTTCCCCATCTGAAAGAGTACTCTCAGAGGGGTGGTCCCTTGTGAACTCTGCCAAAAGCCCCTGGAGCTTTACTTTGGTAGGGTTGGACCCAGTTTTGATCTTTTTAAGTTTACAGAGAGACCTTAACTTCGACATTCCTAGATGCAGGTAAGGGGTGAGGTTGAGTTCCATCACCATCTCATCTGTGCTAGACATTATCACTCTAAAAGTTGGGATTACTTTTTAAGAATCTAAAAACTACTTGTAGAACTTAAATTCAAACTTTTACAAAATTTTAAACTCTAAAATAAATGCTAACTGGGACTTACACAAGGCCCTAGCAGGACTTTTAAAAATTTTGAAAAATTGTTAAGTTGCAAAAATCAATTTCTAATGACAATTTTGGGAATTTAGTTGTGTGATCAGGTATTTGGCTGAGTAGTCCAGCAAATGCAAAGTCTTAGATCCCACCGCTGCCACCAATGTAGGAAGTTGTCTCTGTATGTACTATCTCAAAGTGAGAGTTAGTGTGCACAGAGTCCAAGGGTTCCCCTTAGAGGTTGATAGTGGCAAAATTAGATAATACTAATGCTCTATTTTGTGGTAGTGTGGTCGAGCAGTAGGCTTATCAAAGGGTAGTGTTAAGCATTTGTTGTACACACAGAGGCAATAAATGAGGAACACACACTGAAATACTTACTCCAGGCCAATAGTTTTTATATAGAAAAATATATTTTCTTAATTTATTTTAGAACCACAAAATTCAAGATTTGAGGTAAGTACATAAAATGCAAGGTACTTCACACGGGTAAGTATAGAACTTTGATTTAAAACAGTAGTACTCACAGCTTTAGTTAAAATGGCAATAAGCTATTATACAAGTGGACACTGTGCAAAAATCCACAGTTTCTGGGGGAGGTAAGTTTGGTTAGGTTTTTCAGGTAAGTAAAGCACTTACACAGTCAGTCTCCTGGACATAGATAGCCCACCATTGGGGGTTCAAGGCAACCCCAAAGTCACCGCACCAGCAACACAAGGCCAATCAGGTGCAGAGGTCAAAGGAGGGCCCAAAACACATAGGCGCCTATGGAGAACAGGGGTGCTCTGGTTCCAGTCTGCTGGCAGGTAAATACCGGAGTCCTCGGGGAGCAGACCAGGGTTTTTTTGTAGAACACTGGGGGGGACACAAGCAGGCACACAAAACACACCCTCAGCGGCACAGGGGCAGCCGGGTGCAGTGTGCAAAGTAGGCGTCAGGTTTGCTATTGTAAGCAGTGGAGGGACCCGGTGGTCACTTAGGTGATGCAGGCAGAGCACAGAGGGGGCTTCTCGGGCCAGCCACCGACTGGGCTAAGAAGAGGGCTGCCTGCTGGTCACTCCTGCACTGGAAGGTGGCTCCTCTGGGTCCTGGGGGCTGTGGGTGCACTGCTTTGTCCAGGTGTCACATTCCTTGTTACCAGGCAGTGGTGGTCAGGGTTGAGCCTCTGGATCCTCTCTGCAGGCGACGCTGTGGGGGTGCAGGAGAGTTGACACAGGGTACTCCCATTGTCGTAGTCACCTGGGAGTCCTCTCTGCGGTGTTAGTTCTCCTGAACTCAAGCCGGGAGCACCGGGTGCAGAGTAAGAAGACTCACACTTCCGGCAGGAAGAGAGAGTTCTTTAAAAATGTTGCAGTTTTTGAACAGTGCCGCTGTTCTCTGGAGTTTCTTGGTTCTTTGGCTTCAGGACAGTCCTCTGAGTCCTCAGAGGTCACTGGTCCCTGTTGGGATGCATTGCTGTGCAGGTTCTTTGAGTCTGGAGACAGGGCGGTAGGGTTGGGGCCAAGTCAGTTGTCGTCTCCGTTGTCTCTGCGGGGCTTTCAGATCAGCAGTCCTTCTTCTTGTTGTAGGTTGCAGGAATCTGATTTCCTGGGTTCAGGGTCACCCCTAGATACAACATTTAGGGGTGTGTTTAGGTCCGGGGGCAGTAGCCAATGGCTACTGTTCTGGAGGGTGGCTACGCCCTTTTTGTGCCTCCCCCTGAGGGGAGGGGGGCACATCTCTATTCCTATTGGGGGAATCCTCCAATCTCAAGATGGAGGATTTCTAAAGGCAGGAGCCACCTTAGCTCAGGGCCCCTCAGGGGCTGTTCTGACTGGTGGGTGGCTCCTTCTTGTTTTCCTCATTATCTCCTCCAGCCTTGCTGCCAAAAGTGGGGGCAGTGGCCGGAGGGGCGGGCATCTCCACTAGCTGCGATGCCCTGGGCGCTATAACAAAAGGCATGAGCCTTTGACGCTCACCGCCAGGTGTTACAGTTCCTGCAGGGGGAGGTGAGAAGCACCTTGTAAGGAAATGCCTCCTTGGCATGGTTACCCCCTGACCTTTTGCCTTTTATTGATGCCAGTTATGATTGAAAGTGTGCTGGGACCCTGCTAACCAGGCCCAAGCACCAGTGTTCTTTCCCTAAACTGTACCTTTGTTTCCACAACTGGCACAACCCTGGCACACAGATAAGTCCCTTGTAAATGGTACCCCTGGTACCAAGGGCCTGATGCCAGGGAAGCTTTCTAAGGGCTGCGGCATGTCTTGTGCCACTGTGGGGACCCCTCACTCAGCATAGGCACACTGCCTCACAGCTTGTGTGTGCTGGTGGGGAGAAAATGACTAAGTCAACATGGCACTCTCCTCAGAGTGCCATACCAACCTCACACTGCCTGTGGCATAGGTAAGTCACCCTTTTAGCAGGCCTTACAGCCCTAAGGCAGGGTGCACTATACCACAGGTGAGGGCATATGTGCATGAGCACTATACCCCTACAGTGTCTAAGCAAAACCTTTGACATTCTAAGTGCAGGGTAGCCATAAATAGTATATGGTCTAGGAGTTTGTCAAACACAAACTGCACAGGACCATAATGGCCACACTGAAATCTGGGAAGTTTGGTATCAAACTTCTCAGCACAATAAATGCACACTGATTCCTGTGTGGGATTTATTGTAAAATACACCCAGAGGGCATCTTAGATATGCCCCCTGAATAGCAGTCCGACTCCTAGTGCTAGGCTGACCAGTTTCTGCCAGCCTGCCACAACCAGACAAGTTGCTGGCCACATGGGGAGAGTGCGTTTGTCACTCTTTGGCCATGAGATAGAATGTCCCTTTTCTATTTTTAGTAACAAGGGACGCTTGTCCCGACGTTTTAGAACTTAGAGTTCATGAAAGTCACCAGGTATTCCTGGACGTTCGCCCTGATTAGCTATTCTGTATACAGTCCGCCTTCTTATACGGTGTTCAGTCTTGCCCTTATCGTGTATTTCACAGATACGCTGCGAAGACCATCATGCATTGTTGATTTCTCCGACGCTGGAGGAAGTTGTGTTCCACTCTCCATCTGAGAACAGGTCAGTCTCTGTCTCCTGTCAGTCTTTGAAACAATTTTGTTAATATAACAAAACTTTCATCTATTGTAGTTACCCACTTGTTAATATTCATTTGAGACAGAGCTTCTTTTTACAGACTGGGAGTTTCTAATAAACCAAATTGGTAATTCAGACAGAATTAAAAGATCCAATGGTAGACTTAACACAAGACTATGTCACGAGAAACAAATTGTTTTTCTTCGCTGCCCACATATATAAAAAAAAGTTTTTTTCGTTCCTTTTTCTTTCCTTTCTTATACTGCGCAGTAGGATCATCATTAGAGAGATATTTTACTAGGTATTATAGAATCAAAGCATTGGTAGCAACACCAGTCCAGACTTTGATGCTCTCTTTCAGCGTTGTATTCCATGTATATTTAATGTGGATCAGTTTCTTTTTATAAACGTCACTATAGATCTTCTAAATGGATGGTGGTGATTTCTCCAGTGAAGGTAGCCCCTCTTCTGATTATGGCCGGTAAACATATATTCATCCATTTTTTGTGAACCACTTACCTTTGGATGAGTGACGTTGTAGTATTGCACTTCCGAGTGTGTCCATGTCTTTTTACTTTCTTATTTTTTACAGCATGTCATTCTAGATGTGTTCTATATTTATTTTTTGCATGCATGTTTTTGTTTTCACAGATGACCAGCAGTTTTTGGCCAGTTTTCATAGCCTGAGAGTGAGTAAAAAAAAGGTTTTTTCACTCTTTTCCCTGCAATTGTTTGAACAAATGTGTTTGAGTGTTTTCAGTGTCTGGAGAAAGATTGTTGTAGTCCTGATGAAGCGCCAGTAGATCCGTTTTGGACATTTGTTGAGGTGCGAAACATGTTGACTTTTTTGTAGGAGTCAAAGGGGGTCATTCTGACCCCGGCCGGTGGCGGACGCCGCCGGCCTGGCTGGGACCGCCAGAATACCGCTGCGCGGTCAAAAGACCGCCGCGGGTATTCTGGGTTTCCCGCTGGGCTGGCGGGCGACCGCCAGAAGGCAGCCCACCAGCCCAGCGGGAAACACCCTTCCATGAGGATGCCGGCTCCGAATGGAGCCGGCGGAGTGGAAGGGGTGCGACGGGTGCAGTTGCACCCGTCGCGATTTTCAGTGTCTGCATGGCAGACACTGAAAATCATGGTGGGGCCCTGTTACGGGGGCCCCACGACACCCCATACCGCCATCCTGTTCCTGGCCGCCAAAACCGCCAGGAACAGGATGGCGGTATGGGGGTCGGAATCCCCATGGCGGCGCAGCAAGCTGAGCCGCCATGGAGGATTCCCCAGGGCAGCGGAAAACCGGCGGTACACCGCCGGTTTTCTGTTTCTGACCGCGGCTGTACCGCCGCGGTCAGAATGCCCAAGGGAGCACCGCCAGCCTGTTGGCGGTGCTCCCGCGGTCGTTGGCCCTGGCGGATTTTACCGCCAGGGTCAGAATGACCCCCAAAGTCATTTAACTTGATTTCCTGATTGAATAAAGTGTGGGATCTTGAGTTCCCTTGTACTTTGTTATTGTTTTTAATCTTGACCAGGTCCTGGTACATTCATTAAATAATTTCTGTTTTGAGAAGGTACCCAAGCCAATTTTAACTGCTATTTGTTCATCGCTCCAGCTGTCTCTTGGTAACCCAAGACCTTTGGGTACCAAGATACAACCTTTACACAGGATTCCGCCAGACATTGCAGTACCAGTGTGACGTGGTGCATGGCCCGATGATGATGCATGAGGGCTGAGACGCCTGCAAGAGTGTATGCCGGTGTTGAGAGGTTACACTGCCCTCCACCCTTTTTTAGAACTATGCACTCACATTTTGTTATGGTAACTTGGGGGCGTGTGCACTGGACCAGTTAAGCCCCAAGTCCCCCTTTTGTTGTTGTACGTGCCAAGATAACGTCACAGACTTCATGTGGCAGGTCAAAAGACGTCAACTGTTGCCGCTCAATCTCTACGCATAAAGCCCCAGAGTCGACAGGTTCGGGTGGAGGACCCTCCCCTGCTGCTGCAACAGAGGATCCTCCTGAAGGGGCAGTCTGATCGGAGGAGCTATGGCCATGCTCAACAGCTCGGGATACCAGACTCTTTGTGCCCAGTCCAGAGCCACCAGTATTACTTGGGCCTGGTCTTGCCTGATCTTCTTCCGAACTCTGGACAGAAGTGGTATGGGCGGAAAGGAGGCCTGAATTCCACTTGCGATGAAAATCGTTGCCAAGCAACTGACGCTTTGGGAACTCCAACACACAAAACAGATGAAATTGCGCATTCTCTACGGAGGTGAACAAGTCTAACCAAGGTTCTCCCCACTGCAGGAAGAGACCTTCTGCCACCTCCGGATGAAGACGCCATTCGTCATCGACCACATATCGTCAGCTGAGTTCATCTGCCCTGGCATTCAAGGAGCCTGCCAGGTGTTGAACCTCCAGGGAAATGCCCTGATTCCAGACAAGTCCAGAGGCAAAGGGGCTCTTGACAAAGGGTCCACGACCCCACTCTGCCTTGTTTGTTGCAATACCACATGGTGGTGGTGTTGTCTGTGCAGACCTGCACTGCTTTCCCCTTGAGAGAGGAAAGGAATGCTTTCAATGGTAGTCGAATCGCTCGGAGCTCCAGATAATTCATATGGAGCCCGGTGTCCGCCGGAGATGAAAGGCCTCTGAGCTCCACCTCTCCCATGTGGCCGCCCCATCCCAGGAGAGAAGCATCTGTCACGACTGTAAGATCTGGTTGGGGAAAGGAGAGGGAACTGTCCTTGACACAATCCTGATTCGTTAACCACCACTGCAAGTCTCTGGCAGTTCCTTCCGAGATCTGGACCTTGTCGGAGAGATTCCCCTGATGCTGTGCCCACTGGAACTTCAGGTCCCACTGCAGAGCCCGCATATGCCATCTGGCATTTTGAACCAGCAGGAAGCCATGAGGCCCAGCAGCCTCAAAGTCATTCTCACCAAAATCAAGGAAAGAGGCTGGAACATCGGTATCATAGCCCGAATATCCTGGACTCATTTTTTGCGAGGATATGCCTGAAACTGCACTGTATCCAGAACAGCTCAGATGAAAGGGAGCGTCTGAGAAGGAGTCAGGTGTGACTTCAGCACGTTGATAGTGAACCCCTGCGAATGTAAAAGGTTTGCCGTAGTCTGGAGGTGGGAGACGACTGTCTGGGCCAAGTTCACCTTCAACAGCCAATCGTCGAGGTAGGGGAAGACTGGGACCCCTAACCTGCACAGATGAGCTGCCACCACTACCATCACTTTTGTGAAAACCCGAGGGGCACTGGTAAGGCCAAAGTGAAGCACGGTAAACTGAAAGTGCTTGAGACCTACCACGAATCATAGGAATCTGTGGGCCAGTATGACGGGAATGTGGAAGCATGCGTCTTGCAAGTCTAATGCTACCATCCAGTCTCCGGGATCCAGTACAGATAGCACTTGAGCCAATATCAACATTTTTAATTTCTCTTTTTTGAGGAAGAGACTGAGGGACTGAAGATCGAGTATAAGCCAAAGACCTTTGTCCTTTTTCAGCACCAGAAAGTAGTGGGAACAGCAACCACAACCTACTTCTGGCAACTGAACCCTCTCTATAGCTCCTTCGGCCAAAAGGGCTTGGACTTCCTCGCAGAGAAGCACCATATGATCCTCCAATATCTGACTGTATGAAGGTGGCATGGCTGGAGGAGGTGTCTCGGAGAGGAGGGAGTAGCCCCTTTGGACAAGTTGGGGGACCCACCTGTCCGAGGTAATGGATTGCCATTGGGGCAGGTGATGGCGAATCCTGCTGCCAGCTGGCTCCTGGTGTACCCATGGACTAGGAAGGTTTGGAGTCTGAGGAGGGCCGGGGTGGACTGGGCGACCGGCTGGCTCCCTGATCCCCGGGGGCGTGAGATCCCACGTCCGCGGCCGCACTGGGGCTGTAAAGCATGCGTGGGTCGATGGCCAGGGGGATAGGACGCGGTAGGGTGCCCCTTCCATAGCCACAAAAGGGGTGAAAGGGGACTGCTGGGGTCTAGGAGCGGGTGCGAGGTTGAGGGCCCGGGCCGTGGCTCGGGAATCCTTAAAGTGCTCGAGTGGCGAGTCCGCCTTGTCTCCGAAGAGAAGTGTGCCATCAAAGGGCATGTCCTTCAAGCATTGCTGGACATCCCCTGAAAAGCCAGATGTTCTCAGCCAGGCGTGGCATCTCAATGCCACCGCTGATGCAACCGATCTGCCCAGAAAGTCGGTCATATCCAGTCCACAACGAATCATGATCTTCGTTGCATCCCTCCCATCTGTTACGGCTTGGGAAAGGATAGTCCGGGCCTTCTCCAGAACCCTAGGCAGCACTTGCACGACCGTATCCCAGAGAGAATGAGAATAGGGGTCCAAAAGGCATGCGGTGTTCACGGACCGCAGCACTAGACTGTTGGAAGAAAACAACTTCTTCCCCAAATTATCCAGTCTTTTTGATTCCCTATCCGGGGGTGCGGAAGGGAATGCGCCAGATGAAGAAGCCTAGATGACAAGGCTCTCAGGCGTGGGGTGTTGGGTGAGGAATTTTGGGCCTGACGGCGCAGGAAGATGGCAATGTGCAATCGTCCTATTCACAGGAGCCCCGGTGCTGGGTCTGGACCAAGTAACAAAAAGGACATCTGTCAGTGCTTCATTAAAGGGAAGAAGGGGTACGGAAAAGGAAGACCCCGGCTTAGGGAATTAGGCCTAACCTCCACAGAAGGTAGCTCGAGGTCCAGGACCTCAGCCGCCCTTCTCACCACCATGGAATAAGAAGTACCCTCCTCCGTAGCCACAGTAGGAGACGAGAGCATACCAGTGCTAAGGGAGGTGTCTAGACCACTGGCATCACCCAAATTCTGCACCTCGTCCATTTGAGGGTCAAGCTGGTATTCTAAAGGGTCCATCGTCCCCTCCATACTCTCCCTGTATACATACCTACAAGAATAAGGGTCTGGATCAACCCTGGGCCCAGGAGTGCCCATAGAGAACGGAAACGGCATCGAGCGACGTCGTTCCGGCTCTGGGTTGTCAGGTATGAGGATGGGATTGATGTCAATTGTGTGTCCAATGACATCGGGAGCGTCGACGTCTGACCCGACACCGGGGAAGGTCACTGTGGCATGACCGGCGTCAGGACGGATCCGCGATTGGATCTGGAGGGACCCTCCGAAGCTGCAACTTTGAACCCGAGTGGGCCCCCACCGTCTCACCTGTGCCCAAAGGCGCCGAAGGTGGGTCAGAATGCCCAAAAATGAGGCGCATTGCATCATAAAATTCTTTAAACTGGGCAGGGGTGGCTCAGGCTCCCGGGAAGTAGGGGAAACGCTGAGCCGACCCAGGTGAAGGCTCCGATGACAGAGGCCTAGAGCGTCGACACTCTTTCCACATCGCATTGTCCGATCGACGGGGTGAAGTCGAAGAACGCTTGTCCTTCTTCGACTACTTCTTTTTGTGACCCGAATGTCCTGATGACTCGGAGGACGAGGAGTGGTAGTTACTCCGTGGCCGGTCTCGAGACCTTTCTCTCGAAGGAGAC
Organism: Pleurodeles waltl; assembly: GCF_031143425.1. Classification (NCBI taxonomy): domain Eukaryota; kingdom Metazoa; phylum Chordata; class Amphibia; order Caudata; family Salamandridae; genus Pleurodeles; species Pleurodeles waltl. Next base: position 557,913,456 of record NC_090451.1, read on the forward strand.
CGTGAGCGCTGCGCAGTCAAGTGTCGGGCCACCATGAGCTTTACGGAACGATCCCTCAAAGCTTTCGGGTTCATGGCACAAACTCAGAGCACGACTTCGGGTCGTAATCGCGCTTCAGGCACCAAAGACACATGAGGTGCGGATCAGTCACCGACATAGTTCGGTGACAGGAGTCGCAGAGCTTGAATCCGGTCTTGCAGGAAATCCCTTGAGGCATCCACGAACTCATCAAAACACTCCGACAAAAGCGTCAACGTAGTAAATAAATGACTGAGGTAGCTCTCTCTGGATCTGCACGTAGGCTGGCGCAGAAAAAAAAGAACCAACGTCAGCGCCTATATATGACTGCGACGTCATCACAGCGAACACGACGCGAACAGAGTCGACTGACCACACCTGATGGCGTGCAGAGGTACTGCTCGAAGAAAAATGTCCAGATCCAGTCTGACACCTGGGGAAATTCAAAGTTACGGAATCTGCAACTAGAAGTCTCTATCAGATATGCACATTTACTGGGCCATGCTGTCGGACAGACCCATAGTATCCTTACAGATCAAGTAGGACTGGTTAATGAGGACCCCATCAATATTGTCCACATTGCCTACCTATCTCCCGAGCAATTGCATGCAATTTAACACTCTAGATATTCAAGATGATTTGCCATTTGTTTTGTGTCAACAAATCTGGTCTGTTTGGGAGTTTGATATGTGGTACTACTGACAGGTCTAATAGTGTTGTGTACCACGGTTGGCGTGCCCATGTTGGCACTATGAGTATCAGCTTGAGCGTGTTTTGATGCAGTTTGATGACTAGAAATGGAATGAGTGGGCAAGAGGGAAAAGCATAAGCAAATATCCCTGACCAATTGATCCATAGAGCATTGAGCTTGGATAGGGGATGTGGGCATTTTGCGTTTTCGCTGGTGGCGAACAGATCTATGTCTGGTGTTCCCCATTGTTGAAAATATTGTTGAAGTACTTGAGGGTGAATCTCCCACTCGTGTGTTTGTTGATGATTTCTGCTGAGAACATCTGTTAATTGGTTATGTATCCCTGGAATGTATTGTGCTGCCAGGTGAATCTTGTTGTGGATTGCCCATTGCCAAATTCTTTGGAGTTGGGACGAATGCCTCCCTCCTTGTTTAGTAATACATTTTTGTCATGGTGTCTGTTTTGATAAGGATATTCTTGTGAGTGAGAAGAGACTGAAAAGCTTTGAGTGCTAGGAATACAGCTAACAAACTCTAAGTGATTTATGTGTAACTGTTTGTGTTTGGTTCCCCATTGTCCTTGAAAGTTGTGATTGTTGAGGTGAGCTCCCCAGCCAATCATTGATTCATCTGTTGTAAGTATGGTCTGAGGCACGGGGTCTTGAAATGGCCGCCCTTTGTTTAGGTTTGTGGAATTCCACCACTGAAAGGACATGTATGTTTGGCGGTCTATCAACACTAGATCTTAAAGTTGACCTTGTGACCATTGCTGTGCAAGGCACTATTGCAAGGGCCGCATGTTTAGTCTTGCATGTGGAACAATCACAATACAGGATGCCATCATACTCAATACTTTCATGACGAATTTGACAGTGTACTGTTGGCCTGTCTGTATTTGTGCTTGTGCTAATATATTGTGAAATGCTTGTATTCTTTGCGGATTTGGGCTTGCTAGTGCTCTTTGAGTATTTAGTGTTGCCCCTAAATATTGTTGAATTTGCGCAGGTTGTAGTTGTGACTTTTGGTAGTTTATGGAGAACCCTAGGGTGTGCAGGGTTTGTATTACATAATAGCCATGGTTTTGACACTGTGTATGACTGTTTGATTTTATTAGCCAATTGTCGAGATATGGAAAGACATGAATGTGTTGCCTTCTTAAGTAGGCTGCAACTACTGCCAGGCATTTTGTGAATACCCTGGGAGCTGCTGTTAATCCGATGGGTAACACTTTGAATTGATAATGCTTTCCTTGAATGACAAACCTGAGATATTTTCTGTGCACTGGATAGATGGGTATGTGAAAATACGCATCCTTGAGGTCTAATGTTGCAATGAAATTGTGTTGTTGAAGTAGTGAGATAACATCCTGTAGTGTTACCATGTGAAAATGTTCTTACAGGATGTAAAGATTGAGGGTTCAGAGATCTAATATTGGCCTTAAGGTCACGTCCTTTTTGGGAATGAGGAAAACAGTGAGTAAACTACTGTCCCTATTTGATTTTGTGGCACAGCTTCTATTGCTTGTTTGAGTAATAGAGATTTTACTTTCTCTTGCAACAGAGCAATATGTTCTGTGGATAGCTTGTGTGTTGTTTTGGTGGAATATTTGGTGGAGTTTGTGTTAATTCTATGCAATAGCTGTTGCGGATAATTGATAATACCCAGCTGTCTGTGGTAATGGGTAGCCAATTGTTGTGGAACCTTTGCAGTTTTCCCACCACAGGTGAGGTGTGAATTGGGAAGGCATGGCACAAGTCAATGCTTAGTTTGTTGTGAGGCTTGTTTTGCTATTTGATATTTTCCGCTGCCTCTGGGGTACTGGCCTCTACAAGTTCCTTTGAAACCACCTCGTTGATATTGAGGTTGGTAGGCTGACTTTGGCTGTGAGGTGGATGCCTCCGCAGTTTGGGCTCTAAATCCACCTTTATTATGTGTATAGACAGCACCCATGGCCTTTGCAGTGTCTGAATCTTTTTTCATTGTTTCAATTGCCGTGTCCACCTCTGGGCCAAAAAGTTGTTTTTGGTTAAACAGCATATTGAGGACTGCTTATTGTATTTCAGGTTTGAATCCTGAAGATCTAAGCCATGAGTGTGTTAGTATGGTTACAGCAGTGTTGATCGTTCTGGCTGCTGTATCTGCAGAGTCTAGGGCTGACCTGATCTGATTATTGGTGATGGCTTACCCTTCCTCTACTATTTGTTGTGCCCTCTTTTGCTGTTCCTTGGGGAGATGATGAATTATGTCTTTCATCTCATCCCAGTAGGCCCTGTCGTATCTAGCCAACAATGCCTGAGAGTTGGCTATCCTCCACTGGTTGGCTGCCTGAGATGCCACCCTTTTCCCCGCAGCATCAAACTTCCTACTCTCCTTATCTGGTGGGGGTGCATCACCTGATGACTGCGAGCTTGCTCTTTTTCTGGCTGTGCTTACGACTACTGAGTCTGGAGGTAACTGTTGGGTGATAAAGACAGGATCAGAAGGAGGTGGCTTATATTTTTTCTCCACCCTAGGAGTAATTATTCTTGCATTTACTGGCTCCTTGAATATTTGGTCGGCATGTTTTAACATGCCGGGGAGCATGGGAAGCGACTGATAAGTTGCATGTGTGGAGGAGAGTGTATTAAAAAGGAAGTCATCCTCTAATGGTTCGGAATGCATAGCAACACTGTAATAGGATGCCGCCCTATCTATGGCCTGAGTGTAGCCTGTACTATCCTCTGGTGGTCAAGGCTTAGAGAGATAGCAATCTGCGTTGTTGTCTGGAATGGGGTCTGGATCATAAAGATCCCATGGATCCACATTGTCCTGATGCGAATCGAATGATTGTGCTGGTGACTGCATAGGTGTAGGACTAGTAGGGGGAGAGATAAGTAAACGTGGAGAGTGATCAGAAGACTGAGGAGGAGAAAACGGAGGAGGTGGAGATTTCTCCTTTGTTCTTGGCACTGTAACTGGAGGCTGTGCAATCTCCAATTCCTCTTGAAAGGCTAATTTCCTCTTTGGTTTTGGAAGAGGTGCTGTTAAAATTCTGCCAGTCTCTTTATGGATGTGAATCCTGGCTTGCCTTTCATCCATTGCCTCCACTTGTGAGTGTTCCTCAGTAGCTTTATGGCTTTCTTTAAGAGCCTGTGAAAGTCCATGCTCCTCTGTGTAAATAGGCTTTTTCGGCTCCGAAGCTGTTTTTTTCGGTATCAAAAAAGTGAGAGTTGAGGATGGTCTCGGATCCGAAAACGATTTTCGAGATTTCGACTCGAAAGATTGATGTTTGCTGGGTTCGGACAGAGCTTCAGCTCGAGTCCAATGGCTTGGGAGGAGTGGCCTTTTTCGGTGCCGAAGTTGTGGGTTGGTCACCAAAGGTCTTTTTCTGGGTCGAGCCATGGCCTTCCGGCAGTGGCGTCGCCAAGGCCTTATGTTTGGGCTTGACTGGGACTGCGGCAGGCGTACTCACGTGCTGTCCTGCTGTGACCGGTTGGTCCTCCTCAGACTCCTGCTCGGAGTCAGATCGTCGAACAGAGACAGCAGTCTGCATGATATCCTCCTCTTCGACGTCGAGACGTTCGGTGCTTTTGGATGCCATCTCGAGGCTCCGTGCTCTTCTGTCTCGGAGCGTTTTCTTGGAACGGAAGGATCTGCAGGCCTCGCAATTTTCTTCCCTATGGTCTGGGGAAAGGCAGAGATTACAGACGAGATGTTGGTCTGTGTAGGGGAATTTAGCGTGGCACCGAGGACAAAAGCGGAATGGAGTACGGTCTATGAGGCTTCCACATGGTCGGCCCGACTAGGCCTGAGTTGGGTGCTGGTGCCCCAAAGGGCGTGTAAAAATGTTTGATCCGACGGTACCGAAGTGTCGATAGAAGATGGAACGCGATCTAAACAATACCGACGGGAGATAGAGAGTTTTGAAACTTTTCTGACTCAAACTATCAGAGAAAAAGGAAACGCGTCCGAACCCGATGGCTGAAAGAAAATAATCTAACATGGAGTCGATGCCCATGCGCAATGGAGCCGAAGAGGAGGAATCACTCGATCCTGTGACTCGAAAACACTTCTTCGAAGAAAAACAACTTGTAACAACACTCCGAGCCCAATACTAGATCTCGGAATAGATATGCATAGGATGTGTATCTGCAGCTACACATGGCATTATATATATATATATATATATTATAAGAAAGCACCTTTTGAAGTGTTTGAAAGCAGTCAAAATACTTTGCTAATACTAGGTTAATATCACATAATTGTTACTATGAGTCCCTGTGCAGCACTGCCTAAACCTCTGTTTAGCCAGGTGTTAGCAATATATTTACTGCAAATTCCCCAAGTGTGACACACACCTTCCTAAAATTGCTGCATATTTATTTAATAAAATATTAGTCTTACTCATTTTTACAAAAAAAAAAAAATTACACAAGCTGTCTGAACTGGCGCACCCACCCTTACACCAACCAAAAGGAGATTCTTGGCACTTTAATGAACTTGCTGTAGTATTTAGTTTCTACATTTCCAGGGACAGTGGCAATACTTTTTACAAGGACAGCCTAAGTGCCCTTGTGTTATGCAGGCCTGGAAAACCGGCATGATGTCTGTAATCATACATGGCTCGGTAGGCTGAGCGAACCATCCCAAGGGAGACAGAGGCAGGGCAAGGGGGACGACAGAAATATATGGGTTCACGTTGACAGAGCAGAATACTGGACCACATGCTCCTAATAAAAACAGACATGAAGAAAAAAAGTCTATAACAGAAGGTCAAAGTGGAATGACTTATGAGGCAAATAGAGGAAAGGCTACAGAAGCAAGATGCACTGGAGAGAAACTAAAGTAGAAAGAGACAAAACAAGAACATTGGAGAGAGCTGGGAAGAGAGAGAGAGAGAGAGAGAGAGAGAGAGAGAGAGAGAGAGAGAGAGAGACAGAGAGAGAGAGACAGAGAGAGAGAGACAGAGAGAGAGAGACAGAGAGAGAGAGACAGAGAGAGAGAGACAGAGAGAGAGAGAGAGAGAGAGAGAGAGAGAGAGAGAGAGACAGCTCTTGTCGGCCTCGTTGGAAAGAAATAGCCCAGAGTCAGATCCAAATAGACATAGTCCTACTTAGTTGAAGTGAAGCTGTAAGAGAGAAAAGCACATATTGGACAATCAATGGGCACTTTATTTAGGACAGTGCCCATCATCACCTGCCCAGGAATGCTCAGAAAACCTCCTTACATATACAGCTCCCCCAGTGACTTATGCACAGGCAGCAGACAGGAGATGTCCTGGATTATCACTTTCCCAGCAGCCTTGATGGGGCGACTGTTGGTGTCCGCATTCTCTCTCTTCATTTTCCAGCGACGCGATTTCTGGAAAGGAGAAATCTATGTGTTAGCACAGGGAGCTGCAAAGAAATGCAGTGCAACACAGGCCCAACATTATAATACAGACAATGGATTCTAGTTCACTCTGAAATAGATGAGCATTCAACAGAGTATATTTTGGAATAGTTTGAAATGGAGAAGCAGACAAATTAGTGCACCATCTGCATGAAAGTTCAAGACTAGGAAAGAAAAGAATAAAACAAGAGATTTGTAAGATATGGAACCACTGACACAACCACTTCACTTCAGTGTATAGGACACTCTTCATGCTTGAAATATTTCCCCAGCTATGTCTAACAATTTGGGTAGAGGACGTTTTTAAAAAACAATTATCTGGCCCTACTACCTAAATCTAAGCAGTAATGATTGGCTAATCTTTGCAATTTTGTATTTGCACGTCTGGAGGGGAAAAGTTTATACAACCATCAAAGTGTGCCACAAGATGAAGGTGGCGCAAAAGAGGGCGGTGTAAGTACAGCTTGTTCACTGTATTGGGCCATTCTCCATATAGTACCACTGAGGTCTATGCATCAGTTGTAATTACTTACATACAATAGGCGTATCTTCTACTGCTATCAATTGTTGGAGATGTGGAGGTTTAGAGTATGTATTGACATGAAATACCAGATAATGGGTGAGTAGCAAGAAATGACACTGAATTCTTGATCTGAAGCCTGGTGATGCTAATGTGGCATGTATTGCTTCAAATACCTAATATCTCAATCTTCCCTTCCAGGTAGGGAATGCAAGCTTTGTTTCTATGCCTTGAAGGTTACAATGCAAAGTCTTTAATGTGACGAGTGCAACAGCAGAACCAACTGAAATTTTCTGGGGTGATCTGGTCATACTTTCTCAGACCCTTGAGGTACTGCGTGGCCACATGAAAATAAAATTCTAAGGTGTAAGGGGGTTGCTGGTATTTCAACGGGAAAGGAATGTGCTTTCATCTAGGATCAGTGCATGCGTAATGTTCTGAAATTGAGCACTGTGCACTCCCCTCACTGCTCGTGACCCCAATGCCCCACTCCTTTCACAAGGAAACGCAATAAACATGTTTTTTCTTGGGAATGGAACTACAGCAGTTGCTGCTGGTGGGGGGGGGGGGGTGTTAGGGTGCGGGGGATGACGCTCCTCCACCCTAGCAGAGGAGCCGCCAGACACACCTACTTTGGGTCCAGTCACCCCTGCTGCCATTCACAGGGACAATGAAAATTCAGGAACAGTAAATGTCTCCCCATTCAATACCGAAACGATGAACCTGGATAGTAATCACCTCATAAAAAGAATGTTTCTAAACACCATGGTAGGGTATGGTATTTCTCATATGCTCCAGGACCAAGGGAAGTCACATGCACAACAGCAGGACAAAATAATTGACAAGATCCCTGTCGGCATGGGAGCTAATAGTTAATCTCCCTCACCTAATTTACCACACTTGGCCCGTGGGCAATCATCTCTAAATAGATCCTCTCAATACAAGTTTATCCAAGATCCACCAGCCCACAATAGACGAAAAGCCTATGGAGTCATAAACAACTTGATACCGCAAGACAGGAACTCACAACAGAATCTTTCAAAAAAAGGTACCAAGTGTGCCCCTGTTTCACCCCAAATACTGCTTAATAGGATATGAAGGCATTTTAAATTGAGGGAACATAATCAGACTGCTGGATCAGATTCCCTCACTAGCAGCATTCAACTCTGGCAAAATTGAGTCTGTTCAGTTCATTAGCCCAGCACCAGGGCATTAAAGTGACTCAACCAAGGTCACTTGGAAATACACAGATGCAGCCCAGAAGGTTCTAAATGAGAGAAAATAATTCATGTGCTGGGGGGCCATAGTGGAAACTTTCTTCAAACCAAGGTACCTCTGTGGCGGCATATAGATGATCAGATGGAGAACACAAAATCTTCACTGGCGCCATACTCGGGACTCAGAAATGTGAAAGGGGCATCGCCTCTGAAAGCAAACAAAGTTACACACTTCCCCCTAAATATCCACTCAGTTACCCAACAGAGAAAGGAGTCCCCTAGAAACGAATGCGGTGGATCGTGGTGCCAACCAACCAACACACATCAAGTAAGCTAACTGATGTCATAGAAGCAGGAGCAGACCAAAGAATATCCAATTTAAGACTCTGTTCATGGAAAATGCATGGCCTGGGGGACAAGTTAGAAGAGCCAGAACTATTAAGAATCCTACAGTCATTTGCTGTTATAGCTTTACAGGAACTGTGGGCCCAAGAGCAAGTCTCAATTCTGGGCTTCTCCCACAACTTGATCCCAGGCATCAAAAATGTAGAAATCTGGTTGAAGAAGAGGAGGTTTAGTAGTATATCTGTCAAAGGCAATCAAAGTCAAGAGCAAGAAACTACCAACAGGCTTCGAACATCTTCAAACAGTGCACCTGACGTTGGAAAATAGCTGGAAGAATCAGGATATAGTATTAATAAGCATTTATGCTCCACCCACGAAAAAGGATTGCGGCGAGACATCAAAAAAGCTGGTAGAAAAAATTCTTGAAGTAGCGGCGTCCCACCCTAATTCACTACTAGTTGTGACGGGTAATTTCAACATGAAACGTCTTGGTCAATCCACAAGGAATGAAGTTGTAGGGGCCCAGGAACTGCAATGGGAAATCCACAAACAAGCACAAACAAACCTAGGAAGGAGGGACTCAATGGGCCAAAACTTGCTCTGCAAATTAGGGCATCTAGGTTTGCTGTTCCATAAATGTTGCTTCAACAAAGGCATTCCACCAGCCCTCTCTCTTTTATTCAAGAGAGGGAAGTTCACTAATTGTCTTTCCACTGCCACTCCTTCCCCTGTTAAGCTCGGTCCTCTCTTTAAAATTGAGACCAAGATCGAAAAGAGATCAACTACCCCAGGGGCTGGAAATTGTTTTCAATTTGAGTGAAAACAAAGGCTGTGCAGGACAGATTTAAAAAACAAACAAAAAAAATAAATAAAGAGTTAAATCATCCTCTTAAACAATAGACTTCCTGAAGCAAAAAGCGGAAATGCATCTATCAAACACCTGACAATGAACATGCTCAGTCACTGAACAATGGGAGGCATTCACTGATACCTTTATCAAACAGTTTGCTACAAGAGTAAATCCAGCTAGGAGACAACTTGAACCTACATCTTTGGACAGTCAAAAACAACACAAGGCCGGCTTTTTGAAACAACTAAAATAGAAGGTTAATAAGGCCCTCTGAGCAGTACGCCAGTCCACACTTAAGAAATCTCACATCATCACTCTAAAGGCAGCTAAACAGGAATTTAAACAAGCAATCTAGGCCGTTAAGAGGGAAAATAAGGAGACTTTCTGGGCCAAACTTACCTGGAATCTCATGTATCATAACGCTAACATATTATGGAAAATGGTGAACGCTTTAGAAAACCTGGATTATTGCAGTTGGGTTCCAGTATCTCAGAAGTCTGGGCTGCCTACCTAGATGCCCACTTCAACTTGCAAAAATCTGGGGCCGACCTGCCCCAGAGAACTGCCTCAGCAACACAACGGACACCAGCCTCAGGCTGCATGTCTTCCTTTGCCCCCAAAGACGTACTTCAGCAGATTTCAAAAGGCAGGGCGTATCACAGGGGTTCCAGGCCTAAATGGTATTCCCCAGGCAATCTATAAGACAGACCCGACAAAGTGAGCAGAGGCAATGGCACCACTTTTTAAGCTCGCTCTAGTTGGATCAGCCTCATGGAGAGGTTCATTATCTCCCTTATCTACAAAGACAGCAACAAACTCGACTGAGGGAACTATAGACTCATCGATAATGAGGCAAAAGCTTATTCCGGGATCTGCCTGGAACACCTCTGCGATCGGGACGGCTCAAATTAAATTATTCCTTCTAATTAAACAGGCTTCAATTGGAGAACCTGAACTTCGACAAGCACATGGCTCTATCTCTCATTGTCGATTCCTCCAAAATTGCAAAGCTGCCCCTCCACCTTTGTTAAATGGATTACGAATCTGCCTTTAACCGTGTGAATTGCCAAAAGCTTTGGAAAAAGTTAAAAAGTTAGCACATCCCCCCTTCTTCTGAAAGTGATTGAAAATCTATATTCCAATAAACTTGTCAAACTTAGAAAACTTATTGGGGGACATTTAAAAAACAAGCAGCCTCAAAGAGCTGTCTTCGCCCCCCTCTATTTAACTTACTTCTGTCAGACTCTATTTACCTTATTCCTGGCAGACTTACCTCCAGACCTGTCCTCCATGAATTCACAAGCTCCAAAACTAGGCTCAATACAACTATCAAACCTTCTCAACGCTGACAGCCTGTTGCTACTAAGCTACACCAGGGTCAGCATGAGCACCTTCTGGGAGCTACCCATGCATACTCCTTTGCGAATAGATTGAAAATAAACAGAAAAAAAGACTAAAATCATGGTTCTTGGCCAGGAGCACACCTAAAAGAAAAGCTAGCTGGTATCTCGAAGGCAACAAGACAGAGGAAATTAAAGAATATAAATAACTTGTCATCTTATTTCACAACAACGGCTGATTCAAACCACACAAGGAGGAAATTAAAATGAAAGTGTTAGCCCTGGCGGGAGGCCTATGTTTGGGCATTTAAACGGGCACTAATTCAGCCCCATATTAGAAACTACAAATGAAAATGAAAGAGTTAGCCCTGGCGGGAGGCCTATGTTTGGGCATTTAAACGGGCACTAATTCAGCCCCATATTAGAAATTGCCAAGGCAAAAGTTGTCCAGACTCTAGTGATGCTCTTCGGGTGGAGACGCAATAAATCTAGACATAACAATACCATGAATCTACAGGCAAATCCTCCAGGTCCCTTGTCACACATCAGCTGCCCGAATTAGGCTGGAGTTCAGACCAGTGAAACAGTCCCACGTCAGGCGTGCAGCCTTTGCCATCTTCTGCCAGGAAAATTCAATCAACTACCACACATGGTGGAAAATCTCTAAGAGACTGCGTTCACCAGCGCAAGATTATCTTGATGAATCGATTGACCTGTTAGGGCTAGCAGATCTAAGGCCAGCAGCTACAAGCTACGACATTTTCAAAAGAGTCATTCACAAAATAACTAAAACAATATCCTTGCTAGAAAACAGGGCAACCCTAGAAAAGCACTCCCATGCTTGGTCAATATTAAGCAGCTACAAGACCTTGAAGCCACAGCAATATTTGGGGGATGTTGTAAACTGCAAGATAAAAAGCAAATTCCTGAAAATCCGCTTTGGGATTTTGCCCTCTCACATGCTCAATAAGCCCTGGTTGAAGGCAGAAGTAAAAATGAGATGTCGTCCATGTGGCACTGCAACCGAGGACCTGGTGCATACCATCTGCCTTTGTAAATCTACTTTAGGCCTATGGCGTCAATGGCTGGACCCTCTTTGGAACCAGTTAGGGGTGCGCTCTTGTAGGCAATCCATACTGGCCTGCATTAACTCAGAAGACCAGCAAATAATCTCCAGGGCTGTAAAATAACTCCAAGGGTTTGAGGGGGCAATGATGAAGAGAACAGTCACTAAACAGCCAAACAGATACAAACTAAGTAACACCTCACAGTGCAAACAGATTCTGTGCATACTTTTTTAAAAATATAATTTATTTTTCTCTTGCATTTCCACTTTGTCTCCAGCTCTGGCTTTATGCAAACGTTAGCTCTTAATTCACATTAGCACTTTACATATTGTAATGATTTTAACTATCCTAACAACAAAGACTGGTTTGATTTGAGGTTGCATCAAGGACAATCATTGAAGAGTCCACAAACTGAACCTTACCTTGTGTAGATTTGTATTAATAAGGAAATTCACAGAAGTTATCTCATGTTTTAGCATGCCCTTGTTCTTTTAATCTGATTGTATAATGGCTAACATTGTGTTCTTATATCATGTAAAGGTTTCAATTAACCATAACATGAGTAATACACTTTGCTTCCTTACAGTGTATCGAGTACCACACTTTTACATCTTTATCCTTAATCAGAGTTAAGTCGAGCTATCAGTCAAATTTAACTCCTTTGCCCTGAAGACATGAACACATCAACTCTCATTCAAAGTCCTGTTTGTAATATCCAAGAACTTTGAAGACCCACACCCCACACACAGGAAGGATATTAATTACCAATGAAGATGACTGCCGGTACTATATATATATTTAATCCAAAACAGTCTGAAAAAAATGTTCGTTGCACGCACTCAACTGCCGGTGATGGAGACCATCCTTGGAATACACACACACACAAGCAAAAGCAGGCAATGGAGTTGGAACTCACGAAACTTGCCAATGAATCAAGTTTCTATCCCTGAAGTAGGACAAATGATGGTAAGCAATGGAGGATGACTCAGGGTCGAATGGTCAACTTTTAGAAGCAGAGAGGTGGGGTTCAGCGCTGAGCAAAATGGCAGCATTATAGTGTAGGTTCTGTACCGGGCACTCAAGTGCCCCATATATCCCGTTTAGAATAACAAGTTATATACTTATCTTCTGTAATACCCTATCGATAGTTAACCATAGATAACTTACCTTAAACTATTCCCCAGGTGTCAGATTGGATTTGGAAACTCTTGAGCAGTACATCTAGGGATGCCGGTAGGGGACGTATATCAGCTTCATGCTGGTGTCATCTGTGCCAGAAATTAAATTCCCTATGCCTATACAGGTGCCACCCCAATGCGCTGAGATTAGTTTATTTTCCTGACATTCTCGTGCCAGAAGCATGGAGCCACGCCAGAAGAGTGATGGACCAGCATGCAGCTACTGAGGACCTACAGGGGCCTTCTAGTTAGAAGAAACCTGTTCACAGAAGCAGGGAGGTTGGGATGCTCATTAAGGATTCTAAACTAGAGATTCTCTACCAGATAGGGTGTTACCAAAGTTAAGTAACAAGTTCACCTGACACACACCACCAGCCACAGAATCTTTAACTCAGAACAGATACCAAAGCAATATCTCCCCAGAGATGGGTCTGTTGGCTGGTTCAGACTCAAAAGTCCTGGAGGACTGAACAGGCAAAATGCCTATCACAAAGGAACTCACTGTAAAGGCAGTAGTGTTTTGTAAAGGTGTACAGAGAAGCCACATAGCAGCCTGGCAGATGTCCAGGACAGAGAGTCAGTAAGCTAACACAGTGGTCAAAGCCATGGCTCTAGTGAAATGCTTCTTGACCAGTATCTGGCAGATCTTAATGAAGAGTACAATTATTCTGGAGATGGTCTGTTTCTACAATGCTTTTCCTTTTTTTGCTCCAGCGAACCCAACAAAGAGTTGGTCATCCACTTCATGTTCCCTGGTGTGATCAGTGTAGAATGACAGCATTTTGTTCAGGTCCAGATGACAGAGTCTGTCTGCCTACTTAGAGGGGTGAGGCGGAGTGAAGAAGGTCAGCTGCATGATGATTTGAGCAACATGGAAAGGGGTCATCACCTTTGGCAAAAAGGCGGTACAAGTACAGAGAACCTTTTGTCTGGGAAGAAGCTGGTGTATGGAGGGTGTGGAGAGAGCTTACTAATCCTTCAGGCCAATGTAATGGGCAGCTATGCACAGACTCAAAGGGCCAACACATCAAAAATGATAAACCAAGTTAACTTCCCATTGGGGCACAATGAAAGCTTTAGGTGGAAATTTGTTTTGAAGTCTTTGCAGGAAACGAGTCACAACAGGTGACTTAAACAGGGAAGGCTGATTTGGCAACTGCAAGAAAGCCGAAGTGGCCGAAAGATATGTTTTAACTGTGGCCAAAGCAAAGCCTTGTCAGGCTAAAGATAAAACAACAATATCTCAGACAACAGTGCAGAAAGAATATCAACATGCTTTTCAGCACACCAAGCCACAAACTTGTCCCAACACCTGACATACACAGTGTTGATGAGCGCATGGCTGACAGCAAAACTTCACAGGATCCTGATGGAAGATCAAAAACTGTCAACTGCCACTGCTCAATCTCCACTGATGAAGGCGGTGCTTCTGCAGGTTCAGGTGTTGAACCGTGCCCCATAGCTGCAACAGGATAGGCAGAATGACCAGAGGACCGATGCTTATGCTCCAGAGTTCAGGACACCATAATCTCATGCCCAATCCGGAGCCATAAGAATGACTTGGGTCCTGTCCGTCCTGATCTTCTTCAGAACTCAAGGAAGGAGCATTACTGGCAGGGAGGCACACAGGAGTTCTGAGCACCACTGGAGATGAAATGAATCTCTAAGCAAGAGCCACCACAGAAACTCCAACAAGCAGAAGTGCTAACATTGCACATTTCAGCGGTGGCAAATAACTCTAACCAAAGTTCTCCCCAGTTGTGGTAGAAACCTTGCACCACCTCTGGATAGAAACGCCATTCGTGATCTGCTAGGCAACAATGGCTGAGTTCATCTGCCTAGTTTAGAGAGGCACCAGATGCTGTATGACCATGAAAATGACTGATGTGCAAGCCATGTCCAGTGACGCAGGGCCTCTAGACACAGGGTCCATGACCCCATCCCCCACCCTGTTTGTTGCAATACCCTATGGAATTGGTGTTGTCTGTGATCCTTGACAACGGGTAGGAAGGCTTTCAATGCCAGGCGGATCCCTCTCAGCTCCAGCAAGTTGTTGTGGAGCTGAGACTCCACCAGAGACCAGAGGCCTCTGATCTACACCTCTTCCAAATGGCTACCCCAACCCAGAAGGAACACATCTGCTAACACTCACCGGTCTCGGTGGGGAGGGGAGAGAAGTCTGCCATTGATCCAATTGTGGTTCATCAACCACCACTGTATGTCTTTTGCAATTCCTTCCGATACCTGCACCAGGTCAGAGAGATTCCCCTGATGCAGCATCCAATGGGATTGCCGGTCCCACTGTAGAGCACACATATGCAAGTGTGGCTACTTTACCAGCGGCATGCCGGAAGCCACGAGACTCAGTTGCATCAGAGTTAGTCTCACCGAAATCAAGGAAAAAGGCTGAAATATCTGAATCAAAGCCGGAACTCGCCAGCGAATGCACCAGGTCCGCTGTAATCTTGAGGTGGCCGACGACTGCTTGGGGAGAGCCTGATTTCGATAACCAGACATCGACATAGGGGAAGACTGAGACCTCTGACCTCCGCAGATGAGCTGCTACCACCCCCATCACCTTTGTGAATACCCCAGGGGTGCTGGTGAGGCCAAAAGGGAGCTCAGAGAACTGAAAGTGCTCTAGGCCCACCGTGAACCATAGGTAACACCTGTGGACCAGAAGGACAGATACATGTAAATATGCGCCCTGCAAGTTAGTCCAGTGCTACGATCCACCCTCCAAGAACCACAGTAAGGATCTTGCAAACATGAGCATTTTGAATCTCTCCTTTTCAGTAAGTAGATTAGAGAGCATAGGTCTAATAAAGGGCAGAGGCCTTTGTCATTCTTTGGCTTCAGAAAGTAGCAGGAACAATGACCATAACCTACTTTTGATGTTGGCCTCCTCTCAATTGATTGTTTGGTCAGAAGAGCCTGAACTTCCTGACGCAACATGAGGAGATTGTCCTCAGTGAACTGATCTGAAGACAGTGACAAAGGTGGTGTGGTTTCTTTGAATAGAAGGACATAACCCTGCTGAACTATTTGGAGTACCCAGTTGTTCGAGGTGATAGACTGTCATTGGGGCAGGTGGTGCAGGATCTTGCCTCCAACTGCCCATTATAGAAAGAGGGCATTTTAAAAGTATTTTGAGGCTGTGGCTCTGGGATATTTTTTTGGGGGAGGATTCGGATTGGGTGAACCACTGGTGTTGTGTCCCATGAGGCTTACTGGAACCATGTCCGCAGCTACAAAAAGACTGGAGAGTCTGCTGCCCATGGTTGCTGGGCGGAAAAGGATGTGGCTAGTGGACTCCACCATAGTCCTGGAAGGGGTGAAAGGCAATATGGGGCTGGCGTGGGGCCATGGAGACTCCCAACAATAGGGAATGGGCTCTGCTGTCCTTAAAGCGCTAAAGCACCAAATCTGCCTTCTCGCCAAACAGGCAGTGCCACTGAGCAGCATTTTCATAAGGGATATCTGGACATTTCCCGAAAAGCCAGCTTACCTCAGCCAGGCAAGAAGACATTCCCGCTCCTTGTCCGATGACTTGATGTGGAGCAGTGAAGTAAAACAGCACTGATTTCTTGGTCTTCTGGGACTCATCCGCCAATGAGTGGGAGAGCAAAGACAACCAGCGGGAAGAACTCAAGAGTGTGGATCCAGGACCTTCTTCACGATCAGGACCTGGAGCCGTGGAGAGCCATCCAGTGATAGGTGACCAGGAGCTTGAGAGTTCATCATGGGACAGTCTGGGCAAGCCTTGTAGTCACTGTCTGGCTCCAGGAACTACAAGCAAACCAGGTGAGGATCCACAGGATTTAAACTCCATGGATTTTTAAGGGACATCCCAAATGCACACTGGGAGTTAGCTAAAAAAGAATTTTGACAAAAATTTGAAAAAGGTAGTCGAAAAAAGGACTACGGTAGCTCCCTCTAGATCTGTGTGCTGAAGGTGCAAAAAGAAAAGAACTAATGCCAGTGTGCTGCAGTGGTGCTATATAGACACCATGCACTCCACTTCTGATGCAGAAGTCATCGACGTGGAGCCGATCAATACTTCCTACCGCCAGTGCAGAGGTGCTGCTCAAGATTTTCCGGATCCAATCTGATGCCTGGGGAATATTTTATGGTATGAAATTTGTGGCTAGAAGTTTCTATCAGACATCCAGAACTGGGACTGACGGTGATAGACGCTGTGGCAGCTTGGAAAGTCAGTTGATGGTTTGCTGCAATGATCAAGGGTCTGAAACATACAAACACATAACAGCCGCCCCACTGACCACCGTGGCATAAGTCGCTCCCTCCGCCATAGCCACGGTAGGAGACTACAGCATGCCAGCATATGGAGAAGTGGCCAGTCCACTGGTCAAGCACAATTCCTATGCCCAGGCCAAAGATGGGTCATCCTGGTATTCATAAGGGTCCAGGAACCCCTCCAATTCTTCCCCAAATGCGTACCCATAGGAAAAAGGGTCCAAATCCGACCTGGGGTGAGTAGGCCCCATCGAAGACAGAGGCGGCATTGGATGATGCCGCTCCGACTAAGAGTCATCGGGGATAAGGATCGGGTCGACATCGTTAGTGGGCATTACTGATGTCAGGAGCGTTGACAATTGACCCGGCGCCGGGGAAGGTCTCAGTGGTGCGACCAACCTGGCGTGGATCCGCGAGTGGATCTGGAGGGGACCTCGGTGGCCAGAGCTGAAGCCACCGGCACTGAACGTAAAGGCTCCTCAACCGAACCTCTTGGGCCCGTAAGCGCTGTATCTGGGTCGGTCCACCTAAAAATGAGACACATGGCCTCATAGAACTCTAAGTTGGGCGCAGGTCGCTCCGGCTCCCGGAAACTCAGGGAAGTGTGGAGCGGACCCAGAAGCAGACTCTGAGGACAGAGGCCTTGAACGTCAACGCTCCTCCCGCGTCGCATCAGCCGAGCAATGGGACGAAGATGAAGTACGATGGGACCGCTTCGAAAACTTCCTTTTCTTACCTGTACCCAAAGATTTGGAGGAAGGAGAGTGGTGGTGGCTCCACGAAGGGTCTTCTTCTAAAGCATAACCAGGACCTACGCAGAGTCGAGCTCAGGGCCACCATGAGCTTCATAGAAGGCTCCCTCAAGGCCTTTGGGTACATGGCCCGGCACTCAGAGAAAAACTTTGGGTCATGGTCATGCTCCAGGCACCACAAACAAACCCAATGCGGATCCGTCACTGACATCATGTGGTGATAGTCCTCACACGGCTTGAAACCGGTCTTCAGGGACATCCTCTACGTCCCAAAAAACTCACACAAAACTCGGCAAAAGGGTCGAAATCGGTCAAAAAGAGGCCAAGGTAGCTCTCTCCGGATCACGCGTGGCGCGGAAAGAAATAACTGACATCATTGCGCTAAGGAGGCATCTATGTACTATTCCCGACGTCATCACAGTGGCTAGGATTCCCGCTGAGTCGACCGACGCGACCTACCGACACGCAAGGGTATTGCTCGAAGAAAAATCTCCGAATCCAGTCTGACGCCTGGGGGAAATTCTAAGGTAAGGAATCTGCAACTAGAAATCTCTATCAGATTGTCCGGGAAGTAGCTGGTGTATGGAGGTGTAACCGAAAGCACTTTAAGCTCATTACCCTCCTAGATGATGTAATGGCCACCAAGAGCACCGTCTTAAAGCTCAGTAGCGGGGGCGTGGCTGGCATGCACGTCGATTAAGACGTGAAGCGAAGGCAAGTAAGACATGAAGCGAAGGAGCTCCTTATCCCGGGGGAAATAAAGCGGTGTCCTCTACCGGACCGGACCCGACCCGGGAGCTGCATTTACCCAGGGGAAAGGAGCTGGGGAGGACGAGGCACGCCTGCTGCTGGAGGGGGAGGGGCACCCGAGAGGCCAGCAGACTGAGGAAACGCGGCAACCGGGCCTAGCCGGAGCCACCGTTTTGGCGGGTGCCTGACGGCGGACCGCGGGGACAAGGCCTGAGAGTGGGAACCCGCGGACACCGAGCGCACGAACCCCGGACAGCTAATGGAGGGGCCCACTGTGTGGCAGGGGCCCGGCCTGTGTGGGGCTATCACCTCTCCGTATGGAGATCAGTGGCCTGTGGGGCCTGCGCTTGGGACGGCTGGGACTGGGGACTGGGGCCTGCGGCGCTCGCCACAGACGCAGAGGCTGACGGCCGGAAAGCCACGGAGCATCAACGACAGGCACCGACTGGAGCCACAATCGAAACGAGAAGGAGGAGCCGGATGGAGATGCGGCCTGATGGCCCAGAGGTGAGCCAAGCATGGGGATGATATGGAGGGGGGGGGCCCAAAAGAGGACTGTGGGTCCATTAAAGCCTGGACTGGTTCATTAAGGGCACCCCCAGAGGACCCAATAAGCAAGGCAGGACGCAGGCCAGCTAAGCACTGGTGTGGCCTCGTAACACCTAAGAAAGACGGAACAGGCGGAGCAGTGAAGGGACTGCCAATGGTGATAAGCTAGGCGGTTGTACTTATATTTGAGGGGTCTTCTTTGAACGGTCTGCCTGTTAGAAGTGCGGTCTGCAGTGCTGCGGTGAGCAGTGAGAAAAGGGACAAACATGTACTAGCGGGGAGCACCTAACCTGGACATAACCGAGGAGAATTCCCTGGTGTAGGGAAATGCCTCCCTTGGGATGGTTATCCCCAAATTTTTTGCCTTTTGTTAATGCCAGTTATGATTGAAAGTGTGCTGGGACTCTGCTAACCAGTCCCCAGCACCAGTGTTCTTTCTCTAAACTGTACCTTTGTTCCCACAACTGGCATAGCCCTGGCACCCAAATAAGTCCCTTGTAACTGGTACCCCTGGTACCCAGGGCCCTGTGGCCAGGGAAGGTCTCTAAGGGCTGTAGCATGTATTATGCCACCCTGGAGACCCCTCACTCAGCACATGCACACTGCCTCACAGCTTGTGTGTGCTGGTGGGGAGAAAAAGACTTACTCGACATGGCACTCCCCTCAGAGTGCCATGCCCACAACCCACTGCCTGTGGCATAGGTAAGTCTCCCCTCCAGCAGGCCTTAAAGCCCTAAGGTATGGTGCACTATACCACAGGTGAGGGCATAGCTGCATGAGCAATATGCCCCTACAGTGTCTAAGTCTATTCTTAGACATTGTAAGTACAGCGTGGCCATATTAAGTATATGGTCTGGGCGTTTGTCAAAAACAAACTCCACAGCTCCATAATGGCTACACTGAATACTGGGAAGTTTGGTATCAAACTTCTCAGAATAATAAACCCACACTGATACCAGTGTTGGATTTATTTTAAAAAAAATGCACACAGAGGGCATCTTAGAGATGCCCCCTGTATTTTATCCAATCCTTCAGTGCAGGACTGACTGGTCTGTGCCAGCCTGCTGCTGAGAGATGAATCTGTGACCCCCTGGGGTGAGGGCCTTTGTGTCCTCTGATTCCAGAAACAAAGCCTGCTTTGGGTGGAGGTGCTTCACATCTCCCCCCTGCAGGATCTGTAACACCTAGCAGTGAGCCTCAAAGGCTCAGGCTTCGTGTTACAATGCCCCAGGGCACTAAAGCTAGTGGAGATGCCCGTCCCCTGGACACAGCCCCCACTTATGGCAGCAAGTCCAGGGGAGATAATGAAAAAAACAAGGAGGAGTCACCCACCAATCAGGACAGCCCCTGAGATGTCCTGAGCTGAGGTGACCCCTGCCTTTAGAAATCCTCCATCTTGATTTTGGAGGATTCCCCAAATAGGAATATGAATGTGCGCCCCTCCCCTCATGGAGGAGGCACAAGGAGGGTGGAGCCACCATCAAGGACAGTAGCCATTGGCTACTGCCCCCCAGACCTAAACACACCCCTAAATTGAGTATTTAGGGGCGACCCTGAACCCAGGAAATCAGATTCCTGCAATCTGAACTACAAAGAAGGACTGCTGACCTACAAGCCTGCAGAGACGACGGACGACGAGAACTGCTTTGGCCCCAGCCCTACCGGCCTGTCTCCTGAGTCAAAAACTTGCAACCAGCGCCACATCCAACAGGGACCAGCGACCTCTGAGGCCTCGGAGGACTGCCCTGACCCCAGGACCAAGAAACTCCAGTGAGCAGCGGCTCTGATCAACAACAGCAACATCTTTGCAACAAAGAAGCAACTTTTAAAGAACTCACTCTTCCTGCCGGAAGCGTGAGACTTCACACTCTGCACCGACAGCCCTGACTCGAGATCCAGAGAACCAACACCACAGGGAGGACTCCCCGACGATTGTTACCCCGTGAGTAGCCCGAGATGACCCCCCTGGATCCCCACCGTGACGCCTGCAGAGAGAATCCAGAGGCAACTCCTGATCGCGACTGCCTGTAACAAGGGACCCGATGCCTGGACCAAGCACTGCACCCGTAGCCCCCAGGACCTGAAGGAACCGAACCTCAGTGCAGGAGTGACCCCCGGTGACCCTCTGCCTAGCCCAGGTGGTGGTTGTCCCGAGAAGCCCCCCGTGCCTCCCTGCACCGCTAGAGTGACCCCCGGGTCCCTCCATTGAAACCTATCTAAAACCTGAAGCCTGCTTTGCACACTGCACCCGGCCGCACATGTGCTGCTGAGAGTGTGTTTTGTGTGCCTACTTGTGTCCCCCCCAGTGCTCTACAAAACCCCCCTGGTCTGGCCACCGAGGACGTGGGTACTTACCTGCTGGCAGACTGGAACCGGAGCACCCCTGTTCTCCATAGGCACCTATGTTTTTGGGGAATCTCTTTGACCTCTGCAGCGGACTGCCTCTGAGCTGCTGGTGTGGTAACGTTGGGGTTGCCCCAACGGTGGGCTGCCTATGCCCAGGAACTGAGACTTGTAAGTGTCTTACTTACCTCACAATCTAACCATTACTTACCTCCCCCAGGAACTGTTGATTTTTGCACTGTGTCCACTTTCAAAATAGCTTATTTCCATTTTAACAAAAACTGTATATGTTATTGCTCTAATTCAAAGTTCCTAACTTACCTGTGTGGAGTACCTTGCATTTTATGTATTTACTTCAAATCTTGAACTTGTGGTTCTTAAAATGAATTAAGGAAAGATATTTTTCTATATAAAAACTATTGGCCTGGAGTTAAGTCTTTGAGTGTGTGTTCCTCATTTATTGCCTGTGTGTGTATAACAAATGCTTGACACTGCCCTCTGATAAGCCTACTGCTCATCCACACTACCACAAAATAGAGCATTAGAATTATCAAATTTTGCCACTATCTTACCTCTAAGGGGAACCCTTGGACTCTGTGCACAATATTTCTTATTTTGAAATAGTATATACAGAGCCAACTTCCTACAGAGACACAAAGACTTTAAGGTGGTAACTGACAACCTACGAACATTAAATGTCAAATATCAATGGGGTCATCATTTTGCCCTAATCTTTGCATGGGAGGGTAAGAGACGTGCACTTCACTCGCTTGTTGAGGAGAAACGATTGCTGGGCCTCCCTACTTTAGAGAAAGCCAGGACCTCTTCTCAGCGGGAGAGCTTCACCAGTGATCTTCTGAAACCCACCTAGACCACAGAGAGGAGTCGCCGCTGACAGGAGCTGGGCAGCAACATCTTCACAGGACACAAAGAGATACATTATACAGCGTCTGCAGAACATGAACAATCCACCTTCGTGGTCCGGCGTGGGCTCTGCTGGCGAGGACCACCGATCTGATGCCTAGTGGTGATCCGCTCCTGGACCAGCCCATTCGCTGGTTGGTGCTAACCTGCCTAGCAGCACCGGCCCCCGGGGGACCCTCGGAGTTTCATCTGTACTCTTGAATGACAGACACAGCAGCTCTGTGTAGTACTGCTGACCTGCCCCAGGTATCTCACCCTACTGGGGGTGACACCTCCATGGAGAAGCTTGTGACTGTACACGGTTCCCTAACAAGAACGAATACATCAGTTGGGCCCAGTTGGCCTCGGATTGGTTGTGAATGTTATTTCCATTTGTTGCTTTTCAGGCCTGCATTAGGTCCTTGGGATGTGATGGGAGACATAGTCTTACCAGACACGCAAGGCAGGGGCAGAATAGGGGACAGCGCCCCCCAAACGGACAAGCCGGAACCTCAGAAGTAGGCATACAAACATCTACCCTGTCATAGTTGGACTCTTGCTCTAGGCAAGACTGTTGGTTTAGAGATGACAGTACTTACGTTTATAGATGACTATGCCAATCCTACATGTCGCAACTGTTGTCCCAACCCTCCCGGTTCACAAGCAGCACCTCACCAAAAACTCAAAGAGTAAAAGGTGATTTGTGGCAGCCTTTACGCATGGACTCAATAGTGTGAGTTCTCAGGGAGTGTTGTGGTTAAACGGAGATTGCCCCTTTCTCACATTAACAATATGTATTAATCAAACACAGGCAATGAAGAAGATGCAGTAAAGTTTCAATAAGTCTTATTTTAGCAAAACTGCAATCTGCGATAATTTGCATGGGCTGCAATGATTAGGATAATGAACAGTGCAAGAAACAGAATGGTAAAGACAAGGGTCATTAATACAGAGACCCCCACCATCTTGCAATAACATGAAATGAAATGAAATGTGAAATATGTCCTAATACCCTAAGGTCATGTACCTAATCTCTAACCTAGAAGAGAGCTAGGCGTGTTAAACCTAATCTGACAATGCCATGTCCATGAGAAGAGCCCCCAACCCTTGCTACCTTGGAATGAGGTCTCTAGCTTAGACTCCGTAGGGACACGAAGACAGGGTCAGCGTCACGGCGATGTGCAGCATCAATATCAGCGATGGCATCTGGTCGGAATCCCTCCGACTATCTGTTTAAGTGTGGAGGATTTATACAGATCAGCTTGGACTCCTGACTTAGGTTTGTTCCCAAACAATAGATAACAAGACATGCTTGGGACGGTAATTTATATAAACAATTCCCTCAAAAGTGTGAAGAGGGAAAGTACCTAATGCGAATACCTACAGTTTGTTTATCCTTGTTGCTTGATATTGACGCCTTAGCACGGTGGCACTGATAACCCAAACTAAAACATGGGCTTAACTAAAAACAAGACAGCCATCTTAAAAGATTTAATTAAATAAATGTGCTAAAACAGAGCAAGCTAAGTGGGGTAAAAGTCACCACATGAGGGTGCACGAGTGTGCAAGCCAAAGGCTAAGCTAACTCCTGTATCCCATTAAAACAAACTAGGATTCACTACAATCTGCTTCCAGATGAGTTATTGGGGGGGCATGAAACTATTATCTCTAAATATATGGGGGTTCAACTCTCCCAACAAGCATAATCAGCTTTGGCGATATATTCTCCAAAATGACCCAGATGTTGTTTTCCTCCAAGAGACACATATACGTGGGATAGACAGGCATAGGATGGGTCACCCAAAATACCCTGGGCGGCATTGGGCATATGCAGATACCAAGACGCTGGGTGTAGCTATATTCTGCAAAGCGCACCTTAGCCAACACATGAAGAAAGTTTTCAGGAACAGGGAAGGACGGTATCTGACCATACAACTACAGAGAGGTGCATAACGCCTCACCCTGCTTAACATATATCCACGTAACATAGCTCAGGAGGCCTACCTACGCTGCTTACTGGAGTCCCAACTGGAGGGACTTGTGGGGGACCTTACAGTGGCGGGGGTCTTGAATATGGTGTCGGACCCCGACCTAGACCAGCACACTAATACAGAGCAGGTGATAGGAGCCATGTCAGCGCAGCTCAAGCGGGACATACTAGATCTAGATTTTACAGATGCCTGGTGCTATCGGAACCCAGAGATGCAAGACTACAACTTCTACTCCCACGCAGGCTACCTCTTCCTCTCGCATAAGCTTTTACAAGCCTTTGACACCATTGCAATCTCGGATATATCCATTATTGATCATGCACACATAGAAGTGTTATAGTCTCCACCCGGAGGAGCCCAGGGAGGACCTCTCAGGAGGTGGCTCCTGGCGAGGTTGCTGAGGAACACAATAGACGTAGCTGAGATCCGAAACGGTATTACTGACTACTTTACTCAAAACACAGACCAAACAGTATCTCTGCACTCTCTATGGGATGGCTTTAAGGCTAATATTTGAATATTGATCTCCACAACAGCCATTGCATGTGGTAGAGAGGAGCAAGTAGTAGAGCAAAATCTAACTTCTGATCTAAAAGTGTTGCAGAACAAGATAAGGTCCGCACTACACACCAGAACAAAAGCCATCTGGCCATTCTGAGGGGCCAACTACATGCACACAGAACAAATAAGGCTGAGAAGTCTCTTTTGGCAATGAAACAACATTATTACCAAGGGGGTAATAAGGTGGGTATGCTACTGAAACGCAGGTTGTGACAACAGCATTGTAAGGCACATATACCTAAACTCCTGAACCCAGATGGATCTTGGGCACTCAGAGAAAGGGACGAACTAAACGAGCTCTGCACCTATTACAAAACCATTTATGGTAGTGAAACAACATTTCAGGAGCAGATTGACGCGTACTTGGGTGCCTGCAACTGGGACCCACTAGACCCCGTGCATAGAAAGGCATTGGAACCCTCTATCTCGGCAGAAGAGATTCGCCAGGTGCTGCAAGCACTTCCCATAGGCAAGGCACCAGGACTGATGGCCTGTGGGAAACATTCTACCGACTGTTTCTTCCTGACATAGAGGATCATCTGCTTAAGCTATACAATTCTTTTTCCGAGGTCACGAGGCTCACCCCCACGATGGTAGGCGTGGAGATCACACTCATCCCCAAGCCAGACAAGGACCCTACTCAGTGTGCCTCTTACCGCCCCATTCCATTGCTCAACATCAATGCTAAAATCTACACGAAGTGTAGGAAGTTGGCTCTGTGTATCCTATCTCAAGTGAGAGATAGGGTGCACAGAGTCCAAGGGTTCCCCTTAGAGGTTGATAGTGGTAAAATTAGATAATACTAATGCTCTATTTTGTGGTAGTGTGGTCGAGCAGTAGGCTTATCAGAGGGTGGTGTTAAGAATTTGTTGTACACACACAGGCAATAAATGAGGAACACACACTGAAAGACTAGGCCTATAGGTTTTTATATAGAAACAATTATTTTCTTAATTTATTTTTAGAACCACAAGATTCAGATTTGAGGTAAGTATATAAAATGCAAGGTACTTCACACAGATAAGTATAGAACTTTGATTTAAAACAGTAGTACACACAGTTTTGGTTAAAATGGCAAATAGCTATTTTAAAAGTGGACACTGTGCAAAAATCAACAGTTCCTGGGGCAGGTAAGTATTGGCTAGATTTTCAGGTAAGTAAAGCACTTACACAGTCAGTCTCCTGAGCATAGGCAGCCCACTGTTGGGGGTTCAAGGCAACCCCAAAGCCACAGTACCAGCAACACAGGGCCAGTCAGGTGCAGAGGTCGAAAGGAGGGCCCAAAACACATAGGCGCCTATGGAGAACAGGGTTGCTACGGTTCCAGTCTGCTAGCAGATAAGTACCTGCGTCCTCGGGGATCAGAACAGGGGGGATTCTGTAGAGCACTGGGGGACACACACACAAGCACACAAAACGCACCCTCAGCAGCACAGGGGCGGCCGGGTGCAGGGTGCAAGGTAGGTGTTGTGTTTGCTGTAGAAATCAATGGAGGGACCCGAGGATCACTATGGCGATGCAGGCAGGGCACAGAGGGGCTTCTCGGGCCAGCCACCTACAGGGCTAGGATGTGGGCCGCCTGCTGGGCACTCCTGCACTGGTAAGTTGGTTCCTATCGGTCCTGGGGGATGCGGGTGCAGTGCTTGGTCCAGGCATCTGGTTCCTTTGTTACCAGGCAGTGGCGGTCAGGGTAAGCCTCTGAATCCTCAATGCAGGCATCGCTGTGGGGGTGCAGGGAGGTTGACTCAGGGTGTCCACATTGTTGGAGTCCTCTGGGAGTCCTCTCTGCGGTGTTGGTTTGTCCAAACTCGAGCCAGGGATGTTGGGTGCAGAGAGTGAAGACTCACGCTTCTGGCAGGAAGTGAGAGTCTCTTTAAAGTTGCTTCATTGTTGCAATTTTGTTGCTGTTTCTGGACAAAGCCGCTGTCCAAGGGAGGTTCTTGGTCCTTTAGGTGCAGGTCAGTTCTCGGAGTCCTCAGAGGTCTCTGGTCCCGCTGGATGGGTCGCTGTGGAGGTTCCTTGAGTCTGGAGAGAGGCCGGTAGGGCTGGGACCAAGTCAGTTGTTGTCTCTGCAGGGCTTTCAAGTCAGCAGTCCTTGTTGTTGTAGGTTGCAGGAATCTGATTTCCTAGGTTCAGGGTTGCCCCAAAACATTAAATTTAGGGGTGTGTTTAGGTCTGGAGGGCAGTAGCCAAAGGCTACTGTCCTTGAGAGTGGCTATATGCTCCTTGTGCCTCCTCCCTGAGGGGAGGGGGGCACATCCCTATTCCTATTAGTGTAATCCACCAAAATCAAGATGGAGGATTTCTAACAGCAGGGGTCACCTCAGCTAAGAGCACCTTTGTGGCTGTCCTGACTGGTGGGAGACTCCTCCTTGTTTTTCTCATTATCTCCTCTGGACTTGCCGCCAAAAGTGGGCAGGCCTCTCCACTAGCTGGGATGTCCTGGGGGGCTGTAACAACAGGCATGAGCCTTTGAGGCTCACCGCCAGGTGTTACAGTTCCTGCAAGGGGAGGTGGGAAGCACTTCTACCCAGTGCAGGCTTGGTTCCTGGCCACTGATTGACAAAGGCACTCAACCCCATGTGGCCAGAAACTCGTCTGGTTGTGGCAGGCTGGCAGGAACTGGTCAGCCTAACACTAGGAGTCGGACTGGTATACAGGGGGCATTTCTAAGACGCCCTCTGTGTGCATTTTTCAATAAATCCCACACTGGCATTAGTGTGGATTCATTGTGCTGAGAGGTTGGGTACCAAACTTCCCAGATTTCAGTGTAGCCACTATGAAACTGTGGAGTTCATAACTGACAGACCATATACTCTTTATGGCTACCCTGCACTTACAATGTCTAAGGTTTGGCTTAGACACTGTAGGGGCATAGTGCTCATGTAACTATGCCCTCAACTGTGGTATAGTGCACCCTGTCTTAGGGCTGGGGTGATTTACCTATGCCACAGGCAGTGGGGTGCGGGCATGGCACCCTGAGGGGAGTGCCTTGTTGACAGTCATTCTCTCCCCACAAGCACACACAAGCTGTGAGGCATTGTGCATGTGCTGAGTGAGGGGTTCCCAGGGTGGCATAATACATGCTGCAGCCCTTAGAGACCTTCCCTGGCCACAGGGCCCTTGGTACCAGGGGTACCATTTACAAGGGACTTATCTGAGTGCCAGGGCTGTACCAATTGTGGAAGCAAGGGTTAAGTTAGGGGGTAACCATGCAAAGGAGGCATTTCCTTTCAACACATCCCCAACTCTCTCCTAATGCGGCCCCGGGATAGGGGCGGCTTGGGTTGCCCTAATCTTTTGGACTATTATGCAGCAACGCACCTAAGATATGTCTCGGCATGGACGTCGAGGGACAGCGAGAGCCATTGGTTCCATAAGGATAGGCCGGTGGCATGCCGCCCCTTGTGGGACTTGGCGTGGCTTCCCCAACACACTTGTCCCGAAAGTGCATATTTAGCCACTCTGACTCAGACGGTCCCGAGCGTGTGGGATAGGTTGGCAGAATCAAGGGGCCTGGCCATTTTCCCATCGCCCAACACACCCCTGGCATGCAATCCCGCATTCCCCCAGCTCTAATTCCACGCACTTTTGAGGCCTGGATGGACGAGGAATGTAGAACCCTGTGCGACCTCTTTCAGGGCGATACCATAAAAAAGTTCAAGCAATGTCCAAAAGACTATCGGCTACCTGCGGCGGCACACTTGTAGCCCCTACTGACGATATGTCTCCAAAACAATGGAAAAGATTATGGTGGGATATCTCTAAAACATACGGCAGTCTCTCTCTCTCAGAGAAACTGCCTACAAACTCATGTACCAATGGTACTATACCCCTGCACGACTGGCACTCATGTAACCGGGCACCTCAGACTCCTGCTGGGGATGCAGCTTGGAGCGGGCTGACTTCTTTCACATATGGTGGAAGTGCACCGAGATCGCCATCTTCTGAAAGAAAGTACTAGGCCATATAAAAGACGTAGTGGGGTTCCTTCTGCGGCAACGTATTATACCATGATTTTGGGACTACACCAACCCAGCTGACAGCCATGTCCAACGCAGACTGGGCTCTTGCTGGTTACATGATGTACACAGTCAGGCAACTAAAGCTATAGCATGGAAGCAAGCAACACCAACCTCTCTCGCCCAGTGGTTTACTCAACTATGGCATGTCAGGGCTATGGAGCGAATCTCACATAGCCTGTCCCTTACTGATGACAAAGTCCAGGCTACATGGAAGCCTTTGATATGCTATCTTACACATACAGAGTACTCTTGCTTTAATCCGCCCCGACTAAGAGCACTACTACTCTTCTGGTGACACCTCGCTGCTGATTTCCCATCTGACATCACATAGGACAGTCATGACCACCATGACACAGAGATATTAAATGGGAAATACACTACTTGCCTTACAGCATACAATAACCCCCTCTCGGTACATGACCTGAACAATGTTATTTCCTGTTGTTTTTATGTTGAGCACTATTCCCTCTCTCCTATGTCCTTTCGTAGGAACAAGCAATTTGGAAGATACCTAACATGATGTGCAATGTTTTGCTTTTCAGTACATGAGAATATGTCATCCAAGGTTTAACATGTGCATACATTGATTGCTTAATGTGAAGCGCTGACTGTCTTCAAAGCACACCATGTTTTTTTTTTTTACTCTCCCTTTTAAAACTTAATAAAGAGGTTCTAAACAAAGCTCAGTAGCCACAGAGGACAGTTAGGCAGGTGATTGAATGGGAAACACAAAGAAAATCAGAACCAGATTGAGGTCCTACTGGGGCATTACATAAGAGGTAGGAGGGAGCAAATACTGGGAGCCCTTAACAAAACATAGTACAACAGCTGAGGGCTGATCTGGTAGCTGTGAAAAAGCAGAGATGGTGGAAAGATAACCTTTAAAGGTACCCAAGGCTAGGCCTTGCTAGGCGAACAGCTGCCCAAATAACAGCTTTTCAGACAAGGAGGCACAAAATGGATCAATATTATGTGAGGAAAACCAAGTCTCAAATATGTCCCATTGGCATAGGTATACAGTTATTGTTGAAGGACGCCTGGCTGCCAGGATGACATCATAGATCTTGGGAGGAAGATCAAAAGCATTCAATTGTTGCTCCTCGATCTCCATGTATGAAGGTGGAGGGTGTGAAAGTTCGGGTGCAGAACCCTGCCCTGTTGTTGCAACTTGAGGTACCTATGAAAGGGACCTGATTGGATACCAAATCCTCCTTGACAAATATAGATCCACCAGGATGACTTGTGCCCGGTTGTTCCTGAACTTCTTGAGAACCCAGGGAAGGAGTAGTATTAGTGGAAAGGCATACTATATCCCTTGTTCCAGTCTGATCAGAACACATCTTTGAGTGAGCCCTGCAGTAAAAACTCAGAACTGACATTGCAAAGAGTGAGCTAAGTTCTCTCTGCTCTCGGAAGGGACGTTGAGCTATCTCTGGATGTAGACCCCATTCATGATCCGCAAGGCATTGCCGGTTGAGTTAGTCTACCCTGGTGTTCAGAGATCTAGCCAGGTGTTACATGCCCAGGAAAATGTCCTGCTTCTCCAGCCAAGTCCAGGGGCCCAGGGCCTCAAGGCAAGGGTTAACTACTCATTTTGTTCAGCTTGCTGCAATAGCACATGGCGGTGTTGTTGTCCATGAACGCCTGAACTAACCTTTCCTTGACGATTGCGAGGAAGGCCTTTAATGTCAAGCAGATAGCCCTCAGCTTTAGAAGACCGATATGAAGCAGATACTCCCCAACCCAGAAATAATGCATTGGTCACCACTGTGAACTCAGGGAAGGAAGGGAGAGGGGTATGCTGCTGATCCAACAGCGGTTCGTCACCCACCACTGCAGAACTGTAGATCCTTTGCAGTCTTCTCTGAAACTTGGCAGAGATTCCACTAGTGCTGTGAGCACTGCAACTTCAGATCCCATTGCAGAACCTGCATATGCCATCAAGTATACTTTACCAGCAGGATGAAGGAGTCAATCAGACCCAGCATCCTCAGAGTCTGTCTCGCAGAAATGCAGGACTGAGGTCAAAACATCAGGATCATTGACCGAATATCATAGACTCTCCGCTCCAGAGAGTAGGTGACAAAATGCATCATGTCTAGAAAGGCTCTGATGAAATGGAGCATCTGAGGAGGAGTCAGGTGTGACTTTGGCATGTCTGGAGGTGGGTAACTACTGTATTGGGTAAGCCCACCTTCAACAGACAGTCGTCGAGGCAGGAGAAGACTAGGGCCTTTGACCTCGAAAGATGTGCTGCAACCACTGCTGTAGGAAAAAGCCACTGTTGGCATGGTAAACCCCTAACTTTCTGCCTTTTGTTGATGCTAGTTATGACTGAAAGGGTGCTGGGACCCTGCTAACCAGGCCCCAGCACCAGTGTTCTTTCCCTAAACTGTACCTTTGTCTCCAAAATTGACACAGCCCTGGCACACAGATAAGTCCTTTGTAAATGGACTTGTAGCAAGGGAAGGTCTCTAAGGGCTGAAGCATGTATTATGCCACCCTGGGGACCCCTCACTCAGCACATGCACACTGCCTCACAGCTTGTGTGTGCTGGTGGGGAGAAAAAGACTAAGTCGACATGGCACTCCTCTCAGATTGCCATGCCCACAACCCACTGCTTGTTGCACAGGTAAGTCACCCATCTAGCAGGCCTTACAGCCCTAAGGCAGGGTGACCTATACCACAGGTGAGGGCATAACTGCATGAGCACTATGCCCCTACAGAGTCTAAGCCAATTCTAAGACATTGCAAGTGCCGGGGAGCCATAAAGAGTATTTGGTCTGGGAGTTTGTCAAACACAAACTCCACAATAGCTATACTGAATACTGGGAAGTTTGGCATCAAACTTCTCAGGACAATAAAATACACACTGATGCCAGTGTGGGATTTATTGAGAAATGCACACATACAGCATCTTAGAGATGCCCCCTGTACACCAGCCCAACTACTAATGCTAGGCTGACCAGTTTCTACCAGCCTGCCACATCCAGACAGGTTTCAGGCCACACGAGGTGAGTGTCTTTGTGCACTCTGTGGCCAGGAACAAAGCCTGTACTCGGTCGAGGTTCTTCACACCTCCCCCTGCAGGAACTGTAACACCTGGTGGTGAACCTCACAGGCTCAAGCCTGGTGTTACATTGCCCCAGGGCACACCAGCTAGTGAACATGCTTGCTCCCCGGACTGAGCCCCCACTTTTGGCAGCAAATCCGGAGGAGATAATGAGGAAAACAAGGAGGAGTCACCCTCCAGCCAGGACAGCCCCTAAGGTGTCCTGAGCTGAGGTGACCACTGCCTTAGGAAATCCTCCAACTTGCTTAGGAGGATTCCACCCAATAGGATTAGGGATGTTCCCACCTCCCCACACAGAGGAGGCACAAGAAGGGTGTAGCCACCCTCAGGGACAGTGTTGAGTAGCCATTTCAGTTATAGCTCCATGCACGTTAGTTTAACACACTAGGCCGCTATGCACTTTGACTGAGATATATTTTATTCGGCTTCGCATTGTTATTTTTACAATAACCAGTTTTACGGTTTTGTTTTGTTTTCATCTATCTAACTGTTTTTGCTTAGCCCAGCACTGTTCTATCAAACAAGACATTCTTGATCACTCTGTGCTTCAGTCAAGGCAACAGTTTGGTACATTGCCGGTGAATGTGGTAGAAATTGAGTCTCCAACATTCGTAGAAAATACACATCCTTACGGAGGGACATTTTCTTAGAAAATCAGCTGTGTTAATATAAAAAAAACACTTCGTAGTCCCATTACACATTAAAAGGGAGATTCCAGCCAGGGAACCACGACTGCATGCGGATTGCTGAATGCTTCGTTGCAGATGCTATCGCAGACTACAGGCCTTTGCTCAGGTATGAGGGTTGATGTCCTCCCGGGGGAACCTGAAAGGCAGAATTAGAGCTTAACATGCTGTGCTCAGATTATGACTTAGATAGAAAAATAGTCCATAAATTCTAGTGACAATATAATAGCGTTATTCTTATGCTTCACTCTCCTCGTCACCATTTTAATATTGTCATGTTGTGTTGTCCTGGTTATTGCAGCTCACGCTTAGCTATCCAAAATGCAATTGTTTTATTAAACCAGTCTTTAAAACTCATACTGCTTCCTATTGTCATTTATATATGAGACTGAATTGTGAATGAGAAAACCGGATGCGACCTGAGTGACAACGACTTCACTGAGAAGCATAATATGTCATGTGCTCGGCTGCCCAATCATCTTTATCTCTTGGTGGAGATGAGGCACTGCTAGTTAGCAGGAGCAAAACCCGGATTTAGAGCGACAGTTGTCACCCGCAGTGGGTCAGACTCCGTCTTGCTGCTCCAAATCCAGTAGTCTCATTAGAATAATGAGAGCCTGCGCAACATGGCGCCGCCAACGTTTGGTCAGGCTCTAATTTTCGGGTCCTCCGGAGTATCTCTGTCTCGTGATAATTAATGACACCTCAATGCTGTATGCGGAGACGTCTGTGGTGCTGAGCACCACAGCTGTGTGAGTAATCCTACTACAACTGGCGGTTGTTCAAGCTTGAACTTTAAAAGGAAACCCCGTTTTGTGTGCCTTCTCTGAACTCATAGTGTTACTAACATGGCAAATCCCCAACAGGTGCAAATAGCTGTTAATATGAGACAACCTCTAACAGCACATTTACTAGCAAACGGACTAACGGCCCAGGGAGGTCCAGTCACATTTCTGGTGGATGCCCATGCAGCTTATAGAACAGAACTTTTTTACTCTTGGGTCACATTTCCAGCAGTTGATAGGAACACAAATACATTGCACCAATATACACCTGCGAATGCGCCTGGACAATACAGAGCATACGCATATTTAGAGATACCTCTATCTTATCAATAACATAATAATTGGCTTGATGGCACCCTACCCCACACAATATTACCAGTAAGGTTAGGTCCACTAAGTAATGACGGTCTATCTGGCCTTTATTCGCCACCTATACACCACATCCTACGGTAGCAAATTTAGCAGTAGCTGAGGTTCTTTGCTTGTATATTGAATTAATAGCAATAAATAGACGATTAGTACAATTTGTGATGCAAACACTAAATACAAACCCAGCCCGTGCTGCACCAGCACATCCACATGTAGTAACGCCAGGTATAAATCCTGCGACCGGACATTCAATTATGGGTAAAGTACCCGCCAAACGAGAGGAAACTCAGTTTTGGTTAGCACAGAAAATTAATACGCTGGAGGCAGTATTTCCCCATACGGGTCCTCAGGATAAACATAGAATATTAACAATGTGCTTGCCCTTTGGGATGGTCCCTACAGTAGAAAACTGTAATACCTGGGGCAAGGTATTTGCCACGCTCTACACAACTGCACAAGTGCTGAAACAGATTCAAGATGAATATGGGGCTGCCCAGGCCCTAGATTTGGGGATGCAATTGATAGGCAATTTTGCCACAGTATCCTCAATCATTTTAAGTAACCTTAAAGGGGAAGCAGTCGCACTTGCAGGGCGCATGACGTTCCACAACAAGATCAAGAACGAGAGCTGCCGAAAATAATAGCAGAGACCTATTCAAGTATCGGTCGAGATAGCCTAGGGGCCAGACCACAAAATCCTCAATTTCAGGGTAAATCAAACAAAGATACCTCCAAGCAAGCACCTGAGGGTAATAAGAAACGCTGGGATAATAAGCAACAGACTCCTAAGAAAGAAGGGGGAGAATCTCCGCGTATGGAGACCCAACAAAATAGGTATAATCTCAGAAATAGGGATAACATAAAAACGCTTGATAGAAATCAATACACTGATACACGCCAATCTCGTTCCTTTCAGGACTCATCGCAAAAAATAAATGAGAGAGGTGGGCGATCAGAGCGAAGAACCGAGTACGTGAAACCGAGACAGGAATCACAACGCTCTTCAGAGGTTTCCGTTAAAAAGGAAGAGAAACCCGCCCAACAAAAACAACAATTTAAAAATAAAAAAGTTGCAGCAGTCGCAGTCCGAAATGCCACACAGGAAGAGGGTCCTCTTCAAGAACAAGAATTGGGCTCTAGCCTTGCTAGACAGCGCGGCAGAGGTCACAATAGTTCACCCAAATTTTCTAGAGCATCTGGAGGTAAAAGCAACTGATGACTTTATACAAGTAGAAACTGTGGACATGAGTGTCTCCAAGCCTGATAGGGTGTACAAAGTTATACATAGTAAAAGTATATGATGTCTTGTTGGCCGAACAAGATTGGCCGCCTGACTTTGTCCGTACCTGCCCATATGGAGAAGATGTCATTAAGCCTTCTTTCTCGCCCCTTGTTCCAGAGGAACTCGCTGAATCGTATTCCATTGAATGGGCTCTAGCACAAGCACCGGCATTATACAGAAATCACATAGGATGGGATAAGGAATCCCCTTACCATGTAATTCCAATTAAAAGGGAACCTCAGCCACAACCGCAGTATCCTATAAAACATGAGGCAAAAGCACCAGTGAGAGAAATACTCACGCAATTAGAGTACCAGGGTGTGATTGAACCCTGTGTCTCACCAACGAATTACCCATTATTCCCAGTAGCTAAACCAGACCATTCATACAGATTAGTCTTAGACTACAGACATTTAAACAGTCATTCACACACCTATGCCATCCAAAATTATCATAGCACAGCACTAATGAGCAACATAGTGCGTAAAAAATACAAAACAACACTAGACATTTCCAATGGGTTTTTCTGGCAGAATATAGCGCCTGAGAGTAGAGACTTAACAAGTTTTAGCGCACTAGGGACTGTTCGCGGCTCGTGTCACTGCTATTTTGCACGAGATCAACCCTGAAGCATTGTTCTATGTAGATGATATATATCTCACGGACGATGAACTACTACAACATTTAAGACGGGTAGCCAGCATTGTTGTAGGGTTTGCCGAATTTGTCTAAAAATGTAACTTAAAAAAAACAAAAATTGCCTTCCTCAGCGTCCTGTTTCTAGGATATGAGCTGTCAAGTGAAGGTAAGAGCCTAGTGCCTCAATTCTTAGAAAAGTGCGCACAGTTACAACCTCCGAATACAATTAAAAAACTCCAATCATTATTGGGTTTCTTAAATTTTGTCAGAACCTACATTCCAGATTATGCTACATGCATAAAACCTTTATATGACTTAATACGCCCCGATTTTTCAAGTAAATTCTGGACAGTTGAACATACATGTATTCTTCGAGAATTGCAGACAGACATGCTTGCAGCACAACATCTACACACAAGGGACAACAAAACACATTTGGTCACCAGAGTAATAGCTGGGGCCATCGGTTTCACCTATGTGACATTTAATGAAGGTGAGACAGTCTTGATAGCATACAAATCACATTTGTACTCAGCAGCTGAACAACACTTTGCTCCCACAGAGAAAATTCTCACTGCTGTACAGATGGCTGTCATTAAGGAAAGACCTCTTGCCCAAGGAAAATTGTCGTTCCTCCAATCCCAGCCCTAGAGGCTGTTACAAAAGCTAGCGTTCCAAACGCAAAAGCATTACATCCACGTTGGATACAATGGGCTACGTCTTTGACAGCCACTGATGTAGACTACATTTTTGACCCAAAGCTACAAACTCAGGAATTCCTACAATATGAAATAGAATATCTGGTTCCAGCAAATACTTTGCCTATTGATCAGTATCATAGAGTCACGTTATACCGATGGCTCTGCACAACCTGCAATTGGAACTAAACATCAATATTCTGCTGCTGGAGCAGTCGTAAGTGGCTATATGGAAGGGGATAAATTTTGTCCTCTACATACCTTTACACAGACCCTAGGGGATTGTACAGCACAATTGGCTGAGCTGAAAGCTCTGCTGATGGCACTGGAACACACGAACCCTGCACAGCTTACGCTGATTGTTTCTGATTCCTATTACTGTGTCCAGTACTTCAATGAATACTTGCATTATTGGCACCAGAATGGGTTCAGAGATTCCAAAGGCAACACCATTAAAAACAGACTACTGTGGGGGAAAGTAACTGACCTGAAAGAGACGCTACCGAACGTCCATGTTGTACACACACTTGGACACCAGCGCGTTGGAATACACGCTGCTGGAAATACACTGGCTGATGAAGCCGCAAAGTTAGCAGTACCTACGAACACTGTTGCTGCAGTAACCCGCTTAGGTGCGAAATCCGACGAAGGCATATTGAAGGGCGGGAAAGCTACGGCTGATGGTACGCCGTATCCAAAAGCATTTCCAGCTAAATATTCCTACCGTATGGGAGACTGCCTAAACGCTGAGGTTAAGATACCAGGAGTAGGAGTTTGAGATATTCCCAATAAAGATATAAGACCAGAGTTGATTAAAGCAGTGCATGAGGGCCACCGTTGGCGGGTGCCAAAGAAAATAGTTTTGTCTCCATTGACAATGTCAAGTTACACCGTGTGGCCGATCCTGCACAGCCGACCAAGAGGAACATCCAGTAGTTCCCGAATCCCTCTAACTACTGGTGAAGAAGTTCCTCTACAAGTTGTTTACACCAACACCTCTCCGAGCATAGGGAGGGTGGAAGATGATCTTGCATTAGTTCCACTAACGTCAACTAACTTAGAAACATTTGACCAAGCCAACTCGACTTCAAGCCAAACGGATGGTACCGTCTTTAGTGTGCCACCGCAGGAAACACCAACTCCACCAGTGACAACGGCTCCGCCATTTGTACGAACTGCCTCTGGTTATTTTTGCCGACTTCAACAATGATTTCTCAGACTCATTCGCCTCTTTGACAGCTGATTTGTAAAGTGCACGTAAGCTAACAAATTGGCTTAAAGAAACGTATTTTATTTTTCCATGGAATTATCTATGGCTCTCTGACTGTCCTAGCCTTCCTACTTTGGACTGGGTTTGTCATTACCTTTTTCTTATTAATACATGGTCATTTTCTTCCTGAAAGATCAAGAGTTGAACTGGTGGAGGAGGTTTTGAAATCACATAAAATCCAAAGAGATTTATCCTTTGTGAACATTTCCACAGTGCCAATTCCTGATGGGATTGAGTGGGACAAAGTAATGTTTGATATATATGGTACCACGGAAGTTATTCAAATACCGTATGTGTTCAAATTATCAATTAATGATATAGTGATACCAGGGATGTGAAAACAGTTGATTCTATGATGACTGAATTGCAATATTATATTGTCTTTGAAAACGCAGATGTTTACCAATTTAAAGAAAATTATGGTGATATGTTTTGTTATAATTACTATGGGCACCATTTCATACATAGAGCGAGCAGTCCCAAAACTGTATTTAATTACCCGCAATGGGAACATAGCCCAACTCCACCGCAAGTGAGTTCAAAACATATTCAGAAAAGTTTGCATATTTTTCTGGGCATAATCAAAAGAATGCTGAGTCATATTATTTTAAGGTACCACCTGCTAAGGATATACACATGTTATTGACCAATACAAAACTTATATATTGGGAATCCTTTGTTTCCCGGCTATCGATAGAAGGCTATGAATATTGGTCCAAATCAATTGATCTGAAAAGTGTCTGGGGAACAACAAATTGGCAAATTAAGGGAAAAGAAACATTGTTTAGAGCATGTCTTATTCCTGTTCAAATGATTTTTCTTTTTTTTGAAACAGTGCGACAAACAAGTTGTTTAGGCTTAGCAACAATCAGGGAATTAAACATGCCCAGTATACCTGTACCTGCAAAATTTTTACAAATGGCAAAAATATACAAATGCAACGGAAGATGTGCTCGATGAATGGGTCCAGAATGGTATGTTTAATGCTTCACTAACACATCCTGGCGGGTGGTTATTGTGGCCAATGGATACCAATGGGTGTCATCAATGTTTATTAACTCTTCAAGGGGTTTTAGGACAAGTAGGCCAGACCCTCGCTATATATCACCAGAACATGCAGACATAATTACAACATATAGTGTGGGAAAATTATGCCAGCAGTGGCTAAAATCATCCTCACTAGATGCAGTTAGAGAACACCTCAGTCTCCTGCCTAACTCCACTGATTTACAAGATTTCTGGTCAGGCCCCAGAACACCACGTAGGAAGCGTTTCTTATATGCAGTATACAATGAAATCTGGAAACTTTCCCAACAAGATGCTGCTGCCCGGTTAAAGCAAATAGATCAGGAAAAAGGAATTAGACGTTGTGGATAATGGGATTAACACCTTGTCCGACCGGATATATACAATTAACAACATTGTCTTTTCTGCTATAGACTTTATACAATTTGATATGTCTTCTTTATACCATGGACAAAGTCAGATCAGGTCCATTATGCAGGTAGGTTGGACGCTCCAAACATTGAAGGCAGGTCGCGTTCCATGGCAGCACGTCAGTGCAAGGGAGATATTTTCTTCTTTTAATCTAACGCGACAACAAAAACTAATGGCTAAAAAAGAAGCGACTTATGTCATGCTTAAGACAGAGAAATTATTAAAATGTCCTTTTACCGTAGCTGAAATACCATTGGCTGAGTGGTTAATACATGGGGTTATTAATCTGCCTATTTCCACACTACAATTCACCTCCTGTTTAAAGCACATTCCGGTAGGTAGATATGAAAAGCTGGGAGATAGTTACATCCATGAGGTGTGGGAGCTTCCCTTCTGGTACAAATGCTTCAATGGCATGAAAGAGGTCTTTCTTAGCGGCAGTGAATGCGAGACTTCAGTCAGCCATCCGATGACTTGTAAACAGCTGTCATTGCATGGGGCGTGTAACGCCTCGTCTGCAAACTTGGCTTCTTATCTTATGGGAGTCCCAGTCCCTTTGATTAGACCCACGTTCCAGGTGCTTTCAAACGGCAGCTACGTCCTTCTCAAAAGTGAAAGCTGTTGTGGCATGCGGGCCGGAATAGTTTACGTTTTTTGGTCTCTAAGGTCGTTACATGCTGCGGGAACGTATTGTTTTCCCCCACTAAATTTAAGGAGGTAGCTGATATTTGGCCTTACATTGCCACTTCAAACGTGAATTTTGACAAGTTGAGTAGACTCAAGGCTTTACTGTTTCAAAACCATGTGGCCCTTACATCTGTGTGCGAGACCTACGCCATTGGCTACTGCCCTCCAGCCCTAAACACACACCTAAATTGAGTATTTAGAGACGACCCTGAACACAGGAAAACAGATTCCTGATGATTTGAACAAGAAGAAGGACTGCTGACCTGAAAGCCCCGCAGAGAAGGCAGAGACGACAAATGCCTTGGCCCCAGCCCTACCGGCCGGTCTCCAGACTCAAAGACCCTGTAACAGCGACGCATCCAGTGGGACCAGCGACCTCTGGCGACTCAGAGGACTGCCCTGCACCCAAAGGACCAAGAAACTAATGTGGACAGCAGCTCTGTCCAAGCAACAAAGAAGAAACCAACTTTGAAGGGACTCCAGCCTCACTCCGAAGCGTGAGTCCCCAACACTCTGCTCCAGACACCCCGGCTCGTGTCCAGAAGAACCAACACTGCAGAGAGGACCCCCAGGCGACTCCAATGACGTGGACACCCTGAGACGACCTCCCCTGCACCCCCACAGCGACGCCTGCAGACAGAATCCCGAGGCTCCCCCGGACCGCAACTGCCCAGTAACAAAGAACACAACGCCTGGAAGAACCACTGCACCTGCAGCTCCCAGACCCGAGAGAAACCAACTACTGGTGCAGGAGTGACCAGCAGGAGGCCCTCATTGTTGTCCAGTTGGTGGCTGGCCCGAGAAGCCCCCCTGTGCCCTGCCTGCATCGCCAAAGTGACCCCCGGGTCTCTCCATTGCTTTCATCCTGAAACCTGACACCTACTTCACACACTGCACCCAGCCGTCCCTGTGCCACTGAGGGTATATTTTGTGTGCCTGTTTGTGACCCCCCCCCCCCCAGTGCTCCACAATGCCCCCCCCCGAGGAGGCACGTAATTACCTGCTAGCAGACTGGAACCGGAGCACCCCTAGTCTCCATAGGCACATATGTTATTTGGGCCCTACTTTGACCCCTGTACCTGACCGGCCCTGTGTTGCTGGTGCTGGGTGTTTGTGTTTAACTTGAACCCCCAGAGGTGGGCTGCCTATGCCCCGGAGACTGAACTTGTAAGTGCTTTACTTATCTGATAAACTAACTTGTACTTCCCCCAGGAACTGCTGATGTTTGCAGTGTCCACTTTTAAAATAGCTTATTGCCATTTTTTCCAAAACTATGTACATTACTGTTTTAATTCAGAGTTCCATATTTACCTATGCCAAGTACCCTACAATTTATGTACTTACTTGAATTCTGAATCATGTGGTTCTAAAATAAATTAAGAAGAATATTTTTATATATAAAAACCAATTGGCCTGGAGTTAAGTCTGAGTGTGTGTCCTCATTTATTGTCTGTGTGCGTACAACAAATGCTTAAAACTACCCTCTGATAAGCCTACTGCTCGACCACACTACCACAAAATAGAGCATTGGTATTATCTAATTTTGCCACTATCAAACTCTAACAGGGACCCTTGGACTCTGTGCATACTATCTCTCACTTTGGGTGAGTAAATATAGAGCCAACTTCCTACAACCGCCATTACTTTTGTGAACAACTTAGGGCCACTGGAGAGGCCATGGGGAAGCACAGCAAACTAGAAATGCTCCTGGCCTACCACTGACCGCGGGTAACGCCTGTGGGCCTGCAGGACTGGGATGAGGAAATACACATTCTGGTGGTCCAACGCTGCCATCCAGTCTTCAGGGCCAGGGCAGACAGAACCTGTGCCAAGGTGAGCATCTTGAATTACTCTTTTCATAGGAAGGTGTTCAGAGGGCAACAATCTAGGATGGGATGGAGGTGTTTGTCCTTTTTTTACACCGGAAATTAGAGGGAATAACAACTATGCCCTGCTTCAGATACTCCTATGGCCAGTAGAGCCTGCAGTTTCTGATGAAGAAAAGAAAGATGGTCCTCAGTCAGCCTTTATGAGAATGGTGAGAATGGTGGAGGGGTTTCCAGGAATGGGACAGCATAACCGCTCTGCACAATTTGAAGCACCCACTAGTTAGATATTTGTTCTTGCCATGGGGGCAGATGGTGACTGATCTTGCC
Source organism: Pleurodeles waltl (assembly GCF_031143425.1). Classification (NCBI taxonomy): domain Eukaryota; kingdom Metazoa; phylum Chordata; class Amphibia; order Caudata; family Salamandridae; genus Pleurodeles; species Pleurodeles waltl. The sequence goes on from NC_090451.1 coordinate 557,955,265, forward strand.
ACAAGCAGGATGAGTGTGTTGCATTAAGTACCCATTAAAGAAGTCTGAGGCACCAGCAGCTGGAGGAGTGGGGGGGCTGGGCATTATTCTAGGTGTGGGCCTCTGTGGGATCTGTGCATCCAACCACAAAGGCACTGGGAAGCTTATTGGACTTGGGGAAAGGTTTGTATAGTGGATGTCCATTGTAGCCCCGGTCATGGCACGGAAGCAGCAAAAGGATTGTTGGTGTTGCCGGGAACCCAAGGAAAGGCCCAGGGACCTGGCATTGGCCTGGCTTTCCTTGTAGCCCCAAGCAATGTGCCATCATACAGGCCATGGCCCTGCCTAGTGAGTCAGTGGTGTCCAGTCCACATCAAATTGTGAACTTTGCCTCGTACAGCCTTCAACCAATGCCTGCTTGAGAATAGCTCATCCCTCTCTCTTCAGGAAGCATGGGGAGATGCTGTGCAACCGAATCCCACAAGGCTTGAGTGAATCAGCCCTAAAAACATTTGCAGTGTTCACCAATCGCAATGCCAGGCTGGTGGAAGAAAAGATGTTCTTCCCAAAGGTCTCCAGCCTCTTGGATAATCTATCCTTTAGTAGTAGGGAACACGCTTGGGTTTACCTTGGTTGTCAAGGCCTTCACCACCAGGATCTCCCTCTCTCTCAAGAGGGATGCTGGGAAAGGAAGACTAGGTCCCCTGGGGCGATGTCAGGAGAAAATCATTCTGTGCATTGTAGCCCCACCCGCCAGCAAGTTTCTGCTCAGGCCCCCAGTACAACATCAGTCAGGGCCTCATTAAAGAGGAGCAAGGGCTCAGTACTGATTAAGCCCCCACTGAAACAAAGCACCTCTATCAAGACGTTGGTCTTGACCTCGACCGAGAGTAGCTGTAGGTCGAAGACCTCTGCTGCCTTGTGCATCACTACCGCAAAAGATGTCCCCACCTCTGTGGGGGGGCCTGAAGGAGAAATCAGACCAGGGTCTTGAGAGGTGTCCAGGCCACTGGCGTCACCTACCTCCATACATCAGTTGTTGTCCACGTAGGAATTGTCCTCTAGGAGGCCATAACCCTCTTCATCATCCTCTGATTCTGAGAAAGGGAAGACCGGGGGGGGTGACGTCGAGCACCTTAGAGGTGGCACCGTCTCGGAGTCAGAGAGGAAAATGAGTCCTCTTCAATTGGTGCAGGTGGCACCAGGGACGGAGTTGGGTGGACTGGGACCAGGAATAGGGGAGGCACAGGTGTCGATGTCAGTCCAGATCTAATGGTGGAATCCGAGGGCTCTCCTGATGTCGAGGGTGAGCTTGCCAATGGTAATACAGATGGGACATCTGTTGGCTCCATGGGGCCTGAAGGTCACCAGAGGGAGCTGTTGGCCCAAAGCTGGAGAGCATGGCATCACAGAACTCCTTGAGTTGAGCAGGAATCGCTGCAGCTGTCGGAAAATGAGGGAAGTGAGCCATCCCTGTGGGTGGAGTACGTAAGCGAGTCTAGTAGAAAGGAGCTAACTAGGAGAGTTTGAACAATGCTTTGACTTCTTCTTGGACTTACCTGAATTCGATGATGGTAAACTTCAAGTGGCATGACGGTCATCAGCAAAATTGGCTCTGATAACAGGCCCAAGATCTCCCTCTGGATCAGTGCAAAGCCTTCTTGTGCAGCACCATTATGAGCTTCATAGGCTGCTCGTGAATCGCCTTCGGACGCATGGACTTGCAGTAAGCGCAAGGCTTTGGGTTGTGGCCCGACCCCAGGCAGCACAGACAAACCGAGTGTTTATCAGAGTCAGACATCCGTCTGTGATATTAGTCACATAATTTAAAACCTGTGGGTTTGTTGGGAGACATGTCTCTAGCACACTGGGAGTACAGCTCAAAAAAGAGTCAACAAGAAGTTGAAAAAAAGTGGCCATAAAATGACTGAGACACCTCTCTTGATACGTGCTCTTAATGTGGAAGGGAAGGAAATGTCAGTGCACTGGGATGGTGCCTACATAGGTACTGCGCAGAACACTTCTGACACGGATTAAGTCAATGCTGTGCTACTCGGCGCCATTTACTGGCATGCAGAGGTACTGCTCAAGATTTTCCCGATCCAGTTTGCCACCTGGGAAATATTCTATGGTGAGAAGAACAAGTTACTTACCTTCGGTAACACCTTATATGGTAGAGTCAATATTTAGCTAGTAAATTACTTACCTTTGAATTTCCACCAGGCGTCAGTCTGGATCTGGAGATTCTTCTAAAGCAGTACCCTTGTGCACTGTTAGGTGGCATCGATTCCCTCCGTGTCTGTCGTCGGCTTCATCTGTGCCAGATATAACGTCACAGGTCCTCTTTAGGAGCCACCCCTAAGCGCCGACGTCAGATTCTTTTCATGACTTTACACATCAGAAGTGCAGAGCCATGAAGAACAGTGACAACTGGTGTAGGAAGGTGGCTCTGTATATAACATAACAAAATGAGATATAGTGTGCACAGAGGCTAAAGTAGATAATACTAATGCTCTCTTTTGTGGTAGTGTGGTCGAGCAGTTAGGCTTATCAGATGGTAATGGAAAGCATTTGCTGTACACACACACACACACACACACACACAGATAATCGAAGAAGCACACACTCATACACACACACACACACACACACACACACAGATAATCGAAGAAGCACACACTCAATTACTTGACTCCAGACCAATGGTTTTTATATATCAAAATATCTTTTCTTAGCTTATTATAAATAGATTCATATTTCACACATGTATCAACAGTACTTTGTTTGAAATCGAAAAGGTATACAGCTCTTTAATTATTGGCAATAATCTGTTTTAAAAATGGACATTGAAATTTTCAGAAACAGTTCCTGGGGGCAAGAAATGTTAGTTTGATTTACAGTTAAGTACAACACTTACAGTTTCAGTCTTTTCGGAAGTCCACTGGTTGGGGTTCAAGTTAACCCCAAACATCCACCACCAGCAACACAGGGCCGGGCTGGGTGCAGCAGTCAAAGATGAGCAGCTTTAACATGAGCTCCTATGTAGACAGGGGGTACTCGGAAACAGGTATGCCTGCAGGTAAGTACCCACGGCTCAGAGGGCAGACCAAGGGGGATTGAAGGAGCACTGGAGGGGCAGCACGTAGGCACCAAACACGCACCCTCAGCGGCACAGGCGCAACCGGGTGCAGGGTGCGAACAGGACATTAGGCTCCCAATTCTGGTCTATGAAGGGACCCCGGGGGTCACTTAAAAGCTGCACGCAAGGTCCAGGGGTGTGTCTCGGGCACACCACTGCTTGGACAGGGAGGAGGGCCGCCTGCTGAACATAGCTACACCGGGTGTCTGTTTCTCTAAGGCCTGGGGGCTGTGGATGCAATGTGTCTTTCAGTGTCTGATATCTTTGTCAGGAGCTTCGCTGTCAGGGGGATCCTCGGGATTCCCTCTGCAGGAGTCATTGTGGAGGAGTAGAGAGGTCAACCCAGGATGAGCACTTGCCTGGGGACCCTCTCTAGCTGGGTTGGCCACCTGGAGAGGGCCATGGGTGTAGGGTGAAGAGTGGTCAGGACTCATGCATCCGTGGTGAGATCAATCAATCAATCATAGCATTTGTAAAATGCACTGCTCACCTGTGAGGGTCTCAAGGCGCTGAGGGGGGGAGGGGTGTGCTGCTATTGCTCGAACAGCCAGGTCTTGAGGTGTCTCCTGAAGGTTAGCAGGTCCTGTGTCTGTCGCAGGTGGATAGGAAAGGTGCTCCATGTCTTGGCGGCGAGGTGGGAGAACAATCTGCCATATGCGGTTGTTCTATGGATGCGTGGAACGGTGGCGAGGGCAAGGTCAGTGGAGCGAAGCTGGCAGGTCGGAGTGTAGAAGGTGAGTCATCTGTTGAGGTATTCTGGTCCGGCATTGTACAGTGCTTTGAGAGCACTGAGGGGGCGCCAGAGCAGGTCTCTCAAGTGGGTTGTGATGTGGCTGTGGATGTCCAGGTTGAGGCGTGCGGAGGCGCTCTGTATGTGTTGCAGTCTTTTTCTGGTGCTTGGCCGTGGTTTCTGCGTAGAGGGCGTTGCCGTAGTCCAGTCTGCTGCTTACGAGGGCTTGGGTGACCATCCTTCTGTTTCCGGTGAAGATCCATCTGTAGATCTTCTGAAGCATGCGGAGGGTGTTGAAGCAGGAGGAAGAGACGGCGTTGACTTGCTGGGTCATTGATAGTGATGAGTCCAGGATGAACCCCAGGTTACGTGCATGGTCGGTGGGTGTTGGTGTGGTTCCCAGTGTGGCAGGCCACCAGGAGTCATCCCAGGCGGAGGGGGTGGAGCCGTGGAAGAGGATCTCAGTCTTGTCAGAGTTCAGTTTCAGGCAGCTGTTCTTCATCCATTCGGCGATGGCCTTCATTCCTTTGTGGAGGTTGGTTTTGACAGTGGCGGGGTCCTTGGTGAAGGCGAGGATCAGCTGAGTGTCATCGACGTATGAGACGATTTTAAGGTCGAGTGACCAGACGATGTTTGCGAGCCGTGTCATGTAAATGTTAAAGAGGATTGGGCTGAGGGATGACGCTTGGGGTACGCCGCAGATGATCTTGGTGGCTTCAGAGCAGAATGGAGAGAGGCGGACTCTCTGGGTTCCCCCGGTGAGGAATGGGGTGATCCAGTCCAGGGCTCTGTCGCAGATCCCTGCGTCATTGAGGCGTGTGTGTAGGGTGTGGTGGTAGACGGTGTCGAAGGCAGCCGAGAGGTCCAGGAGGATGAGAGCCACGGTTTCACCGTTGTCAGGTAGGGTCCTGATGTCGTCGGTGGTGTCGATGAGGGCGGTTTCGGTGTAGTGGTTGCTGCGGAATCCAGATTGGGATGAGTCCAGAGTTTTGTTCTCCTCAAGGAAGTGAATCAGTTGTCTGCTGACAATCTTCTCGATTACTTTTGCCAGAAGGGGAGCAGGGAGATGGGACAGAAGTTTTTGAGGTCTTTTGGGTCCGCCTTGGGTTTCTTGAGGAGGGCGTTGATCTCAGCGTGTTTCCAGCTCTCCGGGAAGGTGGCGGTCTCGAAGGAGCTGTTGATGATCTTCAGGAGTTGGGGTGCGATGACGGAGCTCGCTTTGTTGAAGATGTGGTGAGGGCAGGGGTCGAATAGTGAGCCAGAGTGGATGGTGTTCATGATTTTGATGGTGTTGTTGTCGTTGATGTAGGTCCAGGAGAGCAGGAGGTTGGTGTGACTGGGGGGAGGTGAGTCTGTGGTCTTGGCGTTTGGGGGGGGGGGGAGGGGGGGAGGGTCTGGGTATTGTAACTGTCATGGATGTCTGCGATCTTGCGGTAGAAAAAGGTGGCTAGGGAGTCGCAGAGATCTTGCGTTGGCATTATAACCGGGGCTGGTTAGTTCCTTCACGATGTTGAAGAGCTCCTTATAGCTTTGTGCATTGTTGTCAATGCGTTCTTTGAAGGAGGTTCTTTTGGCGGTTCGGAGGAGCTGGCGGTGTCTACGGATGGCGTTCTTGAAGGCTGTGCGGTTGTTCGGTGTCTGTTCTTGACGGCACTTCTTCTTGAACCTTTGGTATGTTTGCTTGGATTCTTGGAGGTCAGCGGTGAACCAGATCGCCTTTCTGCTGGTGCATCTGTTTGAAGGTTTATTGATCGGGGCGAGAGTGTTGGCACAGTTGTCGATCCACTGCCTGAGGTTGCCGGAGGCTGTGTCGGTGGTGTCGATTGGTGGGTTCCGGGAGAGGGTGGTGATCAGTTGGTCTTCAGTGACCTTGATCAATCTGTGGTGTGTTGTGGGTTTCTCCCTCTCAATGGCACTCCAATGCTGCTCCCTGGGGAGTAACCTCCTGCTAATGAAAGCAACAGGCTAGTCAAGGCCATCATCATTGGTTTGGGACAGAACCGTTCCTATCCCATGTTCAGAGGTGTCTGTCTGCACAATGAACTGTCTAGAATAATCTGGAGCTTTAAGAACTTGTGCTGAGCACATTGCTACTTTCATGGTGTTTCATACTGACAGTGAAGAGTCCAGTTTACTTTATTTGGCATCTTCTTTGAGGTCAGTTCAGTGAGGGGTGTCACAAGCCATACCCCTTCAAAAACCTCCTTTAATACCCAGTGAAGCCAAGGAATGCCCAGACTGGAGTCTGGGTTTTTTCGGAGCTTGCCAGTCCAGAATTCTATGGGTCTTGGGTTGTAAAGGATGCACTTGGCCTCCACCTACAAGGTGACCCAAGTATACAACTGTGCCCTGCCCTATTTGGCAATTAGGTGCTTTAATAGAGAGGCCTGCTGATTGCAAGGCCTGCAAAACCTTGCCCAGGTGGACCAGGTGATCCTGCCAGCTGGAGCTAAAGACTGCAATATCATCTAGATATGCTGCACTAAAGACTTCCAAGCCAGCAAGGACTTAATTTGCCAACCCTCGGAAGGTGGCAGGGGCATTCTTTAAGACAAAGGACATAACAGTAAACTGATAATGCCCGTCAGGTGTAGAGAACGCTGTCTTTTCTTTTGCTCCAGGTATCCTCCTTATTTGCCAGTACCCAGCAGTTACGTTAAAGGTACTCAGACATTTGGCAGCACCTAATTTGTCAATAAATCCATCTGCTCTGGGTATGGGGCGTGCATCTATCTTGGTGACAGAGTTGTGCTCGCTGTAGTCCACACAGAACCTAATTTCTCTCTTGACATCTTTGGTATGAGGTTTGGGGACCAAGACCACTGGGCTAGCCCAGGGACTGTCAGAGTGCGCTATTACCCCCAACTCCAGCATCTTGTGGACTTCCACTTTGACTCTCTCTTTGACTTGGTCAGACTATATATATTTTGTTTTTGACAGGTAAACTGTCTCCTGTGTCGACGTCATGGGTACAAAGGTATGTCTGACCAGGGGACAAAGAAAACAGCTCAGCATACTGCTGTAGTACTTGCCTGCAGTCAGCCTGCTGTTGGGCAGAGAGGGTGTCTGAATAGACAACTCCATCTACTGACCCATCCTGAGTTGAGAGGAAGTCAGGGAGAAGTTCATTCTCTGCTTCCTGATCCTCATGAGTAACCATCAGCATGGTAATGTCTGCCCTGTCATTACAGAGTTTCAGGCGGTTAACATGGATCATCCTCTTGGGCGTTCTGCTAGTGCCCAGGTCCAGTAAGTAAGTGACCCGACTCATCTTCTCTAGGACTCAACCATTGCAGCCTTTTGGTCATACCACAACCTCTGGAGTTGCTGGCTGGCCTCAAGGTTTGTGGATGCCTTTTCCATGTACTCAGCCATCCTACAGCGAAGGCCAAGTACATAGTCCACTACATCTTGCTAAGGCTCATGGAGAGGTCTCTCCCAGCCTTCTTTAACAAGTGTCAGTGGTCTCCTTACAGGATGGCCAAACAGAAGCTCAAAGGGGGAAACCCTACTCTCTTCTGTGGCACTTCTCAGTAGACAAAAAGCAGGTATGGCAGTAGGACATCCCATCTCCTTTTGAGATTTTCAGGGAGCCCCATGATCATGCCCTTCAATGTCTTGTTGCATCTCTCAAGAAGTCCATTGTTTGTGGATGGTATGGTTTAGGGAATTTGTAAGTCACCCCACACCAATTCCACATGTGTTTCAGGTAAGCTGACATGAAGTTTTTGCTCTGTCAGAAAGCACCTCCTTAGGGAAACCTACTCTGGTAAAAATACCAATCAGGGACTTGGCTACTTCAGGGGCAATATTTGACCTAAGGGGAATTGCTTCAGGGTATCTGGTAGCATGATCCACTACTACCAGGATGTACTGGTTCCCTGAGGCTGTGGGTGGTCCAAGTGGACCTACAATGTCCACACCAAACCTTTCAAAGGGAGCCCTGACCACAGGAAGTGGAATGAGGGGACCCTTTGGATGGCCACATGTTTTGCCACTGGCAAAGGAGCTACACAACTCCTTCACTTTCAGGAACATATTGGGCCAATAAAAGTGGTTGACAATTCTGCTCCACGTTTTGGTCTGTCCCAAATGCCCAGCTAAGGGGACGTCATGGGCCAAAGTGAGGATAAACACCCTAAACTCCTGAGGCACTACCACTCTCCTAGTGGCACCAGATTTGGGATCTCTAGCCTCTGTGTAAAGGAGTCCATCCTCCCACTATCCCTGTGGGAGCCACTGACATCTCCCTTCTCCTCTTCAGCAGCTTGCTGTCTCAGCCCTTCAAGAGTGGGACAAGTCTTTTGTCCCTAGCACAGCTGTTCCTTTGAGGGTCCCCCCTGGGCCCAAGAGATCTACCTGATAAGGCTCCAGCTCCATGGACTCAGTTCCCTCAGGGGATAAGACATCTTCTTGGGAAGAGAGGTCTTGTTTCATTTGCTGATCAGAGGCTGGTCCCCCAGTCCTCTTTCCTTTTCTTTTGGAGGTTTGGGCCATTATTCCAGGCTCCAATGCTTCTTTTTCACCCTGTGCTCTGCTCTGTGCTCTGGTTTTCACACACACCAGTTCAGGGATTCCCAGCATGGCTACATGGGTTTTGAGCTCCAGATCATTCCCTAGCAAGCATACTATAGGAATTGCAGAAGAGACCACAACCTGTTTCAGGCCAGTAACCCCTATCCATTCTAAAGTCACCATAGCCATGGGATAGACTTTAGTCACATTGTCAGCATTGGCAACTGGCTATGTTGTCCAGCCAAATACTGTCCGGGGAAACCAGTTTCTCTGCCTGTATTTTTGCATGTTAGGCGGCCAGGCAGCCAGTGTGGCTATATCCACCCCACCCTCAGAGACTAGAGTAGTATCAGTGTGAATCCTGATTTGCTCTGGGCACACTGTTGATCCCACCTGGAGACTGGCTATTTCAGTACTAACTGGAGTAGAGCTAGTGGGACAGGCCATGTCTCCAGTTTGGTGTCCATGCCGGTTACAGTTGTGACACCAGGCCTTCTTTCCCAATTCTTGGGGAGAAATTGGACCTAGGTCTACCAGATATTGATGCAACTTATCATTGAAGCAGTTACTTAACAGGTGTTCTGTCATAAACAAATTATAAAGCCCATCATAGTCATGCACTCCACTACCAGTTATCTAATCATCTAGTGTTTTCACTAAGTAGTCAACAAAATCAACCCAAGACTGGCTCGAGGTTTTGTGAGCCCCCCTGAACCTAATTCTATACTCCTCAGTGGAGAATCCAAAACCCTCAATCAGGGTAGCCTTCATGTGGTCATAGGATTCTGCATCTTTGCCAGAGAGGGTGAGGAGTCTATCCCTACACTTACCAGGGAACAGTTCCCAAAGGACAGCTCCCCAGTGAGATCTGTTGAACCTTCTGGTTGCAAAAGCCCTCTCAAAAGCTGGGAACCACTTGGTGATATCATCACCCTCTTCATATTTTGAGACAATCCCTTTGGGGATTTTTATGATGTCAGTACTATCTCTGGCTCCATTTATATTGCTGCCACCATTAATGGGTGTTAAGCCCATATCTGCTCTCTCCCTTCCTATTGCCAGGAGTTGATGCTTCAAGGCTAACCTTTTGACCATCCTTGCTAAAAGGATGTCCTCTTCATTAAGGCTGTCCCCAATGTTTCCCAGAGGATCTGGACTCCCCTGTGGAAGACCCAAAGGAACATTTTTCATAGCCGGAAATTTTGTTTTAACAGAATACAGCAACTGGTGGTGTGGAATGACAGAGTGACGCGTAACGAGTCCGATCGGATATAGAGAAGACCGCGGTAAACACCTGCACGGGGGCTGATCGATTACTTGTAGGCTCTGCTCCTCTTGCCTACCTGTCCTGCCCGGTCCTGTCCAGCCGACTCATCTTTTGACCCTCTGTCCTGAGTCCCTCCTGTTTCCTCTGTGCTCCAGCTCTGGATCCAGTTGGAACGGGTGAGCGTGCTGAGAGGAATGCGGAAGGCCTAAGAAGTAGCCCAAGTAGCAGTGGGTCCCAGTGGACGGTGTAGTCCCAGTCAACACCACTCAGCGCGATGCAGCGCTTTAGCCTGGGTCTCCGGCAACTGGAGCGCCCGCAGCACTTGGAGTTCCTGGTGCTGGGCTACGCTGTAGGCACTGCATTCCTACACTTGGAGGAGTCCCAAGGCAGGAAACCCATTCCCGACAGAGGCAAAGACTTGAAAAATTAAAACAAATATAGTGGAGTAACGGTGAACGCTGAACTTGGAAGGAAGAAGGAAGTCTGGTCTGTTGCTCGTTCGCTTACTTGCTTGCTCCTAATTTTGGGTCTGCCTTCTGCCCCAGTTCCCAGCTCCCAAGGCCGCCCCCGGCAGTTTCGAGGTCGCGACTGCAGTCCCAATTGAGTGGAGGGGGTTTCTCTCGTCCGGGGACAACTCGGTCTTCGCTGCCCCTGGCGCCTGGACCAACGTAACTGGATTTACACACCCGGACCAATCTCATCAGCCCGAATTGCTCTGCCTGACATCTGGGACCTGGTGTTTCACTCCTCGGCTGCTTAGAGGCCGCCATAGAGGTTTTGGCCTCTCCAATGGCAATGGCGTTACCTGGCTGACTGGGCGAGGAGTAAGGAGCAAGGAGGACGCTTGGAACTTTAGTGATCTGACGTGACCTCTGCAGGCCCCTAGGACCCAGACCTGGTCTCGGACAGTAGCGGCACATGAAGTGAGGGAAAAGTGTGGACGTACGTTTTTATTCCTCCCAGTGCCAGAGGCAGAATAAGTAAGCCTTGAGACAACTAAATTCTATTTCATTTTACTTTTCCTCGCTACTTTTGCTTGGTTCCTCCTCCCCCCGACTCGCCAGGTCTGTAGGAGGCAGGAGGCTGTTGGTAGGAGGTGCATAGGGGATAGTTCCAGAGAAGTGGTTTCTGCTGCAAGAGCGCCCCTTGAAGAGGGTGCGGCTGTGGTAGATTTGCGATCTCAAGCGCCAGTTTGGAGTACCTGGGAGTTCCTGGAACTGGGGCCAGGCTGTGGTAGCCTCTCCGCCTTTTATTCTTTTGTGAGTACTTCTCAGGTGCTCTCTTGTGATATGTGTTGGTACCGGTGCTAATTCAAAGTGTGGGAATCTTCTCTGCCATAAGGATGACCACCAAGCGCTTGTGAAGGAGCAGGACCTTCCTCAGTCGGGGATGTAAAAAGACCAAATCCAACCCCCTAAGAAATATGGGTGCTTATCATCTAAGTTTAAAAAACATCAATACTATCCTACAGTTTCTTCAAAATGAGTCATCTAAAGATTTGAATATCAATAAAGAAAATGGACCAGTGGTTAACTGTGCTGCCACTCGGGGACAGAATAAGTGTTCTCTGGGAAGGGCCTCTACAAACAACATTGCTCCTCCAGAGAATGGGGTCGGTGCCCATGGAGAAGGGGACTTCACCCTCCCAGATATTGAGGTGGAATTGCACGCTTCCGCTATTGTAGCAAACATATCCGATTATTGTCTGTCTACGCCTTTGCTGGACAGACCTAAAATAGGTCCTTCTGGCTTAAGGTTGTTCAGTAGTACCCCCCACTGAGCTTTCTCTTTCACCAGCTTTGCCCACTTTGACGCCAATTCTGCGGTCCTCAGAGAACCTTCCAAGTTGCCCTCCAGATCAATATACTATATTCTCGGAGTCCTTTAAATGCCTAGAGAGAATTTTATCTTCAATCTTGGCACTTTTAGAAAGATCTTTAAATAATTCTGATCATACCCAGGACATTTTATATTCTATATTGAAAATTTTGTTGGATCAAAAAAATTAGATGTGGATGAGAAAACATCTATGGTTGTAAAGGTTAGATCTTTACATCTTGAGGGTCAAGGCTCTAGCATATGTACGTCCCCAACTGCTCCTCGGGCAATTAGAGACTCTTGCACTCAGCCTACTGTCCGTGATCAGGGAACTCAGGTGGGTTAGCCTCAGGTTCTGTTGAAAGCTTCAACCTTACAGGATCCCTTAAAGCAAGAAAGTATTGTTTATTCCTTGGAAAAGCTTTTCTTTAGTCCTCTATCTACGAGTAATAGGGTGCAAGTCGTATCTGATTCTGTACCTGTGAAAACTGAGTTACATCTCTCGGGGCCCCTTTTCCCATTTTTCTGCCCAAAATTCCTTGTGCCCTATTATCAGCAGATCTTAATTTGAGTTCAGCTCCAAAAGAGGTTGCAGAGGGGAAAAGTGGCAATAGAAAAGGGAAAAAAGGGAGAAATAAGGGTAAACGGCGCATTCAAAAAAATAACCCAAAAAAGGTTATGTTTGAGAATATTGGTCTTGATGAGCCTTTGTGTGATCAGGAAGAGCATGATCTGCCCCAGAGGAAGTCGACGCTCAAGGATATGAAATCTGTGGGATCGCCGTCTCCCAGGGGAAAACATGGCAGGGGTTGGCAATGTGATAACTCACTTGACTCAATGAAGATTGTTTCAGATTTAAACCCATGTGTTGAACCTTATTGTAATTAGAATGTGCCTACAGGATTATCGGAAATGGTCTTTCAGTGTAATAAGGGCGGGGAAGCAACCAGTAGGATAGAAGCCAGAAAAACTTATGACGATCCTGGATTGTCTGGAATTTTCTGCTCCACTTGATCAGGATTTAGTTTGAAATTGTTCCTTTCTAATCTCTTGTTTTGCTGACACTGAGGAGTTAAAGCAAATTGACAGCTGGAATATTGTTCGTGTATCCCTAGAGCAGAGGGGAGATGAGTCATTGTCTAAAGTCTGGTATACCTCTAAAAGTTGTAGTGAATTTGATTTTGGATAATTGTAAGCAATTATTACGTAGAGACATAGACGTGTTCCCAGTATGGACGAAGCAATGCTTTTTTAAATTGCAGCAACCTCCCCCTGTTCCTCTTGGGTTCAAAACTCTCTGCTGTCAAGTGTTGGATTTCCCTCCCTCCGCTCTGGTGAAGTTTCTCTGTCACATGGTGAAAGAGTGGTGAAATGTATGGAAGAAGCCCCCCTTTCTCTATCCAGGCCCCTATCAGGAAAAATTGAGTTGGCTGGCGGAAACTTTAAATAGCACTCGGACGCAGGGAAAACCAGTATACCCTGGCTACTAACCCTAATCTTACAGTAGTCTCTTGGTACACTGCAGGACTGGGAAATCACCTGGAAAAATTAGATATGATCCAGTCTTGGAAGGCTGATTTAATTTGTATCCAAGAGACTTTGGATTTCCTTTGTCCTGTGTACTTTGTTCTCTGTTCAAAGGCCCAGTCCTCTCTGAAAGGGAATGCAAAAGGGGGTGTTCCTAAGTTGTTAAGCAATAATTACAAGTGGGATTTTGTGTCTTTGTCAGTTTCTTAAAACGTTTTTCAAATCGTGAAAGTGTTTTTAAGGTTGGGGAATGGTAGGATTTTTTTTTACTAATTGTAAATGTCTATATCCCTCCAGAAAAGGATTATGATTTAATTATATCACAAATGTTTGATCATACAGGGAGTGCAGAATTATTAGGCAAATGAGTATTTTGACCACATCATCCTCTTTATGCATGTTGTCTTACTCCAAGCTGTATAGGCTCGAAAGCCTACTACCAATTAAGCATATTAGGAGATGTGCATCTCTGTAATGAGAAGGGGTGTGGTCTAATGACATCAACACCCTATATCAGGTGTGCATAATTATTAGGCAACTTCCTTTCCTTTGGCAAAATGGGTCAAAAGAAGGACTTGACAGGCTCAGAAAAGTCAAAAATAGTGAGATATCTTGCAGAGGGATGCAGCACTCTTAAAATTGCAAAGCTTCTGAAGCGTGATCATCGAACAATCAAGCGTTTCATTCAAAATAGTCAACAGGGTCGCAAGAAGCGTGTGGAAAAACCAAGGCGCAAAATAACTGCCCATGAACCTAGAAAAGTCAAGCGTGCAGCTGCCACGATGCCACTTGCCACCAGTTTGGCCATATTTCAGAGCTGCAACATCACTGGAGTGCCCAAAAGCACAAGGTGTGCAATACTCAGAGACATGGCCAAGGTAAGAAAGGCTGAAAGACGACCACCACTGAACAAGACACACAAGCTGAAACGTCAAGACTGGGCCAAGAAATATCTCAAGTCTGATTTTTATAAGGTTTTATGGACTGATGAAATGAGAGTGAGTCTTGATGGGCCAGATGGATGGGCCCGTGGCTGGATTGGTAAAGGGCAGAGAGCTCCAGTCCGACTCAGACGCCAGCAAGGTGGAGGTGGAGTACTGGTTTGGGCTGGTATCATCAAAGATGAGCTTGTGGGGCCTTTTCGGGTTGAGGATGGAGTCAAGCTCAACTGCCAGTTCCTGGAAGACACCTTCTTCAAGCAGTGGTACAGGAAGAAGTCTGCATCCTTCAAGAAAAACATGATTCTCATGCAGGACAATGCTCCATCACACGCGTCCAAGTACTCCACAGCGTGGCTGGCAAGAAAGGGTATAAAAGAAGGAAATCTAATGACATGGCCTCCTTGTTCACCTGATCTGAACCCCATTGAGAACCTGTGGTCCATCATCAAATGTGAGATTTACAAGGAGGGAAAACAGTACACCTCTCTGAACAGTGTCTGGGAGGCTGTGGTTGCTGCTGCACGCAATGTTGATGGTGAACAGATCAAAACACTGACAGAATCTATGGATGGCAGGCTTTTGAGTGTCCTTGCAAAGAAAGGTGGCTATATTGGTCACTGATTTGTTTTTGTTTTGTTTTTGAATGTCAGAAATGTATATTTGTGAATGTTGAGATGTTATATTGGTTTCACTGGTAATAATAAATAATTGAAATGGGTATATATTTTTTTTTGTTAAGTTGCCTAATAATTATGCACAGTAATAGTCACCTGCACACACAGATATCCCCCTAACATAGCTAAAACTAAAAACAAACTAAAAACTACTTCCAAAAATATTCAGCTTTGATATTAATGAGTTTTTTGGGTTCATTGAGAACATGGTTGTTGTTCAATAATAAAATTAATCCTCAAAAATACAACTTGCCTAATAATTCTGCACTCCCTGTATCTCTGCCGTCTGCTTTAATTCAAAGGAGTGAGCAGATGAGGTACTGATCATGGGAGATTTAAATTGCAAGATCTCTAATCAAACCTTTTCCATCTTTTGTGATCTGGAGAGAGAGAGAATGCAATCCCATTTTATTTCCCCCTAGAATTAAGACAGATAAAAGGGGGTGATCTTATTGAAAGAACCGAGGAATCTTAGTTCTATCGTTTTTGCTCTGATTCCCCTGCAGCCTTCACCCACAAATCCTTACGAACTAATTCTATTTTCGATTATATGATGGCTTCTTAAGCTATCGCCCAATTGGTGGAGGATATGATAATTACTGATTCACAGTATAATGACCATAAGATCCTTAATCTCTCGCTAAAAATTTGGTTACCTTCAATTGAGTCATTGAATTTAAAGGGCAAGGAGATCAGTTTTAATGGAAAAATTGGCAGAATTTATTGGACACAGGCTAAAATCTTATACGTTAAAGACATCCTTGAATGCTCGGTGACATCGATCCCTCCTTGGAGTAGGACTCCTTTAGTCTATTTTACCAAACTCATGACATGTATCACTCGAAGTGATCAGCCCAAGTGCATAATACCCCCTCCAAAAATGGTAAAGTTATCTGTAGTAATATTGAAAAGAACGATCAATAAATTGGTAAGGAAAAGACATGATGGGTGTTGAGGGACAGTAATAGGAAAATTTCCCTCTTAAAAAGAAGAAGAGCACGTATGAAGAGAAGTATAAGGGAGGCGGAGGAGGACCAGAAGTGGGTTGCATTGAGGGAAGCCGCAGTGTCCAAAATTTCTCGAATGTTTTGGTCTATTATATCTGATGGGTGTGGTAGTCGTAAGCCCTCTATCGCCCCCCCCCCCCCCGGTAGCTGAAACAGATTGGAAGGAATTTATACTCTTTCTTTATGCGGAAAATCTGGATATGAATCCAAGGGGAGTGGTCCCGTGTTTAAGTAATATAGTAGAACTGAACAGTTTTGACCACCCCTCTGAATCTGAGATCGAGGGATTCATAAGGTCAATGAGGGCATCTGGAGCTACGGGCCCTGATGAGGTCCCGATTGCAGTAATTAAACAAGAACCTCAGCTCTGGGCAAAAATTCTTCACCCAGTATTCTACACCTCTTATTTACAAGGTAAAGTTCCAGAGTCTTGACCAGGGAGTATCATAGTCCCCCTTTATAAAGGGAGAATCTATGGAAGAAACTGCATGAGATGGGTGTTCTGACAAATTTGTTACGATTAATTATTGCTCTGCCCTCTTCCACCTGGTGTAAAGTCTTTTTAGGAGGAGAGCAGGGCATGTCTTCTGAGTCTGCTACAAAAAATGGTTTGAAGCAAGGCTGTCTTTTGGCTCCATTGCTTTTCTCTCTCTATGTAGTTATGATTTGACGGATTTCCTATCAAATGCAGTTGGGTTTGCACCCCAAATTAGAGGCTGATCAATCTCTAGTCTGTTATATGCAGACGATATAGTTGTGAATGATCTTACCCCGAAAGGCTTAAACCAGCGTTTAGCTGCCTTAAATCAGTACACTATGCAGCACCACCTGAAAATCAATATATTAAAATCTCAAGTTGTTTGTTTTCTTGGGAAAAGGTTT
This sequence comes from Pleurodeles waltl, assembly GCF_031143425.1. Taxonomy (NCBI): domain Eukaryota; kingdom Metazoa; phylum Chordata; class Amphibia; order Caudata; family Salamandridae; genus Pleurodeles; species Pleurodeles waltl. Next base: position 557,971,744 of record NC_090451.1, read on the forward strand.
GGTAAAAATATCTATTTCTCCTGGCTCTTGGGTCAACATAAGTTAGAGCGAGTAAAAACGTTTTGTTTCTGGGGCCTATTTTATCCCACTCACTCAGTGCCCAAGACCATACCCGAAATAATGTTAGTAAAGTTTTCTCTCAAGTGCAAGGGCTATTAGCCTTTTATAATGTAGTTGGCCGGCGTAATTTCTTACATCTTCTTACTGCCCATCAATTAAAGATACCAGCAACCCTTCTTTATGCTACAGAATGTATAGAGATTTCTAAATGGGTTTTCTTGATAAGGCCGATGAACAGATTTTAAGACTCCTTGCCTCTTGTAATAATTCGATCTCAGGGGCTGCCCTTAGACTCAATTCAGTATTAAGAGTACTTCTCGTCAGGGCCCAGCAGCGGTGATTCGGAGGGCGTGCTGCCTGGCTCAAAGTAGGGATTCCTCCTTGAGACATTTAGGTGGTCATTACAACATTGGCGGTAAATGCTGCTTACCGCCGTGCAGAAGACCGCCAACACACCGCCGCGGCATTCCGCCACAGCTATTACGTCTCACAGCTCGGAATCCGCCAAAATCCAGACACCCACACAAGTCCGCCACACCAAAGGTCAGTGATAAACTGGCGATAACAAAAACTCCACCGTCACACCAACAGGAATACGCCCAAACTATCACGACCCACGAATCCACGCAGCGGTCTTTCAACCACGGTTTTCCATTTGCGGTACACACCGCCGCACTCAAAATACACACACATTTACAAAACACTACCACATTGGACAATTCCAAATACACACACCTGATACACACCCACACACCACACCCACACACTCATTACAATATAAAACACACACCCACATCACCCACAAACCCTTACGATCAGAAATTTAGACGAAGGCCAGAGAGACAGCACAGCAAAGACAACCCCACCATACAACACCATCACACATACACATCCACACACAAAACACCAGACACCCCTAAACATCACCCCACACATCACAACACACACCACCTCACACATCACCCACACCACCCCATGGCACAGCAAAGACACCCCAAGTTTTCTGAGGAGGAGCTCAGGGTCATGGTGGAGGAAATCATCCGGGTAGAGCCACAGCTATTCAGATCACAGGTGCAGCACACCACCATAGCTAGGAAGATGGAGCTATGGCGCAGAATCGTGGGCAGGGTCAACGCAGTGAGACAGCACCCAAGAACTAGGGATGACATCAGGAAGAGGTGGAATGACCTATGGGGGAAAGGTACGTTCCGTGGCCCCAAGACACCACATTGCGATTCAGAGGACTGGCGGTGGACCCCCACCTCCTCCCCCACAACTAACAACATAGGAGTAGCAGGTCTTGGCTATACTGCATCCTGAGGGCCTCGCAGGAGTAGCAGGAGGAATGGACCCTGGTAAGGCAAGTCTTTAACTACTTCATCCCCCACCCTATCTGCATGCTATCACATACCCCACCCTCACCCCCATGACTCCAACTCCTCACATATGTCCCACTATCACAACCCACCCATCCCAACAGGCGGTGGACCCCCACCTCCTCCCCCACAACTAACAACATGGGAGTAGCAGGTCTTGGCTATACTGCATCCTGAGGGCCTCGCAGGAGTAGCAGGAGGAATGGATTCTGGTCAGGCAGCCCAACAGCAAGCTTTTCAAACTCTGGTCTCAGCACTGATGGCAGCCATTGTCCCTCTGTCCAGCCTCCCCCCTCCAACTTCCTCCACCCAGACCCAAACCCCTGTACCTCAGCCTATCCCAAGCACACCATCAGACCATCAAGCACACACCTCAACACACAAGGGAAGCTCTGGCAAACATAAGCACCACACATCCCACAGGCACTCACACAAGCATCATACCCATGCAGACATACCAACAGCCACTGCCTCCACTGTGTCCCCCTCCTCTTCATCTCCCTCATCCCTCCCTGTCACGTCTCCACTCACACCTGCATGCACTACAGCTTCATCCACTACGTCCATCACCAGCACATCCATCACCACCCCCACTACCATTCACACATCCCCTGTATCCTCTCCCAGTGTGTCTGTGAGCCCACCTCCCAAGGTACACAAACGCAGTCATACACTCACCCAACAGCCATCCACCTCACGACAGCCTCCAGCCCATGCACGTTCATCCAAAGTCAGCAAATGTACACCTCCTACAACCACTACCGCTTCCTTCACTCCCAAACCCCCTCCATCTACCCGTCCCAGTGTGTCTAAAAAACTTTTCCTGTCCAACCTTGACCTCTTCCCCTCACCTCCCCCGCCCCTTCAGTCCCCTAGGCACGCCTTTCCAGGTCCCAACCCAGCACCTCAGCCACCACATCAGCGGGAACAGTGGTGCCAGCAGTAACCGGCTTCTGGAGTGCGCCAAGCAGCAAGGCGGCCAGTGTGCCAAGGAGCCAGACCACGGACAGTCCCCCACCTCAGAAGCATAAGAAGTTGGCCACTTCCCGGAGGGAGAAGGGTGAAACACCTGCCACCAAGGGCTCTCCCAGGACTACAGTTGGGAGTGGGAAGAAAGCTGTGCCACCATCCAAGGTGGGGAAGGGGCACAGAAAGAAAGGGAAGTTGCCGCCAACCTGCACGGCGGACCAGACCGCTACCTGCACCGCTGCCAAGGACACCGCCGCCAGCAGCACCGCTGCCAAGGATACCGCTGCCACCAGCACCACTGCCCAGGAGCGCTGCCAAGGACACCGCCACCAGCAGCACCGCTGCCCAGGACACCGCCGCCAGCAGCAAGCTCACTGAGCCACCCACCAACACCGCAGGCCAGTGAGCGCCGCAAGCACAGCCGCTACTGAGGCCGCCACGGGCAGGATGAAGCACTCTGGGCACAAAGCCCCCTCCAGAACCAGTGGAGATTCACATCCACTACCTCTGTCCTTGGCAGGATGAAGCACTCTGGGCACAAAGCCCCCTCCAGAACCAGTGGAGAAAGGCATCCACTACCTCTGTCCTTGGCAGGATGAAGCACTCTGGGCACAAAGCCCCCTCCAGAACCAGTGGAGATTCACATCCATTACCTCTGTCCTTGGCAGGAGGAAGCACTCTGGGCACAAAGCCCCCTCCAGAACCAGTGGAGAAAGGCATCCACTACCTCTGTCCTTGGCAGAATGAAGCACTCTGGGCACAAAGCCCCCTCCAGAACCAGTGGAGAAAGGCATCCACTACCTCTGTCCTTGACAGGATAAAGCACTCTGGAAACAAAGCCCCCTCCAGAACCAGTGGAGAAAGGCATCCACTACCTCTGTCCTTGGCAGAATGAAGCACTCTGGGCACAAAGCCCCCTCCAGAAACAGTGGAGACTGTTATCCACTTCAGAGACTGTGGCTTTGCACTCCCCAGGATGCAGCAGTGGGCAAACCACCCACTTGAGAGACTGTGGCTTTGCACTCCCCAGGATGCAGCAGTGGGCAAACCACCCACTAGAGAGACCTGAGAGACTGTGGCTTTGCACTCCCCAGGATAAAGCAGTGGGCAAACCACCCACTGGAGAGACTTGAGAGACTGTGGCTTTGCACTCCCCAGGATGCAGCAGTGGGCAAACCACCCACTTGAGAGACTGTGGCTTTGCACTCCCCAGGATACAGCAGTGGGCATGCAACCCCCTCGTGGATCTGGCGTCATGCACTCATCCGGCTGAGGTGCTCCCCCTTCCCTTCCCCCTGAGGTGCCTGTTGTATTTCTATCTGATGCCCCTGCAGTGTTCTCTCTGTTTTGATCGGGTATCTTATCTTGTGTGGGTTTCGCCCATGCATTTTAGGCCCAGTGGTCCACGGACTATAAATGGTGCAATACCTGGACTTGTATTCTTGGTGTATATATTTGTTAATGGTGTATATATATTTTTCAGTACTGGATTTTAATTGATTACAATCGTTACAATCATTTCCTTTTGTCTTTGCATTCTTCCGGGAGGATTGGGGGGTGTAACTGTAATGTATCAACATGTATTAGTGTGTGTGTGTTGTAGTGGGTGAGGGTGGGGGTGTTGCATGTGTGTGTCACTCTCTTTTCCCTCCCCTGCCCCTGTGTCATAGGTGCAGTACTCACCGTGGTCTTCGCCACCGTCGTTCGTGCTCCTGGTAGAGGAGCAGGAAGACAAAGGCAGGAAGAATTTGGAGTTCTGGCTTCCTGGCTTCCTGGTTCCTCGTGGGGTGTGTAGAGGTGAGCGTTTTCCCTTCCAAGTCCTGTTTCCGACGTGTTTTTGTTCGCAGTGAATCTGCCCCGGAAAAGGTGGCAGATTGGCCTGTTGTAATACTGTGGGCGGTACATTGTCTTCCGCCTGTCTGTTGGCGGTTACCGCCGCGGTGTTTGTTTGCACCACCGTGGCGGTCGGAGTGTTAAAGTGGCTGTCTATGTTGGCGGTTTCCGCCGTGGTCGTGATTCCATTTTTTTTCCGCCGCCCTGTTGGCAGATTTACTGCCGATTTAACACCGACCGCCAGGGTTGCCTTAGTCTTTACAGAAATTTTTAGAAGTTTTAAGAGAAAGTTCTTTTTTTTTTTTAATTTTAATCTTGCAGCACAACTGCTTGATCTTGACCCTGATTTGATTCTTTCTTTACCTTCAATTGTTTAAAAAAAAAAAAAAAAAACCCTGAAAGAGGTGACATGGTCTAAAGGTTTTTCTTTAGATCAGGAATCCAGTTTGTCAAAGAGGAGATTAACGACATTGACTAAATCTGTAGTGTTTAAAAACTCTCAGCCATATTTAGCTTGGAATCTTCCACATGGGGTGAGACTTTTTTTTAATCTTGTTGGGACTAGATAGACTGCCACTACGTGAACTCACCTCTAAATTGGATGGTTCTTCAAATATTTGTGATATATGTCAATTGGGGTGCAAGATGTTTTTATACTGGTTTAAAACTGGAATATTAGGGTTTTTTCACATTACTTTGTATTGTATTTGGACCTCTTTGGAGTTCCAACTCACGATTTAAATAACAACAAAAAAATATTTGAAGATCCAGATCCACTGAGTTCTATCCTTGGAGACAGGGATCTTGGGACCCTTGTCTCCCTAGTTAGGTGGGGAGTCGGAGGTCTTCCTCCTCATCTCTAACATATTCCCTGTCTGAGTGGAGTTCTTCCTCCTCAGCATGGTGGTCCCTGGTATACTCTGCCAAGAGCTTCTAGAGCTTGACCTTGGTAGGGTTGGAACCTGTTTTAATATTTTTCGGCTTACAAAGGGACCTTAACTCTGCCATCCCTAGATGGAGGTAAGGGGGTGAGGTTGAGTTCCACCACAATTTCATCTGAGCTGATCGTTATGTTACTAAACGTTGGGATTACTATTTAGAAACTAAAAAACTTTCTAGTAACTAAATCCTAACTTAAAAATAACTTTTAAATCTAAAAAAATAGAGATGCTAAAGGGACTTTTAAAATTTTAGAAAAAATATGCCAAATTCAAAAATCAGTTTTCTAAAGGCAATTGTGCAATTTAGTCGTGTGCTCAGGTATTGGCTGAGTAGTCCAGCAAATGCAAAGTCGTAGACCCCACCACTGATCCACTTATTTAGGAAGCTGGCTCTGTATACTATATAAAAATTATATATAGTGTGTACAGAGTCCAGGGGTTCCCCAGAGGCTTAACAGAGGCTAAAGTAGATAATACTAATGCTCTCTTTTGTGGTAGTGTTTTCGAGCAGTTAGGCTCGTCAGGGGGTAGTGCAAAGCATTTGTTGTACACACACAGACAACAGAAGAAGCACACACTCAATGACTTAACTCCAGACCAATGTTTTTTTTATATTAAAAATATCTTTTCATAGTTTATTTTTAGAACCACAAGATTCAAGTTGCAGGTAAGTACTTCAACAGATTTGCATTTCACACATGTATCAACAGTACTTTGTTTGAAATTGATAAGTTATAAAGTTCTTGAATTATTGGCAATAATCAGTTTTAAAAATGGATACTGCAATTTTCAGAGACAGTTCCTGGGGGGAAGAAACGTTAGTTCGATTTGCCAATAAGTAAAACACTTAGGGGGTCATTACAACCCTGGCGGACGGTGTTAAAGCTGCCGTAATACCGCAAACAGGCCGGCGGACAAAAAAAGGGAATTATGACCCTGGCGGAAACCGCCAACAAAGACAGCCACTTTAACACACCGCCCGACACGGCGGTACAGACAAGCAGTGCGGCGGTCACCGCCAACAGACAGGCGGAACTCAATGTACCGCCCGTAGTATTACAACCCGCCAATCCGCCACCTTTTCCGGGGCGGATTCACCGTGGATAAAAAGACGGCGGAAACTGCTTTTGCAATGGGAAAACGCTCACCTGAACACATCCCACGAGGAAGGAGGACTCCATGGAGCCCGAACTCCAAATACTCCCAGCGCTTGTCTTTCTGCTCCTCTACGACCACCATCTACGTAGGCGCCGAAGACAACGGTGACTACTGCACCTACGACATGGGGGAGGGGAGAGGCAAAACTTAGGGGGACACCCACGAAACACTCCCACCCCCACCCTCGCATATTACAACATACACACCAATGCATTTCCAAACCTCACAGTAACAACCCACAATCCCCCCGGAAGAATGCAAAGACAAAGTGAGATCCGTTCAAACATTGTAATGTTGCAATAAACAAGTTTAGCAAAAATATACAGATATATACGAAAATCTTTCAGAAATGTATACAGTACGAGAAGTAGTACAGATATGTACATATCAATGTCCGTGCCCCACTAGTCCAAAAATGCATGGCGAGGCCCACAAAAGATACCTGACGACAATCGGAGAGAACACTGCTGGGGCATCAGATAGAAATACTAGAGGCACCTCAGGGGGAAGGGAAGGGGGGGCACCTCAGCCGGATGACTGCAAAGCCAGATCCACGACGGGGCTCCATGCCCACTGTGCCATCCTGGGGAGCGCAAAGCCACAGTCTCTCAAGTCTCACAAGTGGGTGGCTTGCCCACTGTGACATCCTGGGGAGTGCAAAGCCACAGTCTCTCAAGTCTCTACAGTGGGTGGCTTGCCCACTGTGCCATCCTGGGGAGTGCAAAGGCTCAATTTCGCAAGTAGATAACACTCGCCAGTGGCTCGTGAGGGGGACTGGTGCCCAGACTGGATTAGTCTCCCCATGAAAGTGCCTGCCCCGTCACTGTCCCAGCTGCACATGGGATAAGGATGCTTGATGTGGCAGTCTATTCATTCTTACCCGGTGCATGCCCTGTTCAGCGGTCTTCACCATGGCAGTTCGGGACTGTTCAGCGGTGCTTTGCCATGGCAGTTCGGGACTGTTTAGCGGTGCTTTGCCATGGCAGTTCGGGACTGTTCAGCGGTCTTCACCATGGCGGTGCTTGCCCTGTTAGCGGTCTTCACCATGGCGGTGCTTGCCCTGTTCAGCGGTCTTCACCATGGCGGTGCTTGCCCTGTTCAGCAGTCTTCACCATGGCGGTGCTTGCCCTGTTCAGCAGTCTTCACCATGGCGGTTCGGGACTGTTCAGCGGTGCTTTGCCATGGCAGTTCTGGACTGTTCAGCGGTCTTCACCATGGCGGTGCTTGCCCTGTTCAGCGGTCTTCACCATGGCGGTGCTTGCCCTGTTCAGCGGTCTTCACCATGGCGGTGCTTGCCCTGTTCAGCGGTCTTCACCATGGCGGTGCTTGCCCTGTTCAGCGGTCTTCACCATGGCGGTGCTTGCCCTGTTCAGCGGTCTTCACCATGGTGGTGCTTGCCCTGTTCAGCGGTCTTCACCATGGCGGTGCTTGCCTTGTTCAGCGGTGCTTTGCCATGGCGGTTCTGGTCCGGACATTGGTGTGTGGCATGACGGTCCCTAGACTGGGCATTGGTGTGTGGCATGACGTTCCCTAGACTGGGCATTGGTGTGTGGCATGACGTTCCCTCATAGCCCACCTGGGCTGTGGCAGCCGGGGCCCTCCTGGGTACTGACTCCGGTGGTGGTCTCCTGACCAGTGACGATAATTGGGCCCTCCTGGGCTATGACTCCGGCGGTGGTCTCCTGACCAGTGACGATAATTGGGCCCTCCTGGGCTAGGACTCCGGCGGTGGTCTCCTGACCAGTGACGACGATACTTGGGCCCTCCTGGGCTAGGACTCTGGCGGTGGTCTCCTGACCAGTGACGATACTTGGGCCATCCTGGGCTATGACTCTGGCCGTGGTCTCCTGACCAGTGACGATACTTGGGCCCTCCTGGGCTATGACTTCTGCGGTGGTCTCCTGACCAGTGACGATACTTGGGCCCTCCTGGGCTATGACCCCGGCGGTGGTCTCCTGACCAGTGAGGATACTTGGGCCCTCCTGGGCACTGACTCCGGCAGTGGTCTCCTGACCAGTGACGACAGTGCTGGCGGTTGGGTCTCGACCGCCGGGAATGATGGTGCCCTTCTCCGCCGTGATACTCACAACATGAGTTGGGGGCAAAAAGGTCAACTTTACAGAGGGACAGTTTCTGACGGACACTGGGATGGGTAGTTGGAGGGGGTCTGGGAGTGGAGGAAGAGGAGGTGGTTGTAGGAGGTGTCACTTTAGGTGATTTGGGTGCAGGTGCAGGTACTGGAGGCTGTCGTGAGGTGGATGGATGTTGGGTGTGTGATTGCCGGCGTTTGTGTACTTTGGGAGGGGGCGTCACAGACACACTGGGAGAGGACACAGGGGACGTGTAAATGGCAGTGGAGGTGGTGAGTGCAGGTGAGCGGCTTGTGGTGCTGGGTGTCCTGGTGCGATTCCTGGTGCCTGTAGATGTGGTGCATGCAGGTGTGTGTAGACGAGACTGGGAGGGAGGAGGGAGAAGAGGAGGAGGGGGACACAGTGGAGGCAGTGGATGTTGCTGTGTCTGTATGTGTGTGATGCTTGCGTGAGTGCCTGTGGGTTGTGTGGTGCCTAAGTTTGCTTGAGCTACTTGTGTGTGCTGACTTGTGTGCATGCTGGTCTGTACGTGTGCTTGGGATGGGCTGGGGTACAGGGGATTGGGTCTTGGTGGAGGAGGTTGGAGGGGGGAGGCTAGACACAGGGACAATGGCTGCCATCAGTGCTGAGGCCAGAGATTGCAGGGTTCGCTGAAGGACAGCCTGACCAGAATGAATGCCCTCCAGGAATGCATTACTGTGTTGCAACTCTCGTTCTACACCCTGCATGGCATTCACAATGGTAGACTGCCCAACAGTGAGTGACCTGAGGAGGTCAATGGCCTCCTCACTGAGGGCAGCAGGGATGACTGGGGCAGGGCCTGAGGTGCCTGGGGCGAAGGTGATGCCCACCCTCCTGGGTGTGCGGGCACAGGGCGAAGGCTGAGGGGCTGCTGGGAGGGCGGTGCTGGTAGGGGAGGTGGCGGCTGTACCTGTAGAAGTGGGGCTCACAGATGGTGCCGCCACCATAAGGGAGCTCCCATCGTCGGACGAGTCCGTGTCGCTGGTTGGTGATCCAGGTGGCCGACGTGAAGCTCCCCTCGCCCTCCGTCCCACTGGTGCATTCTGAGTCCGTGGTGTGGCCCTCCATGGCCATGTGGGATGCAGCTCCCTCGTGCTCCGGTGCCACTGTACCTCCGCCTGATGATGCTGATGCACAAAAGAACAGGGAGAGCAAAACAAGGGGGTGGGGGGAGACAGAAGAAAGACAGGTTGAGTGCATGGCATACCGCCAGCGTTGGCGGACAAGACAGACACAGCAGCCCCCTGCATTACGCCGTGCTCCTGCCCTCTGCATATGCAATTTCTGGGATATGGCCTACATGGCAATGGTGGACATCTGCACACGTGGATGCCACAGGGGCAACTATACCTCGACTTGGCACTCTACTGAGGTGGGGTACAGTGCCACATGGGCTGCATTACAAAGGGGCCTAGTCTTCGTGTTTCTGCCTGGCCTAGGTACACCCACAGGCCTCCTCTCCCACCCAGACTCCTCTACTGCGCACAAAGTCCACAGAATTAGGTTGTACTCACCCCCTTGTGTCTGCTGTGATGCCCTCAAGCGCCCCTCAAACTCCGGGTAGGCCACCGTCAGGATCCGGAACATCAGGGGGGTCATGGTGTGACGGGCACCCCTCCCACGTTGGGAGGCCATCCCCAGCTGAGCCTCCGCCGTCTTCTTGCTGCAGCGGCGAATGTCCTCCCATCTTTTCCAGCAGTGGGTGCCCCGTCTCTGGTGGGCCCCCAGGGTCTGGACCTCCTTGGCGATGGCACGCCAAATGTCCCTCTTCTGGTGGGCGCTGACCTACATGACATGCACAAGGGAAGCAGAGAAGTCATTACCAACTGCACCATCGATATGAGTGTCCCCCCTCGCTACTCTAGCCATGTGGCCCATTCATTGACATGCATTATTGTTCCCTGAACTCTGCCCCTTCCCTCTTCCAACCAGCCCTCTCCACCCAGGCCTAGCCCATACAACGTGCTCCCTGTGTACTAACCTGTTGGTCTGGAGGACCGTAGAGTAGCGTGTACTGGGGGAGGACCCCGTCTACCAGTTTCTCCAACTCCTGAGCAGTGAAGGCAGGGGCCCTTTCCCCAGACGCAGCAGCCATCGTCGCTTCCAGACCGAGGTCACAGCAGCACTTGTAGTGTAGGTCCTCTCCTGTCGAAGGTCAGGTATCTAGTGACTGAACAGATAGAAAATGGCAGTGACGTCCGCGGCGGTGCGCATCATCACTGCCAGTGCACCTGTTCATTGGCTCCTGGGACAAATAGGGTCCAGTGTTAACCAATGCTGCATTGCGCCGCGGTCTACGACCGCCTTCCGCCACGGTGTGCAACGCCAGCGCTGTTACCCCACAATCCCACTGTCCCATTTTAGAGGTCAGGCAGCCGCCATTTCAGGGGCCCACATGGCTTCATTTACCTCTGCGTCACACATAGTTAGTCCTACACTCAACACACATACAGGAAGGGTTTTTTGATTGGTATAGTCTTGTGTGTAACTGTGGGTACATACCTGGAAGAAAAATGACTGATTCGTCGCTGTTGTCCTTCGTAGGAACCGTCAGCTGGGACATGTGAGAAGATGGCGGAATCCTCCGGTGTACCGACCGCTGATGGACCTGTTGACAATGGAAGAATGACATGTCATCATCACCTACAGGTTTGACCGTGCCACAATCCAGGAACTATGTACCCAGTTAGAGCCAGACCTGATGTCACCAATCCGCCATCCCACTGGAATTCCCCCTGAAGTGCAGATGCTGTCAGTGCTCCATTTCCTTGCAAGTGGGTCATTCCAGACGACAGTGGCCATGGCATCAGGGATGTCCCAGCCTATGTTTTCCAACGTTTTGTCCAGAGTGTTGTCTGCCCTGCTGAAACACATAAGGAGATGCATCATTTTCCCTGAGGTGGAAGATTTGCCTACAGTGAAAGGTGACTTCTATGCCCTTGGACATATCCCCAACGTCATTGGTGCCATTGATGGCACCCATGTAGCTCTGGTCCCCCCCCACAGGAGTGAACAGGTGTACAGGAACAGGAGTTATCATTCCATGAATGTTCAGATGGCCTGTTTGTCAGACCAGTACATCTCGCAGGCAAATGCTATGTACCCTGGCTCAGTGCATGATGCCTACATCCTGCGGAATAGCAGCATCCCTGATATGATGGGTCAACTCCAGAGGCACCGTGTGTGGCTATTGGGAGACTCTGGTTACCCCAACCTGTCATGGCTATTGACCCCAGTGAGGAATCCCAGGACCAGGGCAGAGGAACGCTACAATGAGGCCCATGGGCGGACTAGGAGGGTGATCGAACGCACCTTCGGCCTCCTGAAGGCCAGGTTCAGGTGCCTCCATATGACAGGTGGTTCCCTATTCTACTCACCGAAGAAGGTGTGCGAGATCATCATCGCCTGCTCCATGCTTCATAATTTGGCTTTGCGACGCCAGGTGCCCTTTCTGCAGGAGGATGGTCCAGATGACGGTGTTGGGGCAGCTGTGGAGCCTGTGGACGGTGATGAGGAGGAAGCTGAGGAAGAAGACAACAGGGAGTCAGTCATACAGCAATATTTCCAGTGACACACAGGTGAGAACATTTTCATTTTTTCCATTACATTAACTTTCACACGTCTACCTCTATCCTGTCTGTCGATATCAACCAGTATTTGGTAACTGAGTTGTTGCTTTCCATTACGGTTTCACAGGTGTGGTTACCAACGTGTGTTATCTGCTTGCATCCTTCAAGGACTTGTGATGTGTGACATAGGTATGTTGGCTTTACAATGGGGAACGCATTATGACTCTGTCATTGATAATACATATTTACAATCTCACAGACTGACTCAAGATTGTTTTTTGTTTCAAGGGTGTTTATTGAAGTGCTCAGAATTGGGAGGGGGTTGTAATATGAGGATGGGTTATGGTGGAGGAATGTCCATGGCAGAGTCCAATCCATTAGTCTCACAGGTGCTTTGCCCATCTGGGCATAGGAAGTGGAGCTGGGGCAGTTCAAGTATGGACAGGGTATCAAAGTGGGTCAGTGGGGGGACAATCAGGGTGGTCTCATTTCCTGGCGGGGTCTTGCCATCTTGTTCTGTCCTGTTCCTGGCTCTCAGGGACCGCTTGTGTGGTGGTTGTCCGTCTGCAGGGGTTGGGGTGCTGGTGTGGTGGTCCTGTGGCGGGGCGTCCTGTCCACTAGCGCCGGCGGAGGTGATGGGCAGTTCATCGTCCTGGCTGGTATCAGGGGCCCCTTGGAGTGCCACGGTGTCCCTCATGGTTTTTGTATGTCCTTCAGCACCCCTACGATGGTGCCCAGAGCGGTGCCGATGGTCCTGAGCTCCTCCCTGAGCCCCAAATACTGGTCTTCCTGCAGTCGCTGGGTCTCCTGAAACTTGGCCAGGACCGTAGCCATCGTCTCCTGGGAGTGGTGGTATGCTCCCATGATGGAGGATAGGGCCTCGTGGAGAGTGGGTTCCCTTGGCCTGTCCGCCCCCTGTCGCACAGCAGCCCTCCCAGTTCCCCTGTGTTCCTGTGCCTCCGTCCCCTGGACCGTGTGCCCACTACCACTGCCCCCAGGTCCCTGTTGTTGTTGGGGTGGTGGGTTATCCTGGGTTCCCTGTAGTGGTGGACACACAGCTGATTGACCTGTCCTGGGTACGGAGGTTTGGGCCCGCTGGGTGGGTGCTGTGCTGGTGTTACCAGAGGGCGGAAGGTCTGTGGTGGGCTGTGACTGTGCGAGGGGAACCGACTGTCCCGAGGCCCACGATGGTCCAGGCTGGTCATCAGGTTCCAGTAGGGCAGATCTGCTGTCGTCACTGTGGGCCTCTTCTGGGGGTGGAGTGGTGTTGTCTAGACCCTCTGGTGTGGTGACGGTCCTTCGGGTTCCTGCAGGGGCATAAGAGCATGATTATAGCATGTGTGTGTGTGATGTTGTGCAATGGGTGGGTGTCTGTGTACCCCAGTGGTAGTATTCCTGTGTGGGGGCTTGTGTGATGATGGTTAGGGGGTGTTCTGGGTATGTGGAGTGGGCATGCTTTAGTGAGGGGTGACCATGCTCTGTTGTGTCATGCAGGGCTTGGTGTTGGGATGTGTGGTTTGTGTTCTTAGTACATTAGTGAGGAGTTGGAGTGATAGGGGAGGGAGTGAGTGTGGGGGTGTGTGATAGCATGCAGGTAGGGTGGGGGATATGATAGTTAAGATTTAACTTACCAGTGTCCCATCCTCCACGACTCCTCCGAGGCCCTCTGGAAGTATGATGGTCAAGACTTGCTCCTCCCATGTTGTTAGTTGTGGGGGAGGAGGTGGGGGTCTGCCGCCAGTCCGCTGTACCGCGATGTTGTGCCTGGAGACCGTTGAACGCACCTTTACCCGTAGTTCGTTCCACCTCTTCCTGATGTCCTCCCTATTTCTTGGGTGTTGTCCCACAGCGTTGACCCTGTCGACGATTCTGCGCCATAGCTCCATCTTCCTGGCTATGGAGGCATGCTGTACCTGTGAGCCAAATAGCTGTGGCTCTACCCGGATGATTTCCTCCACCATGACCCTGAGCTCCTCCTCGGAGAAGCGGGGGTGTCTTTGGCGTGACATGGGGTGGTGTGTGTGATGTGTGGGGCGGTGTGAGTGTTGATGTGTGTGGTGATGTGTAGTGGTGTGTGGTGTTTTGTGCGTGGATGTGGTGTGGGTGATGGTGTTGTGCACCTCTGTATGGTGGTGTTGTCTTGGCTGTGCTGTCTCTCTGGCTTTCGTCCATAAATTTTGGTCATACGGGTTTGTGGGTGTGTGTTTTATATTGTGTTGGGTGTGTGGGAGTGTTGTTTGTATGTGTGTCAGGTGTGTGTATTTGTAATTGTCCAATGTGGCAGTGTTTTGGAGATGTGTGTGTATTTTGAGCGCGGCGGTGTGTACCGCCAATGGAATACCGTGGTTGAAAGACCGCCGCGTGGATTCGTGGGTCGTAATAGCATGGGCGTGTTTCTGTTGGCGTGGAGGTGGAGGATTTGTTTTCGCCAGTTTAACACTGACTTTTGGTGTGGGTGTCTGTATTTCGGCGGATTCCGAGATGTGGGTCATAATAGCTGTGGCCGACTACCGCGGCGGCGGCGGCGGCAGTGTCTTGCCGGTCTTCTGCACGGCGGTAAGCGCCTTTTACCGCCAATGTTGTAATGACCCCCTTACAGCTTTAATCTCCAGGTTTTAGGAAGTCCACCAGTTGGGGTTCAAGTTAACCCCAAACACCCAACACCAGCAACACGGGGTCGGCCGGGTGCAGGGATCAAAATTGAGCAGTATTAACGTAGGCTCTTATGGAGACAGGGAGTACTCGGAATCAGGTCTGCCTGTAGGTAAGTACCCGGGCACAGAGGGCAGACCAGGGGGGATTGAAGGAACACTGGAGGGGCCACAAGTAGGTGCAAAACATGCACCCTCAGTGGCACAGTGGCAGCTGGTTGCAGGGTGCAAATAGGACATCGGGCTTCTAATTCTGGTCTATGAGGGGACCCCAGCGTCACTCAGAGGCTGCAGGCGAGGTCTATGGGGGGGGGGTGTCTCGGGCACACCACCTGTTGGACAGGGAAGAGGGCCACCTGCTGAGCGTAGCTACACTGAGTGTTGGTTTCTCCAAAGCCTGGGGGCTTCAGGTGCAGTGTGTATTTAGGCATTGGATATCTTCATCTGGAGCTTCGTGGTCAGGGAGGTACTCTGGATTCCCTCTGCAGGCATTGTCGTGGAGGGGTAGAGAGGTCAACCCAGGGTAGGCACTTGCATGCAATCACCTGGGGACCCTCTCTAGCTGGGTGGACCACCTGGACACGGGCCGTGGGCATTGGGTGCAGAGTGGTCAGGACTCACGCATCCAGAGTGAGATGGAAGTCCGTAATTGTGGGTTGTTCTAGACCAGGGCCGCTGTTCTCTGGAGTTCTTGGTTCTTTTGGATGCAGGGCAGTCCTCTGGAGCTGAGCAGAGGTCGCTGGACCCACTGGACGCTTCGCTGTTTTTCTGCAGGTTCTTTGAAGCAGGAGACAGGCCGGTAGGGCTGGGGCCAAAGCAGTGGTCGTCTTCCTTCTTCTCTGCTGAGGGTTTCAGCTAAGCAGTCCTTCTTCTTCTTGTCAGGTCGCCAGCAATCTGGTGAGCTGGGTTGAGGGAGGCCCTTAAATCCTAGATTTAGGCACATTTTACTGTCAGAGGGCAGTAGCCTATGGCTACTGTCCCTGAGGGTGGATACACCCTCCTTGTGCCCACTCCCACTGGGGAGGGGGGCACAGACCTAATCCTACTGGTCCCTGTCCTCCAAACCAAGATGGAGGATTCTGCAGGGAGGGGGTCACCTCAGCTCTGGATACCTTAGGGGTGGTCCTGGCTGGGGTGGTCACTCTTCCCTGTTTTCCCTAATTTTCCTGCAGGGCTTGCCGCCAAAAGTGGGGATTTGTCTAGGGGGCAGGCAGCTCCACTAGCTAGAGTGCCCTGGGGCACTGTAATTCGAGGTGTGAGCCTTTGAGGCTCACCACCAGGTGTTACAGTTCCTTTAGAGGGAGGTGTGAAGCACCTCCAACCAGGACAGGCTGTGCACAAAGGCATTCAACTCCATGTGGCCAGAAACTTGTCCAAAAGTGGCAGGCTGGCACAGACCAGTCAGTCCTACACTAGTAGTTTGGTTAACATACAGGGGGTATCGCTAAGATGCTCTCTGTGTGTATTTTGTCAATAATCCCACACTGGCATCAGTGTGGGTTTATTGTGCTGAGAAGTTTGATATCAAACTTCCCAGTATTCAGTGAAGCTATTATGGAGCTGTGGAGTTCGTAATGCCAAATTCCCAGACCATATACTCAATATGGCTACACTGCATTAGCAATGTCTAAGAATGGACTTGGATACTGTAGGGGCATATTGCTCATGCAGCTATGCCCTCACCTGTGGTATAGTGCATCTTGCATTAGGGCTGTAAGGCCCATTAGAGGGGTGACTTACCTATGCCGCAGGCAGTGGTTTGTGGACATGGCACCCTGAGAGGAGTGCCATGTCAACTCTGTCTTTGTCTCCCCACCAGCACATACAGGCTGCATACGCAGTGTACATGTGCTTGGTGAGGGGCCCCCCTGAGTGGTATACTACATGCTGCAGCCCTTGGGAACCTTCCCTCCTGGCCACTGGGCCCTTGGTACCATGGGTACCTTTAACAAGGGACTTAACTGTGTGCTAGGGTTGTGCCAATTGTGGAAAGAAAGATACAGTTTTTGGGAAAGAACACTGGTGCTGGGGCCTGGTTAGCAGGATCCCAGCACACTTTGAATCAAAGTTGGGATCAATACTAGGCAAAACGTTTGGGGGGAAGGGGGTGTAACCATGTCAACAGTGATACTTTCCTGAAACTGGTGCATCACAAATAGGGCCCTGAAAGGGAAGTCCCTGACCCTGGAAATCAGTTCGCAGGAGAGGATTAGTGGGTCGGCAAGGAATCTGCAACTAAATATTGTCTACCAGATAAGGCATTACTGATCGTAAGCAAATAGGCCCTCTGATAGAGACAACTACTTGCAGATTTCTTACCTTAGAATAAATACCAATGCAATACCATCCTCGGAGGTGGGTTTGCGAACTAAGATCACACTAGAAAGTCCTGCAGGACCGAACAGGCAAAGTGCCCGTCCCTAGGGACCTGACTGTATAGGTAGTGGCGTTTGGTAAACATGTGCAGAGATGCCCACGCTGCCGCATGACAGATTTCAAGGACTGGAACTCTGTGTGCTAGAACAGTGGTTGCAGCTATAGCTCAGTTAGAATGAGCATGCAAGCCCTCAGGGGGATGCTTCTTAGCCATTCCGTACCACATTTTGACACAGTGCATGACCCATTTGGAGATAGTTCTCTTCTGCACTGCCTGACCTTTCTTCGCACCCATATAACCAACAAAGAGTTAACCATCCACCCGGAACTCCCTGGTACGGTCAAGGTAGAAAGCCAACGCTCTTTTTGGGTCCAGGTGCTGGAGTCTCTCCACTAACTTAGAAGGATGTGGGGGTGCGTAAAAATTAGCCAAGGTGATGCTTTGGCCTACATGGAAGGGTGCAACTGATTTTGGTAGAGAGGAAGCCCTAGTGTGAAGCACCACTTTGTCAGGATAGATGGAAAGGTGGGGCGGCTTAGGTGATATTGCCTTAAACAGCAAAACCTCGGAAAGAGGGGCAGAAAGGGGGTCAACAGACTTGTCTGTGTACCATGCCACAAATTTCTTCCAACAACAGGTGTATACTGTAGGAAGTTGGCTCTGTATATACTATCTCAAAGTGAGAGATGGTGTGCACAGAGTCCAGGCCTTCCCCTAAGAGGTCGATAGTGGCAATAATAGATAAAACTAATGCTCTATTTTGTGGTAGTGTGGTCGAGCAGTAGGCTTATCAGAGGGTACTGTTAAGCATTTGTTGTACACACACAGGCAATAAATGAGAACATACACTCAAAGACTTAACTCCATGCCTATAGGTTTTTATATAAAACAAATATTATTTTCTTAATTTATTTTAGAACCACAAGATTCAGAATTCAAGTAAGTACATGAATTGTAATGTACTTGGCATGGGTAAATATAGAACTTTGAATGAAAACAGTAAGGTACACAGTTTTGGCAAAAATGGCAAGCTATTTTAAAAGTGGTCACAGTGCAAAATTCAACAGTTCCTGGGGGAGGTAAGTACAAGTTACTTTAGCAGGAAAGTAAAGCACTTACAAGGTCAGTCTCCTGGGCATAGGCATCCCACCATAGGGGGTTCAAGTCAACTCCAAACACTCAGCACCAGCAACACAAGGCCGGTCAGGTGCAGAGGTCAAATTAGGAACCAAATAACATAGGTGCCTATGGAGACTAGGGGTGCTCCGGTTCCAGTCTGCCGGCAGGTAAGTACCTGCATCCTCGGGGAGCAGCAAACCAAGGGGATTTTGTAGAGCACAGAGGAGGTGGGGCGGGGGGGGTTCACAAACAGGCACACAAAATACACCCTCAGTGGAACAGGGGTGGCCGGGTACATTGTGTAAAGTAGGTGTCAGGTTTTAGATAGAAATCAAAGGAGGGACCCAGGCGTCACTTTGGCGATGCAGGCAGGGCACAAGGTGGTTTCTCAGGCCAGCCACCAACTGGCCAATGATGAGGGCCGCCTGCTGGTCACTCCTGTACTGGTAGTTGGTTTCTCTTGGGCCTGGGAGCTGCGGGTGCAGTGCTTCATCCAGGCGTAGGGTTCTTTGTTACAGTGCAGTCACGGTCAGAGGGAGCCTCTGGATTGTCTCTGCAGGCGTCGCCGTAGGGGTGCAGGGAGGTTCAGAGTCGTCCCTAAATACTAAATTTAGGGGGGTGTTTAGGGCTGGAGTGCACATTAGCCAATAGCTACTGTCCCTGAGGGTGGCTACACCCTCCTTGTGCCATCTCTAAGATGCCCACTGTGTGCATTTTTTTATAAATCCAACACTGGCATCAATGTGGGTTTATAATTCTGAGACGTTTGATACCAACCTTCCCAGTATTCAGTGTAGCCATTATGGAGCTGTGGAGTTCGTTTTTGACAAACTCCCAGACCATATACTTAATATGGCCACAGTGTACTTACAATGTCTAAGAATGAACGTAGACACTGTAGAGGCATATTGCTCATGCAGCTATGCCCTCACCTGTGCTATAGTGCACCCTGCCTTAGGGCTTTAAGGCCTGCTAGAGGGGTGACTTATCTATGCCACAGGCAGTATTTTGTGTGCATGGCATGTGAACTTGCCTTTTTCTCCCCACCAACACACACAATCTGCAATGGCAGTGTGCATGTGTTAGGTGAGGGGTCATTTAGAGTGGCACAACACATGCTGCAGCCCTTAGGGGCTTTCCCTGGTCACAGGGCCGCTGGTACCACTGGTACCTTTTACAAGGGACTTACCTGTGTGCCAGGGGTGTGCCAATTATGGAAGCAATGGTACATTTCTAGTGAAAGAACACTGGTGCTGGGGCCTGGTTAGCAGGGTCCCAGCACACTCTCAGTCAAGTCAGCATCAATATCAGGCAAAAGGCGGGGGGGTATTCGCAACCAGGAGCCATTTTCCTACATATACCATTTTGGTGGAGGGATGCATGGCTGCCAAGATTATATTAGAAGCTTTGAAGGGATAGTCAAAATCTGTCAACTGCTACCGCTCAATCTCCATGCAAGAAGATGGAAACTGGACAGGTTTGGGTGGAGAACCCTCCCCTGCTTCTGCGACAGAAGATTCTCCCGAAGCAGCAGTCTAATGGGAGGATCATGGCCATGCTTAAAAGCTCAGAATACCAGACTCTTTGTGCCCGGACCGGAGCCACAAGGTCTACTTGGGCCCAGTAGTTCTTCATCTTCTTGAGAACTATGGTCAGAAGTGATATGGGCAGAAAGGCGTATAGGAGGCTTGAGTTCTACTTGAGACAAAAAGCACAGCTGAGCGATTGCCGCTTTGGAAACTCCAACAATAAATACTGATGACTTTGCACGTTCTCTGCAGAGGCAAACAGATATAACCAAGGCTCTCCCCACTGCTGAAAGAGACCATCCGCCACCTCTGGATGGAGACACCATTTGTGATCAACTAAGCATTGTCGGCTGAGTTTGGCGCTCTGGCATTCCGAAAGCTCACCATATGATGAACCACCAGGGAAATGCTCTGGTGTTCCAGCCACGTCCAGAAGTGCAGAGCCTCTTGAAAAAGGGTCCACGACCCCATCCTGTCCTCCTTGTTGCAGTATCACATGGCAGTAGTGTTGTCCGTGAACACCTGCACTACTTTCCCCTTGAGAGAGGGAAGAAAAATGCGTTCAATACTAGCCAGAGCGCCCAGAGCTACAAAAGGTTGATGTGGAGTCCAGAAACCACCGTAGACTGGATGCCTCTGAACTCTGTCTCTCCCAGGTGTTCGGCCCATCCCAGGAGTGACACATCTGTCACTGCTGTCATATCTGGTTGGGGAAGGGAGAGGGATCTGCCGCTGGCCAAACTGCGATTTGTTAATCACCACTGCAGATCTTTTGCAGCTCCCTCCAAGATCTGGATCATGTCAGAGAGATTTCCCTGATGCTGCGCCCACTGGAACTTCAGGTCCCATTGCAGAGCTTGCATATGTCACCTGGCATGTGTCACCAGCAGGATGCAGGAGGCCATGAGACCCAGCAACCTCAAAGTCATTCACACCGAAATCAAAGAATGAGGCTGAAACATCGGTATCCTAGCCTGAATATCCTGGACTTGCCGCACGGGAGGATAAGCCTAAAACTGAACTTAAATCAGAACAGCTCTGATGAAAGGGAATGTCTGAGAGGGAGTTAGGTGTGACTTCGGTACAGTGAATGCAAGAGGTCTGACGAAGTCTAGAGGTGGGAGATGACAGCCTGGGGCGAGCCCGCCTTCAACAGCCAGTCGTTGAGATGGGGGAAAACTGAAACCCCTGATCTGCGCAGATGAGCTGCGACCACCACCATCACCTTGGTCAACACCCGAGGGGCACTGGTAAGGCAAAAGGGTAGCACGGTGAACTGAAAGTGCTCATGGCCTACAGTGAACTCCAAGTAACGCTTGTGGACAGGAAGGACGGGAATATGGAAAATAAGCATCCTGAAATCCAACACTATCATCCAGTCTCCTGGCTCAATGGCAGAAAGAACCTGAGCAAGATTGAACATTCTGAACTTCTCCTTCTTAAGTAAGAGACTGAGGGACCGAATGTCTAGGACAGGGCAGAGGCCACTGCCCTTTTTGGGTACCAGAAAGTAGCAGTGACGATTCGGATCCATGAATGGATCCTTGGGTGCCCCTCGGAGCCGAGACCAAAGCTGCTGGCGTGGAATCCAAAGGGGCCCCTTCCAACACCGTGGGGCCCAAAGGTGTAACAATGGAATGGGACTGCCCAAAAATGTGGCGCTTGGCCTCATAAAACTCTCTAAACTGGACAGTGGACACTCGTCTCCCAGAAACTCGGGGAAGCCGAAGCCGGCCCAGACGCAGGCTCCACAGATGAAGGCCTTGATCGATGGCACTCTCTTGTTGTCTACCGATGGACGAGGTGAAGTTGAATAATGTTCCACATTCTTTGACTTCTTCCTATACCTCAATTTACCCAAATACCCAAGGACTCCGAGTGGGACGAAGAAGATGGGGGGCTCTGCGACCTAACCCAACACCTTACTCTCAACCAAGATCAGGACTTACGTGGAGCCAAGCGCTGGGCCACAACCAGCTTTTAGGGACCGCTCCCTCAAAGCTTTCGGATTCATGGCTTAGCACTCGGGCGCGACTTCGGGTCATGGTCCTGCTCCACACAGCAAAGGCACAGGAGGTGTGGATCCATCACGGACATCAACCAAAAGTCGAAAAAAGACCAGTCAAAAAGTGACTGGGGGTAGGTCTTTCTTCGGCTCAGCGCTGGCTGGCACGCAAAGAAAAGAACCGACGTTAGCTCGCTGGGGTGACACCTAAATAGGACCCATGATGTCATATCCAGCGTAGATGTCAGAAAACGACTGAGCTGATCGACGCCACCTAACGGCGCACAGAGGTACTGTTCAAGAAAAATCTCACGCTCAAGACTGACGCCTGGGGGAAATTCTAAGGTAAGTAATCTGCAACTAGATTTCTTTATCAGATTCTGCGGTTAGAAGTCTAGATTTCATTACACAATCTAAGATCATGACTCCACAAAGCTAATCCCAACTGTCTCAGATGTAAAACTTAGTTGGAACGTATATTGATCAACTGTCCAAACAGCAGGATTTTTGCAAAAGAATACAGATTTATTGTGACACTTTTATCTAGGGAACATCTCGAGAAAAATAGGAAGTTCTTATCGGACCTCCTTGCATTTTTACATTCAAATGGATCTTTGTAAAGAATGTGGTTTATCTAGGGGCGTTACCAGCTAGAAAGCGATGGCATCTGGGTGCCTCAATTAACTGGAGTCTCAGGCCCATGGGCTGCGTTCAGATCCTAAATACCATATGCCGTTGTGAGATTTGACACTGCATCTTCTTATGGCATTTGCAACAAGGTTTGAATCCTGTAACCTTAGGTGCAATTTCCTCGGTGAAGCACTGAAAGGTCTTATAAACTACAATGTCGTCAAATCCAGAACAGAGAGAGCTGAGGTCATATGGTGCCACCTGGTGCTGCTGAACAGGTATTGTTGGGAGAAATGTTTCTAGATCCAGTCATCACCTGGAGCATATTCATAAGGTGACGGATCTGCAGGAAGTAGACATCAGAAATAAGATTCTGCTTAAAATGGTAGCCAGCAGCAGGGAACTTTACCATCAATGATGTCACAGGCTCTTGCACATTGTCTTTGATGTCAATGAGATAAATACAAAATTAAGAAGAAGCTTATTTTAAACAATGGGACTACCTGAATACAAAGCTGAATCAATCTGTGTTTGAAGGTACCACAATACTCAAATCCTAAAAGATAAAATCTAGGTAATCACAAATTAGTCTGTACTTCCCCAAAATGATATCAAGTTCTTAATTAAAATTGTAACCAGAATGAGTTAAGCTAAGGGCCGTGCCCTGTGGACCAGCTATATTCAAAAGATAGCGGATTCTGCTTTGCATTAGTAGTGACAAAAAATACACATTTTCTGTTTTAGTTGTGAAGGTGAGATAGCCTCTTTTACTTGTTGTGACTTGAAGTCCTGCCTAAAAGGATCAACCGAGAGAGACCCTCATTCATATTATCCTCTTGCACAGTCCTGACAATATATGCCACAAGGTATGTGAAGAGTTAAATCTAAAGCAGGGGCATTTCACAATAACCTGATTAATCATAAATGAAACCATCTTCAAGTGAATTTGCCTCATCCTTCTACTCTGCTGTTAATGAGGAGGTACCATAATCTCCTAGTAATGTATTGGAATCTTATGCAAATAAATGGCCCTATAATCCTTCCAGATAAGCCTCCACAGTACTCTTGTTTGTGCAACCAATTAAGTTTAAAGAAGCGACTTGCATACTCAACATTAAGAAGCTATAGCCTCAGGCTTGGGCTTTTAGATTATATCTGTTCTGCTGTAGCCCACCTCATAGTAGAAAGCTATTTTCACTTAAAAGTTTCAGATCTTTAACTCTGACAAAACAAATGGTTGAAATTAATTAGCATAACCCGAGTTATAGAGAAGTGGGAACAAATTCTGCATTTACAGCAGAAGGTAGGACAGCTTGGGTGTCCTTTTAGAGTCGTGACACTTGGTGAGGTGTTAGTTTACTGACAAACAATGCTACCCCAGTAGCATACAAATGGACCATTATAAGTATTACATGTATAGCCTTATGACCATTTACCACGCAACTCCCCCGATTAACATGCATTTTCAGCTTGCTGCCTTTCCTGAACCTTCGCCCCTTGTGATTACAAGTGGATTTCCCTCACCCTGCCCCACAATTAACTCTGTGGTGATAATTTGATAAACAAATGCCCAGATACCATATTCTCTGTGCTCTAAGATTTCGATGTTGCTAATGCTACGTGAGCCTGCAATCTCAAAAGAGATTTGCCACTGGGTCTCATTTGCGACAGCTTTCTTTGCAGCATGTGGTTGATTGTGAAAATAAAACAATCGAGGGGGAATGTATTTTCCCGACTGAGTTATATTGCAGTAGAGGCAATTTTAGGCTGGAGACAGCTAAAATAAAGCCATGTTTGGCTTCAAAAATCGAGCACTCTCCCACGTGCATCAAGTCTCTTGGCAGGTATGCTGAGCTGGCTAATGGTGCTAAGCGAATCCCAGGTAGAGGACATAGCAGAGTACATGTACTCTATGCATAAACAGTGAAGATCAGGAGTGAATTGGCAGTGCTAAATGTATAGGAAGGATGCAGTGAAGACCATCATTTTGATGTACATTTTGTGATAGAGACCATTGTACCTCCGAGTCGTTTGTATACTCACAGATCTGTTAACTGCCCTGCCTAGCTGCCAAACCACTACACCCGCAACGGAAACAAACTCTTCCTATCAAACTCCATGCCCATTCTCGACTTGCTCTCACTCTGCATTGATCCTCTCAACAAGCGGGCCTGAAAAGCACTCTCCTACACATGCTCAATATTTGGCTTTCCCGGATCATCTCTGTTTGGATGAGTCAACACGATAATTTATTGATTAGTCTCTCTCTGTAAAGATAACTCTATGCCTGGGCAATCATTGCCCTGTGCTGTTACCAATTGTAAATTGCCCTCTCACTAATTGAAAATGAATGTAAAAATATGCATATTCAGCACCAGACACATAAATTCGAGGCCTAAAACGAAACCCTATTGAAACTCCATAGGGCTCACACAGGTTTATTCCAGAGTAATATGAGAATGTAATGGCAGGTTAGTTTGAGTGAAGCTTCCTGGATCTCAGGTGAACACGTTATGCTTATGAATCAGGTTTGCACAGTCACTGCTTATATACTGTACCTTGTTTATGAGCGATGGATGCTTGCACTGCTGCTATCGGTTCTATGCGTGTGTTCTATGTGAGTAATACTGTTTAGTGTTTATATCTGTATTCCACCTGCTATAAGGTTTGCACTGATACCTGTTCAGTGGGTGTTTTCTAAGCTTCACAGAACACTCAACTATTGTAACCTACACTTAACCTGTTTTTCCTTCATGTGTTAGAGTAGCTTCCACTTTCAAGGCTTTTGAAAAATGAGTACTATGAAAGGAAGCGAAGCAAAGGTATTTCAGGAGCACAAACCAGTTGGGTCCTCAAACCTCTTGGGGTGAATGCTGCTCATGGACCATTTCCGTGGATGCCCTGGTAGACTAATAGCCTGGTGGACCAATAACCTTGCCATGAATTTGCTGTTTTCTGGCCAGAAATAACTTGACAGTATACCTAAGTCTGAAAAAGCAAGTCTTTGCATGCACACATTTATGACTAAAGAAAGGTGTATATTTTTACAACAAAGCACAATCGGAAAAGTAATCAACTGTTTGGGTCCACAACAGCTTGTGTGCGTTCATTGTTCCAGCCTATTCTCGCTGCAGACATTTATTAATAGTGAATGCAGTGTGCAATATTTATTCTGCATTAATTCTATTTGGTTTTGAGTGGTTTATTACTAGTCAGAATATGTTTTCATTTTTATCATAAACAGAATGTCCTAAACCTTATATTACAACGATTATATGTGTCGATTGATTTCTGAGATTTATCAAGGTTATAATGTGAATCTTGTAACAGGAAGAACCAAAAAAACATAGGAACATATAACGCCAAATAACTCAATAACATTCTTTACATTTTTGTCACTAATTTCTACTTTTAATTGCTGAGTATTAGTTTTGTGAATGTTATTTATGTTAATACCAGTGCACCACTCCCTTTGATAAACTTAATGTTTACAGAGTAACATTGCATTTATTTCATTTCTTTTTTAAATTGAAGCACCGGGTTTATTTATTACACGATCTAGTGTAAATACATATTTGGAGGAGTAGGATACATTTTATCAACAAATATGGGATACACAAAACCAATCAGCAGTGTAAAAAAAGAAGGAACACATAGCAATACTTGCTAACAAACTAGAGAGATGTAGTTTATGAAACAAATCATAGCACATATACACTGCCTCACTGAGATATACTTCGTTTAGTGATCAAAGTAACCTAACAGAAAGCAGTTTTGAAACATAACCGTTACACAGTGTGACCGTGCAAAACTGAATATAAGAATAGCAGGGGAAGACAGTTTTTTACACTTACGTCAATTATTTTTTGGTTTCTTTGCATATTATTTCTATTTCTTTACGATTGAAAAAAAATAAATGGCTGTCATGCTTAACCTCTAGAATTACCCAAAGAATGTGTTGGTCGTGTTGGAAGGTGCAACCGTGTTAATATATTATTACTAAATATAACTAAATACACAAACCATTTTATGGAGTGCCTTAACTACCGAATAGCCTTTGTGAATCCCACAATTCTTAAAGTGTCTCATCGGTGTTTACATTGATCCCTCAGCCTCCAGAACAGTTCCTTCATGATGAATCTACTTTATGCAGTCAATCGACAATACAAAAGGTGGCTGCAAGCCTCAGAATGAGGGTTGCTCAAGGCAAAACATTAGGGCATTTTGGAGGGCCTCTGTTTGTCCTTTGTCAGAAGAGGAAGATGGGCACTGTTGCCTTTTCTGATGCTGGGCGTGGCAACATCTGACAGCTCCACATGGGTGAGAGAAAGGTACTTCTAATTGCATCACTTGTATACAGATCTACAATAAGAGGGGGAGACATGATGCTGTGTGTGCTACTAATGCTTACACCATTTTCAGTGGTTAGCCAAGATTCATCTCAATGAGGGGAATAGAAATGTGAAGGAAGCTATTGACCTCAATTTGTTCCATTCTTCTAAATTTAGCGTCCTGTTAACTGATCATCTTAGGGTTTGGCAGCACACTGGCACCGAGTTTAAG
The DNA here is from genome assembly GCF_031143425.1 of Pleurodeles waltl. NCBI lineage: Eukaryota > Metazoa > Chordata > Amphibia > Caudata > Salamandridae > Pleurodeles > Pleurodeles waltl. Next base: position 557,998,635 of record NC_090451.1, read on the forward strand.
TGGCTAAGAGTTCTTGCCAAAACTAAAAAATCCACATATAAGGCATAAAGGTCAGATGTGACATTTGCCTCGTGTTCCAAATACAACCTAAACCCAACACATTTTGAAAGCAAGATGTTGAAATTTACAATATAGTAAAAAAAAATGAAAACATTGGCAAACTAGATAGTAGAACCAAGAAAATGCCTCTGTGATGCTCTAAGATCCAGCGTCTGTGATGCACAAAAAAGGAGCTGAGGCCCTTGGTGCATACAGTGCCTTTACGGAGCCGCTGCAGCATTTCCATGACCGGTGCCCTGTGTGCCATGGCTGGAGCTGGCCGGGGGCTATTCAGAAGGAGACAGTTCATTTTTTATTAGAAAGGCCAGCTTGCTGGGAGGCTGACTAGCCAGATCCCTGGTATGCTTTAGCCGAGAGCTCTCAGGGACTTCTGACTAACAATATCGGCAAATTACTTACTAAGAAGGCAGACAAAGGTGACATTTAGAGTCTGCTTTCAAATCTGCCAGCTTCCTTCCGGTGCAAGTAGTAGTAGTTAAGGCAGAAAAACTAAGAAAAATATCTAAAAACTGTAGAATCAGTCAAAGTATTCGTCTTTAAAATAATTGATAATTATCTACGGGTATTAGTTAGGAGAATAACACCTGGTGTAAGTATGCACTGTGTTCACTTGCTTGCATGCCTGAGGCTATTTTTTTATTTTTTTACCACACTGGCCCGTGGTTAGACCTTCGGCTGACCCTGCTGCATTCTGCTGTCCTGTTTACGATGGGAACCTACAGTGCCTGTGGTGATGGCGTATCTCTTCTGCTCCTAGAAAACCTTAGACTATTGCGTACTCATTGTTTGCAGATATGGGGGCGTTTCCTTCCTAGAATAAGTGCTATAATATTCTTTAAAGTTGCCATGTTTATCTCAGTCTATTTGGGCATAACATTGACTGGTGTTTTACTCCTGAGCTTCTAGCAGAAAACAAGAGACAGAAATGAACAAGTTGGTTGAAAGGAAAAAGTACTAGCAAAGCGCACAATACCGGGAAGTCGTTAAGGGCTTGTATGGACCAACGCCGCCAGGTAGAGAGAGGAGACATCTGCGTGTCAAAACGTTACCCAGGACGAGGAGGAGGCGGCGCCGGAGAAGGGTGACAAAGGAAAAAACACACACCAAGAAAAATTAAAGAGAAAAAAATAATAGCAATGAAAGCTGGATAAAGGCAGTGCTGTCCAATGCCTACACAGGCAATCACGTGCTCTGGCGAGGTCATTCTCTCCCTACAGCGGACAGCATCGTGCCCCACAATGTGTCCTGTGATAATGACCTCAGCAGAGGACTGTCACATCCTGAATCACAATAATATATTTCACTAATGTAAACAAGGAAAAGACAGGAGTACATTAAATGGCAGTTATACTTGGCCACCTTATACCCAACTTCAAGTCAACTTTCAGATCAAAGGAATCTGGCAAATAAACGTATCATAAAGCTTTTGGCAACTTAAATCTCATGGTAGGGAGCAACCCTTACTGTTTGTGTGTTATCTATCCACTGTCGTGAAAGAGCAGTATGTGCTTTTACAAGCGGGAGGAGCCCTCTTACTTGTGGCTTTAATTAGATCACTAGCTTGTCAGGAAACAAGGGCTTCACTCGGTAAATCAATACCACCAGCGATCTGATAAGATTCTTAAGAGATTTACCATATATAAGCCTGATGGAAATAAAACTCTGCTGTGGTTGTCACCATTTCCTTTTCATTCAGGTCGTTGTAGGCTTTTAACACAGTGCAGTGCTTAAGGGCTTGTGCACTGAGTAGTAAACAAGCACCGGGCGCGCCAATAGGTCTTGCATTTGGGACCTATTCACCTTGCCAATTGCTTTTGTTGAGATATTGTGCATCATTCAAAAAAAAAAAAAATGCAATGGTGGCCACATTTTTACACTGAAGCGGGCATGCGTAACGTTAGCTTTATTTTTTTATTCAGCAATAGGAAGTAGTGGGTGTCACTTGGTTCTGTAAATAAATATGACTAAAAGCACCAAATATATATATTTTTTAAACTACGGATCTTAGGGATAATGACTAAAGAGTGGGAAAAGATGAGGAAAAGCAGAACATGGAAGGCGGGTAGGCGAGAGACACAAGAGAGAGAGAATACCTTAGAAGCATATAGTGTGGTGTGGGGGAAGGGGCAGACATGGGTAAAAGAGATCAGCATGCTGGGAAATTAGGCACACAGATGAGACAGAGCAGCACAGAGAAGCACACAAGGGAGACAGCTGAAAAACACGCACCGTGGAGTACTTAAGCAACAAGAAATAAGAGAGAGCAGCACGAGAGGAGAAAAGCAGACACACAAGAGAAAGAGAGAGAGAGAGAGAAGAACAGGAGTGGGAAAGAAAAGACTAATAAGGACCCAACTAGAAAAACATGCTCTCCCGTGGAGGGCTTAACCAAAAGAAAGAAGTGTTTCTCTAAAAGTGAGCAGTGAAGTACAGAAACAAAGAGGCTATGCTACAAGGGAGGGACAAACGAAAGATGGACAAGGCAAGCCAATGAATAAGAAGAAAATTAGAGTGACAATAAAGCTAGCCAATAAAAAGGAATGGGAGGGCTTTAAGGCCACTATACAATCTTGGTAAGCTGACACACTGGGCCTGATTCACAAAGGTAAACTTACATTTTAGGTAAGTTTTCCATTTTGCTAATCACAAATGAATTTTACGAGTATTATCTTTACCACTACAGAGTCTCCACACTTGTGATGAAGACTCAGCACAGGAATATACAGGCCTGTCCTATCATTTTATGTGCAGGGTCTCCACAGTCAAAGACACTACTCATACAATTTGTTTGTGAATAGCAAAACAATCGTAAACTTAAACTTATAAAAGTGTAAGTTTACCTTTGTGACTCAGGCCCTAGGTAATTTTTAAAACAGACATTTTGCGCTGCCTGGGAGGCTAGATCTAAGTAGCCATTAGAAATATATACAAACAAGCGGTGAGATGATATACGGCTGTGCTTCATCATGAGGAAAAATATATATATTTACAGGGGATTACTGCGGAGAACGGGCTATAGGAGGTTCACTGGTTAGCGTAAAAAGAACAAGAAAATAATTGCGCAGAGTCAATCTATAGGAAAGTAGCATCTTTCTGGCACAATTGTCACAACTTTTTGCCGGGTGTCAGTATGTTTAGACAGTAGTACACTGGGAACCTGCTAACTAGGACCCAAATTGTCAGTGTTCACTACCCTAAATTTAGTTGTATGGTAATTTTTACACTCCACAGTTGTCAATTTGGTGCACCCATGGAAGCCTCTAGTATATGGTACTTAGATAACCAGAGTATTGGCACACCAGAGGTCCCCCACGGGCTGCAGCATGTATGCCATTGCAGCCTGTGTGAAATGGTGGATGCATGTTTCACTCCAGATATAAGCTTTGCTTTATATCATGATCACTACACTCTGAGCCTGTAAGTCACCCCTAAGGTAGGCCACTCAGTCCTATGGCAGGATGCATGGTTCTAAGTGTGAGGGCAGCCCTACATGAGCACAGGTGTCCCTACAAACCCCAGACTCGACTTCCTGAGCTTTGTAAGTGCGGGGAAGCCATCTTAAGGTATGTAGTGGACACTTGTCAACATGACGTCTCCAACTACATAATGGCTTCACCAAACATAGGCATGTTTGGTATCAAACATGTTGGAATCATGCAACTACCACTGGAATGCCATGTACTCTGGGAGTTCCTAGGGATCCCCCAAAGTCTGTACAGCCTTGCAGGATCTGCAGGCTACCCTGTGCGGCTGCCTACCCAGGACACTGTTCTGCCCTCCTGCTGCTGAGCCAAACTTGGGCAGGGGAAGGAAGAACAAAGGATTTCCTGTAAGATAGAGGTGTGACCACATATTCTTAAGAAATAGTGGTCACTGGGCTTGGGTGGGTGTGCCTCTAAGCACCACTAGACTGCTTTGAAGTGCACATTTGGTGCCCTGTTTGCATAACCTGGTTTGCACTAGTGCAGGAACCCCCAGTTCCCATTCTGACACAAAACCACACAATGGATAGGGGAGTGACCACCCCCTGTCTAGCTCCTCCCCTAGGGTGGTGCACAGAGATCTACCGGGTGGCCACTTGACTCTGCCATCTTGAAAATAAGATGAGCCTAGGTCCCTAGGAGCATCTGACTGGCTAATCCAGCTGGGTGACGCCCATGATCCCCTATGATAGGTGGGTCACTACAGTAAGTGTCGAACACCCTGCCTGCGTAACTTAACCACTCCACTGAGGGTGGGATGCTAGACTTCAGGAACAGTCTGCAGGTCCCCTCTGCAAAACACTTCTGCGACCTGGACACCAGAACCGCTGCTGGTCTTCGCAGGAACCAAGAGCAAGACTGTAACCAGTAGGACTCCTCCTACTGCAACTTTGTTTTCAAATTCTGCAAAGACTCTGCAGCCCCGTGGTCATGCATCCTCCAGAGTTACAGGGACTCAGCCTGCACTTGGGAAAGCAAAAAGGAATCTCCCTTGGAGTGAAGGAGTCAATCCCCTGCATCCACAGGCACCTCAACAATGACCACCGGCTTGTGAATCCTGCTGTTCCACGGACTCTTCAAGGCTCTACAACACAGGTGGTGGTTCTGTGGCTCTCCAAAGGTCTAACCTATCTTCTTTGCAATTGGGAAGTCTGTGGTCCCTTGGTGGAGCTGCTTGGCTGGAACCCCTGTGCACCGCATCTGCTTGTCGTTGCCATGGCTTGTTTGCTCTTCTGTTCGAAGACCACCTAACTTCAAGAAGCCCCGGCTGCCAGCACTCTCCAGCTCCAAGAACGATACCCTCTCTGCAACTCCTGTGACGTGGGTATCCCTCTTTGCTGTGCTGTTGAGGCCGCCCTGCGGCTCACTGTGCCTGTTGCTAGAGGATCCTATTGGGGGCTCCAACGATTTCTGCTGGCTATCCTGGTTGCTGAGTGCTGGCTCTGACCTACCTGCCAAGGCTGGGTCACCAGGAACGTGGATGTCCCCACAAATCCAACAAACTCTGTGCATTTCACTTCCCTGCATTTGCCAAGGCTTGCTGGTGGTCCAACTGACGCCTCTGCAATTCGACAACCACCATGGGACAGCTTGTGGATGACTCCCTGTATCTTTCTGCATTGCCAGGACTCCACAGCTGCACTTCTTCAGCCACCTCCCTACAGGAAAGCATCACTGAGAATGGTGGGCATTGCCCTCCTGCCCCACCTGGCCAACTCCAGGTGTTCTGGACTCTGTCGCCTCTTTGCTTATGTCCTCTTCTTAAGAAATCCCCACCTGGGTTCCACTGATCTGGTCCATGGGTCACGACAGCAGCTGGACAACCGAGGTCCCCACTGACTTCAGACAGAGGTCTCAACATGACTTCACCCCTATGCACGAGGGCTCCCTGGTGTAGGTACTCCACTGTTCTGGGTATTCACGGGTGGGTGCAGTATCCAATCTCAGTTTTCCCAGCGGGTTTCCTTGGGCTCCTCTGGGAATGGTCTTAAAACACAAAAACTCCAAGCTTGAGTTCCCCATGTTATCCTATAGACACTGAACCGAGATTACAGCTCTGCACACGGGCGACTGGGGAATCCTATATACTTACCTTTGAGGTTTTAGTACTTCCGCAGTCCTAAGGGTCTTTGTGTGGTAGTGTGGGTTGGGAGTATTTTTTTTTGTATATGGTATATGGTGTTTTATGTCTTTACTTACCTGTTGCTAAGTATATTTTGTGTATGTTCATATTTCTGGTTAGGAGATATACCAAAGTTAGTTCTGGTGTTGTTCTTTCCTGTGCGAAAATCACTGAGTGACCTGTGTGGTAACTGTAATGGCTTTGCACCCTCCTGGATAAGCCTTAGCTGCTCACTAAAGCTACCCTTATGAGAGCTCTGGTTATCTAGAACGCCTACACTATCATTAAGGGTTGCCTGGACTCAGTACAGGGTGCCTCACCTATAGGTGTACATCATGCATTGAGCAAGCCTACACAATCGACTTGCTTTAGACTAGAAATGTAACTAATGGAGGGATGGTGTTTAACACTTTAGTGCAACTGGTGGTGAAAGTTAAAGTACATAAATGGATGAAAGAAGAACAATGTTAGCAACAAATGGAATAAAGAGGGTTAGTTTGTCGCAAAATGGGGAGTGCAATCCACGAATACAGTTAGTGAGGTGGTAACAATTCCGTTTTTATGACTCACAGATTTATAACTACTAGGGTCAAAACTTCAACTTATTTCGAGTGGACTTAAGGGGCCACTGATAACTAAACAGTCATAAAAGAAAAACACAGCTGTGTAGCACTACAAACATTTTACTTCAAATCTGATTTGTATATATTCTTATGTGCTTTTATGTTGTGTACTTGACAGTAAAACTATAAAAGTAAGCATCACAAGAAAACAGATCCATGACATAATTTGGATTCTAATATCTTAATCCGTTTTCTGTTTAGCTGACAAGACTGAATTATGTTAATAGTCCTTCTGATTGATATTTATTGATTGTGATATATTTAGATTTGACCAACTCCATCTTATTTGAGTGATTCCATTTTGTGTCCTGTGGCAGTTGCAGGGCAGCGTGGGTATTTTTCCTCAAAGAAGTTATTTCTCTTCACTAGCACAGAGTTAGACAGTGCTGGAACATACTATGTGGGATGCGGGCTTGATAAAAAGTTCACAAGACTGAGACGGTCTTTTTTTTTCAAATTTTTTAAAATGTATTTACAGTTTTTCAAAAACAGAGAAAAGCAGTATACAAATACAAACAGTATCTCTCCAGGGTATATGCACTGAAAAAAATCCAATGCGGCTGTATATATGAAGCCCGTATTATAGTAATCTGAATGGAACAGAAAGGAAATGAAGTGAAATAGATAGAGTTAATGGGAAGAGAGAGGGGAAAGGTGTTTCTCATATGGATAAGTGGAGTAGGCTGAATCAGGATTCCGCTTGAAAATATGGGTTTTCTACACTTGATCGTTGTAGGGCTTAAGGATTGAGAGTTATCTAATTGTGAATTTCCTGTGAAGGGGAAGCAAGGTATTTGTTCATGGTGGTTTATTGGAAACAAAGTATTTGTCCAAGGAGCCCCACATGTGATGTGAATTCAATTTCCACAGAGAGTTCTGGAGGGCAATATTGTCTGTTCCCCGGATTTGAGTTATCCAGTTTAACCAGGGTGCAAAGGTAGTATTATGTGTAGATTTCCAATTAACGGTAATCAATTTGATTGCAGCTGTTAATAAGAGGTCAAGAAGAAAGCAATCTGGTTGATTTTTTGATGTTGGGGTCTAGAAAACCTTTGATTAAATATGAGAAGTTCTCTTAAGCTTAATTCCAGAAGTTTTGAACATGTCTGCAGTGAAAAATCAAATTAAACAAGTAGCCTTTTTCCTCTTGGCAGTTCCAACATGTAGATGTGCATACTAAATTCATCCTGTGTGGGCGGGATAGAGTCCAGTAGATACTGTGCAGTAACCAAAATATGGTTTGTGAAAGTATGGGAGTAACTTTATGTGAAGTAACAGATCTCCAGATTTCTTTCCAATGAATTTCTGACATTTTAGAGTGAGAATGACCATTCCAGAAGTCTACAGGTGGTCATTATAGCATCGGCGGTATTTTTCCAATACTGCAGATGCCACAGGCGATAGAAGACCTCAGTGCCTGTGGTCTTCCGTCTGCCATATCATGGATACTGCAGGATTTACGCCACAATAGGAGCAGAAATCCGGCAGAAGCCATGTTGGCGGGCAAGGCGCCTTGGTGGTGCTAGCACCTGCACCGCGCCACCAGAAGGACGCCACAGGCTGTATAATGACAATACAGATGGCCAGGTGGTATCCTTCTGCTGAGGCGCTGCTGGCGGTAGCAGTGCCCCTTCCTGTTCCCTGCCGGACTGCGGGGTGTTGTATGTGCGTGACTGAGTCTGTGTATGAATGTGCGAGTGCGTGTCTGCATGTCAGTGTATATGCGTGCCTGAGTGCGTGTTTGGATGTCTGTATTGATGCGTGTATGAATGAGTGTTGGGATGTATGAGTGAATGCGTGTATGGTTGTGGTGGTGTGTGCACGTCTGCAGGTGCATGAATGGGTGTCGTGTGTGTGTGTCAGTGTCTGTGGGTGTGTGCATGTATGAGGGGGTGGGGGCTAGTGTTTGAATGGGGAGGCAGGGGGGTCAGGTGCTTGCTGGAGGGGGGGTGAGGGTCCAGCCTACTGGTGACAGGGAAGGAATTCCCTGTTATCGATAGCCCTACAACCATGATTTTCGTGGTGGGGCTACCACCACGGAAAACATGGTGGTAGGCAGGGTCACAATACTGCCGGCGGCACTCTGGGGTCCACCAGGTTGGAGATGAACATCTCCCGCCTGGCGGTTCATACCGCTGTGGCAGTATGAGTGGTGTTGTGACAGCCAGTGGCAAACCCGCCATGGTCATAATGTGGCAGTATGCACTGCCAGCCTTGGTGATAACGTCACTTTACCCTGGCGGTCAAAAGATCGCCAGGGTCATAATCACCACCTAGAGACTCCCCAAGTTTTTTTGAGTGTGCGTGGTTGAAGGAAATGGTGGATTTTAGATACTTGGTGGCCTAGTTTGGTGAATTCTGAGATCAAGGAGGGGAGAGAATAGTCATCTTGGTGGGATTTAGCTTTAGGTAGCGCAGCTTTGATTTTAAGAAAACCGGAGAATTCTTGATCCTCAATGTAACAAAATGTTTAAAGATTTTGAAAGGTTAAAGGGTTGGACGTGGTGCCTAGTTGTTTGTGGTAGTATATACCCTTATTTATCCAAGGTGGCCAATATATAGACTGGTTTGATTTGATGTTTGGGTTGGGTCAGAGAGAGGCAAAGTTTGAGGATTTCATTTTAGACTGCAGCTTTTTGACAATTTGAAGTAAGGCATTTTTGGTGTTCTTAAATATATATTTAGAGTATGGTGGATGTTTGTCAGTAGAAGTAAGGATGGTTGCTGGGTTAAGGGTTTTCAATATAGTTTTTTTTTACTTCTAGCCACATCAGGGTATAGTTGTCTGGGGAGAGAACCAGTAGGCCCTTTGTTTGGCTAAGAAAGCTGTTTGGTATTGTCGAAAGTTAGGCAAGTTGAGGCCTCCTAAATGTTTAGGTAATCTTAGTTTAAATAAATGCTATTCTAACTATTTTACCTTGCCAATTGAAATTGTTAATCATTTTGTCCAGTTTACATTGGAAGTCATCAATAAGTGTTGGGGTCGCATGCTTATTAAGTACTTAACAACATGGGATATCATCTTTATCGTTTCAGTGCGGCCCCACCAGGTAATTAATTTTGGGGACCAGCTAGTAACTGTTACATTTTTTGAAGGGTTAGGTGCTTGTTGTGGATTAGGGTATTAATTAAGTCTGAGCCTAATTTGATACCTAAATACTTGACGTATGAAGGCCTCCAAGTAAGGCCTGAGTCACCTAGGAGGATTTTTGATCCTATTGGGTTCAGAGATTTCACTTCAGATTTGCCTTTATTTAATTTATAGCCTGAAACATTTGAGTATTGGCCGATTGCACCCATGAGGGCCTGTGTACATGATTGGGGGGTTGTCAGCGAGAATTAAGATGTCTTCTGCATAGGCCAATAATTTATTTGTTTTCTCATGGAAGAAAATTCCTGATATTTGAGGGTTACTATTAATGTCTAGAAGTAGGGGCTCGAGCGCTAGTAAAAATGAAAAGTAAAGGAGAATGTGGGCATCCTTGTCTAGTGCCTTTTTCAGGATCAAATGGGAGCGATAAAAGACCATTTACTGAGATATTAGCTTTGGGGTTGCTGTACATGGCCATAAATATTTTTATACAACCTTTGCCAAGGTTAAAAATTCTCAGAGACTGTTCTAGGAATGTCCATGAGACTCTTTTGAATGCTTTTTCTGGGTCCAAAGCTATTGCTACAGAAGCAGATTATGAGTTTTTAGCTCTCTCGATGATGTGGCACAGGAGGTGGTTGTTATCAGTGGTCATCCTATTTTTTTTTTTTTTAGAAATCCTACCATAGAGTTACTGATTAGTTTCAGAAGGAATAGATTGAGTCGTTTGGCTATGATTTTTGCGTAAATTTTACATGCTAGATTTATTAGCAAAATTGATCTATAGTTTTTTGGTAATAGTAAATCTTTTCCTTCTTTAGGAATTACTACTATACTTGCTTTAGCAGTTGTACCATAGATTTTTCTTGAAGAGGCATAGTTGTTGAATAAAGTTACTATGGTGGTGTGAATAGAATTTGGCACTGAATCCATCAGTGCCAGGAGCTTTGTTATCTTTTAGTGTGTTGATAGCTTCAGTAATTTCAATTGTGGAGATTGTTTTGGCTAATAGCATTTAGTTTTCTTCTGATAGTCGAGGGATTTGTAGATTATTTAAATACTCTAGACATTGTTCTGTCTTAACTTGATTATCCTCAAAATATAGTTCTTCATAAAATTGTCTGAAATGTCTAGACTTTTTTGAGGATTAGTATGGGTGATATTAATTTTATCTTTAATTGAGGTTATGTTCTTTTGATTCTGTTTGTATTTAAGGTATGATGCAAGCATCTTCCCAGTCTAGTTTGCTTCACAAAGCTTGAGCCTTTTGAATTCTTGATCCATACTTCCACTCTTTCGCTGAGTATTCTGTTATATTCGTATTTCTTTGTAGTAAGTGTGGTGAGGATTTTTGTCTCTAATGTTCTAATATGAGTGGATCTAAATGACTGATCTCTTTCTCAAGAGGGACCTGTTTTTTGATTTGTTAATCATTGTTTTCATTTCTATTAGTGTGCCCCTTAAGGTCGCTTTAGGAGCATCCTAAAGGGTTTGTATTAGTATGTCAGGCGAAGAGTTATCTGTGAAAAAGTCAGAAATAGATGTTTCAATCTTTTTTATATTTTAAATATTTATTTGGCCGATTAGGTGAGTATAGGAGCTAGAAATAGGGATATAGTCTATTCTCGTGTAAAAGTTATGAGGTAGGGAATAAAAGGCATAATCTCTCGAGTTGGGATGTTAAGTCTCCACACATTTTTAAGATCATATTTGGAGCAGATATTTTTTAGGATCTTATGGGATTTGGGTGGGCAGTAGTTACATGTGGATTGTCTGTCAAGTGTAGTATCTAGTGGAAGATTAAAATCTCCAGCTACAATTAGGAAGTCATTGGATGGTAACTGACCAATATTTTCTGATAGTGCGCTCCAAAAGGCAGTGTCCTCATTATTCGGGCCGTATACATTTATACCATGCATTCTGGAATTGTCTTTTCTCAGTGTGGTTATGATCCATATGCCTTCCTCGTCAGAAGAACAAGATTCAACTAGCAAGTTAGCTTGTTAGGAGATCAGTGCAATTACCCCATTTTTTTGTGAATTGCCGGGAAGCAATGCACATCACTAATCCAATTATTTTCAAGCTTCCATGTCTGAGATCCTTGTTTCCTGGAGGAGGATAATGACCCCCTTAGCTTTGTAAAGATAGTTCATTATTTTTTGACGTTTTATAGGGTGGTTTATGCCCTTTACATTCAGAAAAACAATATTGATATTGTTCATAAAACTAGAGTTAGTCATGTTTATGTGGAATGTGCTGGTATTGTTGGGTGAAGTATGAGGCTGGGTCTATTAGATGACAATATGATGTACTGATACTGTTAGAAGAGAGGAAATTCACACTTTCTCTTAAAACAGATAAATAACTTAGGTAGTATGGTCTGTCATATGTATACACAAACTGAATATGGATGTATTTTTCTATCTTATAATTAAGCAAGGTATTCCATCAAATATCATGTGTGTAAGGTCTCCAGTGCATATCTTCTACTCTCGCATGCAATATATTCTTAGGAAGGGTACGATGCGTGGAATAGTATAATTCTGGTGTGATTATCTCACGTGTATCAACCATAAAAATCACAACAAAAATGGAAAGGGAAAAGGAAAAAGGGGGAAGAAGAAAAGAAGAAAATAAAGAAAAGGAAAAGGGCGAAATAAACCCATTCCCACACTCTTGTCCTTTCCACCCACCCCCCCCAACCTTGCAAGATAAACATGGAGTAGGTGACAAGGAAGAGCGAGCGTTTCTCAATGCGGAGCAGAACTTGAAAGGTAATATGTCCAGTGTACACCAATTACATAATAAAGTTCTGAAGGGAAGATCGTGTGTATGCATCTGAAGTTGAACTTTGGTAATGTATTTGAAAGATAGGAGCATGAGATATGCAAGCAATACATAAGAATTAGTACAGCATGTGAAATTAGGCTGGATGGTATCTTTTTAAACATAACCTACAGATCAGCTGGCACATTCCAAAACATTAAACAATCTAAAAGTGATAGGTAAGGCAGTATTTTGTCAAATAACAAAGAAAGTATGGCGGAACGTGGGGGATAATATTTCAAATTACCCCCTTCTTAACAGATTCTATGTAGGAAGAATGTTATCATGACAGTGGGTTAGACTATTATTAAACATTTAGCAGTTATGAGCATAACATTTACATGTTAGGAATATGCATAAGTCCCACATCCAGAGTCTAGTTGCCTGAAAACGGTTAATCACCACCTATTAACACTAAATTATTCAAATATCTGGACAAATCTACATCTGACAGGTAAGGGTTGATAGTATTAATCGTTACATTCAAAGGATGTGAGACCAGTCTACGAGTGATGTAGAACTATGTGACAGTGTAAAGAAGCCACATTGTAGAAAAAAGATTTAGGGCGAAATGATTTGGTTCACTCGAGCTCCATGAGAATGGTTCACTTAAGATTCAATGTGTCAGGTTTTCCTTTTGTTTGATGAAACTTTAGAGAGTTCCATCTCATGACCTGACATCCTGCCTAGGAATGTTTTTTGGGCATTATGGGCATCAAAGATGTGGTATTTTCCTTTCACTGTTATTCTGAAAAAAATGTATTTTCATGTCCTTTAGTCTGTCACGTAGAGCCAGAAGTCCTTTCCTAGTCCTGTGAGACATAGCTTTTTGATTTGTTTCAGCTGATATGGTTATTTTTACGCATGTAGAACAAGACAGCTTAGACGTGTTGAACAATCAAGGGTCTGCAAACTATTGGTCTTGGTTTTGTTAGACTCCTATTGGAAGGTTTGAATGCTGGCACTCTATGTGCACTTTCTAGTCCAAATTGTTTGGAGAATAGGAGGATTATGACTTGAAGTATGCAGCTTTCAAGAAAGAAGATGCAAAAGTTGGGTGAGCCATCATTGCTTTCAGATCCTTCAGTGCAGGAAAGTGCCCTTGTTGGAATGATTGCCTCCCCACGTTTTGCCTGATATTGATGCCAACTTTGACAAGAGTGTGTGGGATCCTGCTAACCAGACCCCAGCACCAGTGTTCTTTCCTAAAACATGTACCATTGTTTCCACAATTGGGACGCACTGGCACACTGTTAAGCCCCTTGTAAAAGGTACCAGTGGTACCAAGGGCCCTGTGGCCAGGGAAGGTCCCCAAGGGCTGCAGCATATATTGTGCCACCCTTGGGGGACCCCTCACTAAGCACATGTACACTGACACTGCAGCTTGTGTGTGCTGGTGGGGAGAATAAGACAAAGGCGACATGGCACCCCTCTCAGGGTGCCATGCCATCAAACCACTGCCTGTGGCATCTGTGTGTCACCCCTCTAGCAGGCTTTACAGCCCTAAGCCAGGGTGCACTATACCACAGGAGAGGGCATAGCTGCATGAGCAATATGCCCCTACCGTGTTTAAGTCAAATTAGACATTGTAAGTGCAGTGTGGCCATATTGAGTACATGGTCTGGGAGTTTGTCATTACTAACTCCACAACTCCATGATGGGGTCACTGAATACTGGGAAGAATGGTATCAAACTTCTCAGCACAATAAACCCACACTGATGACCGTGTTAGATTTATTGGACAATGCACCCAGAGGGAATCTTAGAGATGTCCCCTGTATTTTACCAATCCTGACTGACTGGTCTGTGCCAGCCTTCTACTAAGAGACAAGTTTCTGACCACATGGGGTGAGAGCCTTTGTGCTCTCGGTGGCCAGAAACAAAGCCTGCCCTGGGTGGAGCTTCACACCTCCCCCCTGCAGGAACTGTAACACCTGGTGGTGAGCTTCAAAGGGAAAATTAGGAAAACCAGAGTGACCACCTCAGCTGGCACCACCCCTAAGGGGTCCAGAGCTGAGGTGACCCCCCCCCACCCCCTTGCAAAATCTTTTATCTTAGTTTGGAGGATAGGGACCAATAGGGTTCCGTCTGTGTCCGCCTCCCCAAAGGGAGTGGACACAGGAAGGGTGTAGCCACCCTCAGATCCCTTTGACACCTCTAAATCCAAGAGTTAAGGGCTCCCCTGAACCCAGTTCATCAGATTCCTGGCGACCTCACAGGAAAGAAGAAGGACTGCTAAGCTGAAACCCCAGCAGAGAAGACGGAAGATGAAAACTGACTTGGCCCCAGCCTACCGGCCTGTCTCCTGCTTCAAAAAGCCCTACAAAAGAAAGCGATGCATCTTGCGAGTCCAGCGACCTCTGAGAAGACTCCAGAGGACTGCCTGCATCACAGAGGACCAAGAACTCCCATGGACAGTGGCCCTGTCCAAGAAGAAACTCCATCTAAGGACTCCAGAACCACCCTGGATCCGAGGGTTCTGCCCACTCTGCACCTGACGCCCACCGCCTGAGTCCAACCGACTAGAGCTGGTCCCCAGGTGATTCTGAGCAAGTGCCCACCCTGGGTTGACCCCTTCATTCCACCACAACAACACCTGCAGACTGAATCTGTGGGGTCCCCTTAAAGCAACAGGATCGGATGAAGATTCCCGATGCCAAAAGATACCCCTGCACCTGCACCCCCCTGGCCTTGGGGAATCCGACCTTCAGTGCAGCAACGTCCAGCAGACGGCCCCCCTCCTTGTCTAGCCTTTGGTTTCCCGGAACAGACCACCTGGACTACACCTGCAGCATCTTTGTGGCCCCGGGGTCCCCCTATAGGAAAGCACTGGGAGCACTATGCTGTGTTTGTACCCTGCACCCGCTCGCACGCCGCTGAGGGTGTGTGTTTGGTGCTGACCTGTGCCCCCCCCCCCGGTGCTCCTCTAACCCCCCCGGGTCTGCCATCCAAAGATGCGGGTACTTCCCTGCAAGCAGGCCTGATTCTGAGTGCCCCCAGTCTCCATAGGAGCCCTTGTTAAATGTGCCTCATCTTTGACCTCTGCACCCAGCTGAACCAGTGTTGCTGGTCATAGGATTTTGTGGTTAAATTGAACCCCAACCTGTGGAGACTGGAATTGTAAGTCTTGTACTTATCTGTAAATCGTACCAACTTTTCTTCCCGCCAGGAACTGTTTCTGAAATTGCAGTGTGTCAACATTTAAAACAGATTATGGCCATTTATTCAAACACTGTATAACTTGCCAATTCTAATGAAAGTGGTATTGCTGCATATGTGGAATACTTATTTATTTATGTACTTACCTGCAACTTGAATCTTGTGGTTCTAGAAATAAATTAACAAAATATATTTTTGCTATATAAAAACCACTGGTCTGCAGTTAGTCACTTGAATGTGTGCTTCTCTTATTGTCTCTGTGTGTACAACAAATGCTTTGCACCACCCTCTGATAAGCATAACTGCTCGACCACACTGCCACAAAAGAGAGCATTAGTATTGTCTACTTTAGCCTTTGTTAAGCCTCTGGGGAACCCCTGGACTCTGCACTCTATGGGCCTCATTATGAGATTGGGCGGCAGCAGAGGCCTAATGGAGCCTGCTGCAATGTGGCAGTGAAATGTGCTACGGGGCTGTGCAGGGCCCCCCTGGACCCCCTCCCTCCCACCGAGTCCCTCATTCAGTGAGCCTTTCCATGGCGGTGTAAACCATGGACAGGCTGTCGGATGGGGACTCGTAATCCCGAGGGCAGCTCTGCCCTGGTGGATTACAACTGCTGGGACCGCCAGGCTGCAGGCAACCTGGCGGTGTCGGAGGTTGGACTGTGGCGGCTCCGCCATGATCATAATGTCGCAGTCAGACTGCCACTTTGGCAGCGGTCCAACTGTGACCACCAGGGTCATAATGAGGCCCTAGATCTCATTTTAATATAGTATATACAGAGCCCGCTTCCTATATTCAGGGATTCCAAAAATCCTTAAGTTACCTCTTCTATTTCAGTCTTCTAGCTCAGCAATGTCTTTTTTCATAGCCTTTGTTTTTTTTTTTTTAAAGAAAGAATATCCGTGGTAGATTTACTTTTAACATCTTCCCGGTAGCTGATTCTTCGTTCTGCCTCCAATATTTTGTTGTTAACAGTGTAAATATCTGCTCTGATCGCTGTCAGTTCAAGTTGCATCGAATCAGTATTTTTTAGTAGATTTAGCAAGATCATGAACATCCTACAATTTCTCGAGGATCATGTACATTGCACTATTTATATCAGCTTTACTTTTGATGGGCGAGTCTGGGAAGGTTGGCTTCGCGATAGAGCGTTTAACATGAGGTTTAGGTTCCTTCTAAGCCATACTGGAGTTTTGACCTTTGCCTGTCAGACGTGATGAATGTTGGCAGAGTTTAGATAGCAGGCCAACAGTGAACACCAGTAGCTCAGTCTCGGGTTTTAAAAGAGTAGATATTGAGGACTAGAGAGCAAGATAATGGTCTTGCGTTGAGACCACAATCTCTAAGGACTGTCAGACTCAATTATCTTGCTAGTATCAGAGGACTAAACTGTATTGGCTCTCGCACCAGAATTGAGGACTACAGAGGGTGTATCCAGAGGTTGAAGTTCAAACTTGATTTTAGAGAGCCCAAAGGCTGAATTTCCTTTTATTTTGTAGAGTAATGTGGATTTGTTGGGTCCAATTCTGCTATGCAACAGATTATTTTAGAGGCGTTCTAAGCAAGCAGAGATCACAAGGTACATATGGTGACAGTTCATCTATGACGTTAGGTTTTAACATTGTATCTTGCGCTAACTGTGTGTTCTCTGTGCTGGAAGATGTGCATCTTTGAATTAGAGTTGTTAGCAGAGATGTGCTTGTTTACACAGTTGTTTAATCAGCCTTGGATTGATGATATGTTCAACGCCATCTTAAGGTCAAGCATGCCATTTAGTTGCTTGTATTGCTTATCTTCATAGCAAAACAAAATAACATTGAGAGATGGTAAAAAGCACTCTGGTTTCTCAGTCTAGGGGTGCAGCCTTCAATCTTTATCTTTTGAGCTTTATAGGGAGAGAGCCGTGGTCGAATTAATGGGCAGTCGCCGCCATTTTAAGAAGTGCACAATGTTCCCGGTGAGAGGTAAAGAAGAGATTTTAATGTTTAGGGCAGACCTGACCTTCCGTCCTTGGACGGTATATTCGGCAAAAAAACTTCAGGTGTTGGTATTTGTCTGGAGGTTGACTTGAGTAGTTTATAATGTGGCTGAAATCATCTGGTTTGTTTCGCGCCGAAAGGAGAGATGGAGTCAAGCTCCCATGCACTTCTCTGTCCAAGTCATGCCCCGGCAGACACTGTTTTCATTAGAGGAATGCACAAGTCTGTCTCAGAACAAACATTGGGAGCCTACCCAGCTTCTATGGGTGTTTTTGACACAAATGAAGTACAGCCAGCGTTTAGTTTCATAACAAAGGAGAGGGGGTTCTGGAACTCTCTTCTTGAGGTGTTTTAAGATATAAAAGACAGGGAGACTTGGTGCTCAGACAGGAGCTTGCCTGTGGAACAGACATGTTGCCCAGAATCGAAATATAATGCAGATCAGGTTTGCTGCCTGACTGATCCGAGTAAACTCTCAATCGTCCTGGCGAGGATGATGACTTCAACTCTATCAGTGAAATATATTACATCTTGATTATACAGCTCATGTTTACATGCTCTACTGGTGAACTGCATATTTCTTTTTAGGTTTTGACCACTTGATATATGTGTTTATCTTTGTATATACACATGTTCTGTTGTATTTGAGTTGTATGATAATTCTCATATAATCATATGGTGTTTATTGGATATTTGGGAAGTGCCTTAATAAATTCATTATTCAGACTAAGAGTGCTGAATTCTTTTGGCATTCTGTCCTCTTAGTTTCAATGAAAGCAATACATTTGTTCTTTATAAACATCCTACTTGGTTGTTAAGGTACCCGGATGTTTAGAAGAATCATTGTCTTTGGTAAAAACTATACACCTAGGTTCACTCCTGTTAAAGAGAAAATCCATGGTTTTAGGTTTAGAAATGTTAAGATTCTTTTCAACATTTTTGAGAACATATGAGGCAGATCACAGCATATAGTACCAAGTTAATATCTCTTGCCATACACCAAAGACTTAACCAAGCCGACAGTCTCACAGGACCTCGTTTGACCCAATCATTGGTTGTCTGGGACACCTAAAGACATTGTTCCAAAATGCTCAAGACTCATGGTAAACACCCTTCAGAAATTCTTGGAACCCTGAAAAGCAATTTCATAAATGCCAGGAGGTAAAGATATCTTATCTACGTGGATTCCAGTTTGGACCATTCCACTGCCATAGTTTCTAGCACAATTCTAATTTTCAATCATGTTGATACCTTATTGTTGTGCTCTTACTCTAACAGCTAATTGTAAGCTAGAAACTGTATTTCTTGCTTTTCAATTTAGAATGCAGAATAAAATTCTGATAATGATAGATATTGTCATGGTGAAAAGCAATATTTTGATGCACAGCAGAAGGCAAGAACTATATTCTTCTACTGTCTTATGTAATATCTAGAAATTCAAACCCAAATTGTGCAGCAGGCTGTCTGTTTGGTGGGAATATTCTCGGTGATAAAGTGCATGTTGTAGAAAGATGGCTCTGTATATACTATATCAAAATGAGATATAGTGTGCACAGAGTCCATGGGTTCCACAAGAAGCTTGACAGAGGCAATAATAGATAATACTAATGCTCTATTTGTGGTAGTGTGGTCAAGCAGTTAGGCTTATCAGAGGGTAGTGTTAAGCATATGTTGTACACACACAAGCAATAAGTGAAAACACACACTCAATGACTTAACTCCAGGCCAACAGGTTTTTATATAGAAAAATATTATTTTGTTAATTTATTTCTAGAACCCCAAGATTCATTTAGCAGGTAAGTACATTAAATGAAAGGTACTCTGCATATTAATAGGTGAGACTTTGAATAGATTCAATATTGTACACTGTTTTCATTAAAATGGCAAAAAGCTATTTTAAAAGTGGACACTGCAATTTTCAACAGTTCCTGGGAAAGATAAGTACATTCCGGTTTCAGAGGTAAGTATCACACTTACAGGTTACATTTCCGGGGTATAGGTAGTCCACAAGGTGTTACACTTCCTGCAGGGTGAGGTGTGAAGCACCCTCACCCAGGACAGGCTTTGTTTCTGACCACAGAGTGCACATCCCATGAGGTCAGAAGCACGTCTGGGAGTGGCAGGCTGGCACAGACCGGTCAGCCGTGCACTAGCAGTTGGGCTAACATACAGGGGGCATCTCTAATATGCCCTCTGTGTGCATTTCTCAATAAATGGCCTCCGTGTGGGTTTATTGTGCTGAGAAGTTTGATACTAAACTTCCCAGTCTTCAGTGTAGCCATTATGGTGCTGTGGAGTTTGTAATGACAGACTCCCAGACCATATTCTCAGTATGGCTACCCTACTACTATGTCTAAGAAAACATCTGAGGGGAGGGCCATGTTGACTTTGTCTTTTCTCCCCACCAGCCCACACAAGCTGCAAAGCAGCGTGCATGCACTGAGTGAGGGGTCCCTGAGGGTGGCATAATACATCCTGCAGCCCTTAGGGACCTTCGCTGGCCACAGGGCCCTTGGTACCAGGGGTATCTTTTACAAGGGACTTAACTGTGTGCCAGGGCTGTGCCAATTGTGGAAACAAAGGTACAGTTTTAAGGAATTAACACTGGTGCTGGGGCCTGGTTAGCAGGGTCCCAGCACACTTCCAATCAAAGCTGGCATCAACACTAGGCAAAAAGTGGGGGGTGACCATGCAAACAGTGGCATTTTCCTACACATGTGCAGATACTTGATTGGCAGATGAGCTTCAGATTTGAACTATTTTCAAATTTCTGTTCTAACCCCCAGTGCACAAGTCAAATATGGAGGCTACCCTCCTCTGGAACACCAGAAAACCCTGAAGTTGAGTTCCCACTCATGCCTATTTAGAGTGTCTGTCAAGCTGTTGTACAGACACATTTTTCACAAAGAAGGCAATGTTATGATTTAACAACTCCGTGTTTCCCTTTATAACTCTTGTGTCTTCCAGCTATCTGGTTCCAAATATTATGTATGGTTGTCATGCTGGTCATCCTGAATCAGGAAGGCTTTCATGACTGCTCTGACTTGAGCTCTAAAATTTGGAATGCTGCCTCTTTGGATCACCAAAGGCTGCTCATGGACAGTTCCTGTGGACTTGCCAGCTTTTCAACTAAACATCTATGGTTTCGGTGTGTAATTTGTAAAAGATTGAATGTCAGTGTCCAAAGCTCTGCTCAGAAGTCAGCGGCCGATGAAATTAAATGTTGACGCACCTAAAACTAAGGTTGCATGCTCTATATATTTCACAACATGCCTCTTTATCTCATTATCAGACAGTCACTGCCCCTTTATTTCACTCTCGCAGGTAACTGATTTCTCCCTTTAAGATGTTTTTTTCATCAGTCCCTTCCTCTGTATTTGTCATTTTTTTGTTTCTCCTTCTTGCTTTCACCAAATATTGGACGCAGACAAGTAAGAGCCGGTTGCTAAAAATAAGTGCCGGTTGTCCCCACTATTTCAAATTAAGCACTGTGTGGTTCTAACATCTGCTGTTCCTGTGCCTGAAAATATAATCCTATTCCTTCCATCATGTGAAACCATCCTTCGCTGTGCTTGTGTCCTGCAAGTGCTCATCCAAATGATGTATGGATTGATTTCAGTGCTGGCAGAGCTATTCCTGGAGCATCCACATTCTAAGGTGCACTAGGGAACAAGAAATCTGCAAGATGACAAGGATCCCAGTGGAACTCTTTAGACATGGGCAACAATGGAGTTCTTCAACTCTACAAATGCTTCTAGAGCTAAAGGTTTGCTTCCATTATGTTTTGACAAATAGGCCTTCAGCTGAACTGTACCCCAAAGAAAGTCTGCCTGCTTGGAGAAACAAAGGATTTCTCTTCGCTCAAGGTGAAGTCCAAAAGACCCAGCAGTAAATGGTACTGTCTACTGAGAGTTGTATTTGGCTGTATGGGACCTGGCTTTAAAAACAGTCAGCCAAGTGTGGAAAGAAACATACTCCTGTTCAACAAAGATGGTCTGGCAAAAGAATCAACCTCTTGGTGCTGACATGCTGGCCAAAGAGAGTTTGATCTGGAGGTGTTGTTTATTTACCATGAATCACTGGTATTTTCGGTGTGGAGGGTACGCACAGTTAAGTCTCCATTTTCAGGAGGTCATTAACGGTAATCATTAGTATAACTGGTTCCTGATGTAATTGATTTGCACTCAGATTCAGGACTGCATGCCAACTCCCTGACTTGTTTCTGACCAAGAAAGAACTTGAATGAAAGTCCAGCTTCTTTTGTACCTTGAGAAAGGTCTCACAGCATCCTTTATTATGAGTTTTAATGCTTTCTTCCAAACGACATTCGAATGTATGAAAGTCAAATTTGCCTTGGTTCGTACTGAGTGCCTGAATAGGGTATTCTGTGTTTATGCTGGATTTTTGTACTTTGCAGATGGTATGTTCTCTTGTACTGCATATAAAACTGGGTTGGATCAGTGATTACACTGTAAGCATAATTTTACAATGTACAAAAATTAACCTTTTGCTCTAGATATTGTGCCATTACTTGGTGGCATGAATTCCCACATATTGTTTATTGCTGCACATATTTAAGGAGTGCTTTCCCAGTATCCTAAGCAAGCTGTGACACAAGAGGGCTACTTTCCCTCTAAAGTGCTATAGTTGTGATCATAAACAATACAAAAAGATAATTTGTAACTTGAAAGAAGCTGACAAATTGTACAGCTGTGCCTGGACCAGGCATATTGCCTAGCTTTCTAGAACATTTACTTAAAATGTATGTATTGTTGAACGGCTTGGTAAGCATAAGTAGGTAAAATTCAGATTTTCCTGCAAATTAAACAGTTGAAAAAAAAAAAGAATTTATTTCCCTTCGGTAACGCCTTATCTGGTTGAGACAATATTTAGTTGCAGGTTCCTTACCTTAGGATTTCCCTTAGGCGTCTGTCTGGATCCAGAGATTTCTCTCGAACAGAATCCCTGCATGGCGTTAAGTGGCGTCAATTGGCTCTGCATCTGTCATCGGCGTATGATGTTGCGGGTCCTATATAGGCACCATCCCGGCGTGCACATCAGCAGAGCCATGAAGGACACTGAACACAGGTGCCTCAAAACTAGGGCACTGAAAGGAGAATCCTTGTCCCTAGAAAACAGTTTGCAGAGCTGGGAGAATGGGAGGGTCGGAAAGGAATCTGCAACTAGATATTGTCTCTACTATATAAGGCATTACTGAACGTAAGAGGTTGGTCTGCAAACTAAGATCATACTAAAATGTCCTGCAGGCCCGAATTGGCAAAGTGCTTGTCCTTTTGGATCTGACTGTCCAGGCAGTAGAGTTTGGTAAACATGTGCAGAGAAGACAACATTGCCACCTGACAGATGTCAAGCCTGTAACTCTGCATTCTAATGCAGTGGTTGATGCTTTTGCCTGGGAATAAAGAGCATGCAAACCTTTCGGGGGCTGCTTTTTCACCACTGGGTAGCAGATCTTAACGCAGAGGATGGCCCATCTGGAGATAGTCCACTTCTGCACTGCCCGACCTTTCATCGCATCCACATAACGGACAAAGAGTTGACCGTCCACCCAGAACTCTTTTGTATGATCAAGCTAGAACGGGGCAATGCTCTTTCTGGGTCCAGGCGGTGGAGTCTCTCCACTTCCTTAGGATATGGGGGTGAGTAAAAAGTAGACAAGGTTATTGTTGTCCTACATGAAAGGGCGTGTCCTATTTTTTCAAAAAGGAAGCCCTAGTGCGAACCACTACTTTGTCAGCATAGATGGATAGGTAGGGCAGGGTAGATGACAATGCCTGCATCTCACTCATTCTGCAGGCAGTGGTAATGGCCACAATGAAGACTGTTTTCAAAGTGAGAAGCCCGAGAGGACAATTGTGGAGAGGTTCGAAAGGAGCACACATCAGAAATGCCAAAACCAAATTCAAATCACATTGAAGCATAATGAATGGTAAAGGAGGAAACATGTGTAAGACCTTTGAGTAACCTATTTACAATACGAGACAAACCAAGATGGTTGATCAGGCAACCAAAAAAAAACAGAAATTGAGGATGAATAACCTTTGAGAGTGCCCACAGCAGAGCCCTACTGGGCCAAAGAAAGTATACACAATGTTTTGGTGAAAGGATGCCTGCCTGCTAAGATTACACAACAGATTTTGAGAGAACGGTTGAAGGCTGTTAACTGTTGTGGCTCAATCTCCACACAAGAAGGCGGAGAGTTGACAGGTTTGGGTGGAGACCAAACCCCTGGAGCTGCAACAGAAGATCCTCCTGAAGGGGCAGTGTGATCGAAGGATTGATGGCCATGCTTAGTATCTCGGGATACCAGACTCTCTGTGCCCAGTCCAGAGCTACAAGAATGACCTGCGTCCAGTCGTTCTTGATCTACTTGAGTACTCTGGGCAGAAGTGGTATGGGTCGAAAGTCGTACAGGAGGCCTGAATTTCACTTGAGACTAAAAGCATCACCAAGAGAGTGCCGCCTTGGAAACTCCAATGTGCAATCCTGCCGACATTGCACGTTCTCTGTGGTGGAAACCAGATCTAACCATGGCTCCTCCCACTGCTGAAAGAGACCTTGCACATTGACCAGATGCTTTTTCATTCATGATCGACTAAGCATTGTTGGCTGAGTTTGTCTGCTCTGGTGTTCAGAAAGCCAGCCAGACGTTGAACTACCAGGGAAATGCCATGTTATTCCAGCCACACACAAAGATGCTCAAAACATCCACAACCCCACCCAGCTCTGCTTGTTGCAGTACCACATGGCAGTGATGTAGTCTGTGAACACCTGCACTACTTTCCTCTTAAGAGAGGGAAGAAATGCTTTTAATGCTAGTCTGATTGCACGGAGCTCCAACAGGTTGATGTGGGGTTCTGCAACGCCGGAGGCCAGATGCTTCTGATCTCCATCTCGCCCACAGGTCTGTCCCAGCCCAGGAGTGGTGCATCTGTCAGTACTGTCAGACCTGCTTGGGGAAGGGAGAGGGATCTGCCTCTGGCCCAATTGCGGTTCGTTAACCACCACTGCAGATCTTGCACAGTTCCCGCTGTAATATGGACCCGTCAGAGAGATTTCCCAGATGCTGCACCCACTGGAACTTCAGGTCCCACTAGAGATAGTAGGTGCCATCTGGTATGAGTCACCAGCAGGATGCAAGAGGACATGAGGCCCAGCAGCCTCGGAGTCATTCTCACCAAAATCCAGGATAGAGGCTGAAACATCGGTATCATAGCCTGATTATCCTGGACTTGGCCGCTCCTGAGGATAAGCCAGAAACTGCACTGTGTCCTGAACAGCTCAGATGAAAGGGACCATCTGAAAGGGACCATACAAAGGAGGGTGGTTATGCTATCTTGTTCGCACATCCAATGTGTCCATACAGTTGCCCAGGATAATGATGTCCTGATTACGGTGAAACTTGTTCCATGGGTGCCATACTGGTAGTTTACACCCAATTACCAAGGGTGTAGGTTGTGTCGACTGGAAACCAATCAACCACGGTAATTGTTATGAGTTGTCAGGGCAGACCAAAGCAGTCCGTAAAAGTCCATGTAAACAATCAGGTATGTTAAAAAGAGTCTTGAACATGTCTTGTGAATGTTTTAGGTTTATTCTTTTCCAGGCACGATTCATCCAAGAAAACAGCCGACACGTATTTCGTTACCTAGACTTTTTCAAGGATCTAAGAGTTAATGTACAGAAGAAAATACAGTAAGATGTAATGACAATAACAGAGATTTATAACTATTAAAGGATTACATGATGCCATGTGGTGGAAAAACAGCTGGGTTGAGTACTCACAAAGGACAGGTAGGGAGGTTGGTTATCAGGGGGAACCTCTAAGGTGGCCTCTGAGTGCATGTATTTTATAAATCCATCACTGGATTCAGTGAGGGTTTATTAATATGAGATGTTTGATACCAAACATCCCTATAGATAGTGAAGCCATCATGTAGCTGGGGAACCTGTAGTGACCACTGTCCAGCACAAGTACTTTAAATGGCTTCATCATTCACTTACTATGTCTGAAAATCGATAGTCACAGCAGGGGCATATCTGCTCATGCAAGTATGCCCTCACATATAATATAATACACCCTTCCTTTAGGGCTGGAACACCTGCTAGAGGGTTGATTTACATATATTGCATGCAGTGTAAAGGGGCCAGGGCACACAGGATGTGTGCCATGTCGTGTTTTCAATTTAGTTCTGCACCAAGACATGCAGCCTTTGAAAGCTGCACTGTGTGCACCTAGTGAGGGGGTCCCTGAAAGTGGCACAATTCGTGCTGCAGCCCTCAGGGGCTTCCTGTAGTACCCCACACCCTAGGAACCAGGGTTACCATTTGCTAGGGACTTGTAGTGGTAAGTGAAGGTTTGCCAAATGGAAGAAACGACTTGCAGTCATGGTAAAAGAGACCTGGCACTGGGGACCTGTTTAGCAGGGTCCCAGTGCACCTTCAGTCAACATTGCACCAGAAACCAGGCAAAATGTGGGAGGTAACCATGCCAAAAGAGGCACTTTCCTACAGGAGATTAGTCTTGACTGACACTGAATGCAACTCAAGGTCCAGGACCTCAGCTGCTCTTCGTACCACCATAGAATATGAAACTGCCTCCTCCATAGCCACGATAGGGGGATAAAGCATGCCAGAATCTGGGGAGGTATCCAGCCCATTGGCTTCACCCAAGTCCGTAACTCAGTCCATAGAGTCTTAGCCCTGGTATTCTAAAGAGTGCAGAGACTCCTCCCATTCCTCAGAATAAACTAGTCCATAAGAAAGGGGCTCAGGATCTGACATTGGAAGCAAGGGTACTGCTGGCGTCAGAGTTGGCGTTGTTTGACGCCCAACTGGCTCTGTGGCAATGAGAATGGGGACGGCTCCACCCGGGAGCACAGGCAGTGCCAGGAGCACCAGTGTAAGGACGGACGTTGAGGAAGGTAGAGGTGGTTCAACCAATGCCATCCTGGAACCAAGCATGGATCCATGGGTACTACTCGGAGCTGAGGCTGAAGCCGCCGGCGCGGACCCCAAAGGGGCCAAAAGGTGCGGCAGCAGACCGCCCAAAAATAAGGTGCATGGCCTCACAAAACTCCTTCTGTGGGGCAGGGTTGCTCCGGCTTCCGGAAACTCAGTGAGGCAAAGACTCGCGCCAGACGCAGGCTCCGCAGAGGGATGCCTAGAATGACGACGCGCCTGCATCTTGTGGGCCAATGGACGAGGAGAAGTTGAAGAACGGTTTGTCTTTTTCTACTCCTTTTTATGTCTCGACTTCTCCAATCACCCCAAGGCTTGGAGTGAGAAGACGACGAGTGGGGGCTCAGCAACCGATTCCGAGACCTTCCTCTCAATTCAGACCATGACGTGCGCAAAGACAAGCATCGCACCGCCATCAGCTTTAAGGACCACTCTCTCAAAGCCTTCGGATGCATGGCCCGACACTTCGGCTCTTGGTTGAGCTCCAGGCATCCAAGGCACACAAAGTGCGAATTGGTCATGAATATCGCCCGATGACAGGATCCCCCCGGTCTTGAACCCGGTCTTCCCCAATGATGTCCCTCGATGTACCAAGAGTTAACACTGACAAAAAGTTTTTAAAAATTGACTGAAGGGTAGTTCTCTTTGGGTCAGCGCTGGCTGGCACAGAAAGGAAAGAACTTTGCCGCAGGAGTGCCTATATAGGACCTGCAATGTCATATCTGGCACAGGCGATGCCAACGACGGACACGAAGCAGATAGACGTCATCTAAAGGAACGCTTGGGTACTGCTCCAGAAAAGTCTCCAGATTCACACTGACACCTAGGGGGAACTCTAACGTAAGGAATCTGCAACTAGATGTTTTTATCAGATCATTAAATTTCAATAGCATGGAGCATACAATAACAGTGACACTTCTTGAGAACTTTAAAGCAATAACCTCATCTAAGTATTTGCTGTATTGACAAAATCTGAAGGATGATCAGTAAAGTTCAGATTGGAATTATTAATTCCATAGTCATGAACTGCCAATTTCTGGGAGAAGGTGATGGATAAAGCACAAGTGGAAATGAAAGGTAAAAAAAAAAGTCATGATTATTATCTGCCATGTTTCTGTGTACCTACCCTCTCCTTGTAGTAGAAGGAGCTGATGGACACTTGCTCCTTTTCGCTGCGGGTGGGGCTTCCACTGTATAGCCTTAGGTTGCCTGTGGGCTCTGTGCGGATCTTCATTGGTGTCACCAAGCCGCTGTGGTAGGCTGACAGAGCAGACAGGGACCTGTATGGGAGAAAAAGCATTCTCCTGTTGAATGCTATGTCATTTAACTTGATATGCTCACTTGTTTCACTATATCAGGGACCACTACTATATAAGTTTAGGGGACTTTCAAAAACACACAGTTGTCCTCTGCTTACATTTTTACAAAAGATATATCTCGAGTACACAGTCTTTAAATGTACATGCAACTGTACAGCAGGGCATCAGAAATTATGAGCAGGTTGATCTGGAGGGTTGGTTACCGTATTCATGTTTTCAGATATAAAAGGATGGTAATGCAGTTTTTTTAGTCCTAGCATCACTGCAAATTACAATACACTATAACACAGGTAAATGTAACTAAACAACTTTGAACAGCAGAACCAGCGTATATAGATTAAGGAAGGATTTCAGGAAATATGTAAAACAAAGAGCGCAATCATCATACCATGTCAAGGAAAAACACCAACAACAGAAAAAGGATTAAGACCAATGGCAAGTGCAATGCACTGTTTGTTAGCTTTTTGATTTTTTGTTTTGCCCTTCCCCTTGTCCTCTCTTTCTAAAAGCTGCACTAAATGTTACTAATATCAGCAACTGTTTCACTTGTAGTAGAAAAAACACCTTCCCGCCAATTATTCTGGACTCATGCATGGCCCCAAGTCAAAGGAAGGGGCTGCAGAAGACAGCTTAGATAACAAGTGTTTCAGTTTAGGAGCTTAGAGCCTCAGCACCCCAGCTTGAGCCACTTTCTTTTCCTCTACACTAAAAAGGGCCAGTCCCATCACCACTCTTCATTCTGATGGTGGCCTGGCTGTAGATGCAAAAACAAGGTGATAGATGAAATTCTTGAATTAATTTCAGCCACTGGCAATCGTTCGGGCCGCATCCCAATCCATCGTTTTTTTGCCCACCATGCCACTTCAGTTTGGATCCAGCCATATGCAGATCAATTTTGAACATGCTCCTCAACTTCCAGGCCAGGTCCTCCCTGAATTGGAACACAAGCAACCTAGGACCTGTTTGTAGGAAAGTAGCACCTTTCTAGCATAGTTCCCCCACTTTTTGCCTGGTGTCAGTGTGTTTAGACTATAGTACACTGAGATCCTGCTAACCAGGAGCCTAGTGTCAGCGCTCTCACCGCTAAATTTAGTTCTAAGGTAACTTTTGCGCCTCACAATTCGCATACTGGTGCGCCCATGTAAGTCCCTAGTATATGGTACTTGGGTACCCACGGCATTTGTATACCAGAGGTCCCTCATAGGCTGCAGCATGTATTGTGCCATCCATGGGGGCCAATGCAAACTGTGACAACAGACCTGCCATTGCAGCCTTTGTGAAACAGTGCATGCACCTTTCACCCCAGATATAAGGTTTGCCTTATGTCAGTGTCACTAAACTCTGTACACCTATAGGTGAGGCACCCTGTACACATCCCAGGCAACCCATAGTGATAGTGTAGGCGGCTCTAGATAACCAGAGCTCTGTTAGGGCTAGCTGTTTAAGCCATAAGTGGGGCTTGTGGTCTGTCTCAACAATTAAGTGAGTGCCAAACAGGTATGTCCTCAACTTCTTTAGGGGCAAGACCTCAGCAAAGGCCTCCCTCTCTATAGCTGACAAACCTTTCTCCCTGGGGTTTAACCTTCTGCTGATAAAAGCTAATGGTTGATCCTGAACCTCTTATTAGCTGGGATAGCACTGCTCCTATTCCTGTTTCTAAAGCACCTGTCTGAACAATGAATTGTTTTGAGTAGTCAAGGTTTTTACGAATGGGAGCTAAGCACATGGCCTTTTTTCATGCAGGACATTAAAGGCCACTTGACAGCTAACAGTCCAGTGTACCTTTTTAGGCATTTTATTAGAGGTGAGATCATTCAGGGGGTCACAATGGATCAATACCCCTTTACAAATCTCCTGTAGTACCCAGTGAGTCCCAGAACATTTCTGACCGGAGTCTGAGCAGTGGGAGCAACCCAATTAACAATTGTTTTGATTTTGATCGGTAAAGGTTGAACTTGGTCTACACCTACCAGGTGACCCAAGTAAACAACTTTGCTCTGTCCTATCTGGCATTTACTTGCCTTGATAGCGAGGCCTGCCTTTTTCAAGGCCTCAAGTATACATCTGAGGTGGACCAGGTGATCATCCAGGTTGAACTAAAGACAGAAATATAATCTAGATTTGCTGCATTTCAGGATCCCAGGCCTGCCAGAACTTGATTGATCAACCTCTGAAATGTGGCATCTGCATTTTAAAAACCAAAGGGCATCTCAGTAAAAAGGAAGTGCCCACCAAGAGTTGAAAATGCTGTTTTAGGTTTGGCAGCATCAGTTAACCTGATCTGCCAATAGCCTGCAGTCAGGTCAAACGTGCGGAGATACTTGACTGCAGTCGAAGTATCAATGAGTTCATCTGCCCTAGGGATAGGATGGGTGTCAGTCTAAGTGACTGCATTGAGGCCTCTGTAGTCTACACAGAAACTCATCTCTTTCTTTACACCTTGGGAGTGAGGTTTGAGTACAATGACTACAGGACTAGCCCAGGGGCTGTCTGAAGGCTCAATAAGCCCCAACTCTAGCAGCTTATGGACCTCTGCCCTGATGCAATCTCTGATATGGTCAGGCTGCCTGTAGATTATGCTTGACAGGCAGACTATCACAAGTGTCCACATCATGGGCACATCAGGTAGTCTGACAGCGTGTCAGGGAAAGAGTGCTGGGAACTGACTGAGTACCTGTATGCAGTCTGCTTGTTGCTGGCCAGTGAGGCTGTCAGGAAAACCTACTCCATCTACTGAGCCATCAACCGGGTTGTGGGAGAGGAGATCAGGGAAAGGGTCACTCTCTTCCTACTGCCCCTCATCAGTGGTCATGAGCAAGCTCAAGTCAGCCCTGTCAAAATAAGGTTTCAGGCGATTCCCATGAAGCACCCTTCTTAGAGTTCCCAGGTCCACCAGGTAGGTGACCTCACCCTTCTTTTCAACAACTGTGTAGGGGCCACACCACTTCTCTTGGAGTGCTCTTGGGATCACAGGCTTCAAATCCCACACTTTCTGCACGGTCTGGTGAACATTCAGCACAGCCTTTTGGACATGCCATAGCTTTTGCAGCTCTTAGCTGGCTTGAAGGTCTTTAATGGTGGTCTTCTTCATTTATCCAGCCATACGTGCATGTAGGCTTAGTTTTGGGGGGTGGGGGGGGTGGAGTTGTGAGGCTATGCCAATCCCTCCTTCACAAGACAAAGAGGACCCCCAACTGGATGCCCAAACAGAAGTTCACATGGACTGTAGCCCACTCCCTTCTGTGGAACCTTTCTGTAGGAAAATAGAAGGCAGGGCAGTAGGACATCCCCTCTCCTCCTGAGTTTTTAGGAGAGGCCCACGATCAAACCTTTAAGGGTTTTGTTGAATCTTTCAACTAACCCATTTCCTTACGGATGATACGAGGTGGTGAATTTATATGTTACACCACACTCCTTCCACACTGCTTTCAGGTACACACCTCTGACACCACCTCCTTAGGGAAACACCCTCTGGAAAAGATTTGCATGAAGGCTTTGGCCACTGCAGGTAATGTAGTGGTCCTAAGGGGAGTAACTTTGGGATACCTGGTAGCATGGTCCACCACCACCAGAATCAATATTCCCAGAGGCTGTAGGAGGGTCTAGGGGACAAACAATGTCAATTCCCACCCTCTCAAAGGGAACCTCAACCACTGGTAGTGGAATTAAGGTGGTCCTTGTAGTGCCATGTGACTTGCCGTTGGCTTGGTAGGTGACACAGGAGCGACAAAACTCCTTGGTGTCTTCAGACATGTGGGGCCAATGAAAGTGTGGAACAAGTCTATACCAAGTCGTTCTTTGCCCAATATGTCCTGCAAGGGGAATGCCATGTGCCAGCATCAATAAGAACTCTCTAAATGTCTGTGGAATGACCAACATCTTGATAACACCAGGATTGGGGTCTTACCCTCAGAGTAAAGGAGACCATTTTCTCAGTAGATCCTGTGGGATCCACTGACATCCCCTACCTCTTCTACAGCAGCTTGCTGTCTGAGACCTTCAAGAGAGGAGCAGGAGCTCTGCTCCACACTCAATTCCTCCCTGGAGGGTGCCCCTGACTCCCCCTAAAGTATGACAGGCCCTGGCTCCTCTGGGGCATCTCCCTGAGGAGGCTGACCATTGGTTGAAGTCTGGGAAGAAGGGAACTTCTTACCCTTCCTGCTTCTCTCCTTGGGAGCTGCCTGGGCCATTGTTCTAGGCTCCAACGCTCCTTTGTTCTCCCTGCTTCTTGAGTACCACAACCACACTCTCACGGATGCCCAGAATTGCTGCATGTGTCTGTAACGTCACTTCACCCCATGCTGAAGTTTCCAAATCATTGCCCATAATACAGTCTAAAGCAAAGGATGTTAAGACACTACAACTGTTTGAGGGCCAGTAGCCCCGCTAACATTAACCACTGACATGGGGTGGCACTTAGTGATATTATCCACAATGGTTACTTGGGGATGCTGCCTGTATTTTCTCATATCAGGAGGCCAGGCAGCCAAAGTGGCAAGGTTACTGCCACCCTCTGATACCTGGACAGCCTCAGTGGTTTCTCTGATTAGCCCAGAGTCCACTGCAGTACCCAAAGTGAATCCAGCTACCCTCTTAGATGTGGTGCTACGACTATTGATATTGCGAGGGGCACTAGGAGAAGTAGTAGTAGTACTATGTGTGCTTTTCTTAGGACAACTGGGATCAGGTGTCCTAGGCCTTTGCTTTACAAAGAAAGCACCATGGTTTCTGTTAGAGGAGGAGAAGGATTTAGACCCACTCCCGAGAAGACGTTTGTGGATCTGAAGAAGACTCTTTGTTTTTGTCTTTAGGCTTCAACCCATCCTTCTCTTGGGAGTTACAAGTATTCCTTTTCTTCTGGTCACCTCTCCTATTAGTTACTCACTCTGGTGCACACCCATCCGTCTTCCTTCTTTCCCTATGTAGCAAAGTACTATCTTTCTTGGCATGTTACCCCCAATTTCTGCCTGTTTGTCTGTGTGTTTTTACTGTTTCACTGGGATCCTGCTAGCCAAGACCCCAGTGCTCATAGTCTGTGGCCTATAAATGTTGTCAGTATGCTTTACTGTGTCACTGGTGTTCTGCTAACCAGAACTCCAGTGCCCATGCTCTCTCTCTGTACCAAATGTGTCACTGTAGTTTAGTGACCCCATATTCTAATTCTGATTGGCACACTGGAACCCCCTTATAAGTCCCTAGTATATGGTACCTAGGTACCCAGGGCATTTGGGTTCCAGGAGATTCTTATGGGCTGCATCATTTCTTTTGCCACCCATAAGGAGCTCATACAAACCTTGCTTCAGGACTGCCACTGTAGCCTAAGTGAAATAGTGCACACACTATTTCACAGCCATTTTTCACTGTACCAGGTAACTTAAAAAGACACCTATATGTCTAACCTTCATTTACCGTAGGCTAGGTGCAAACTTACTGTGTGTGAGGGCACCCTTGCACTTGCAAAGGAGGCGCCCTTGCACTTGCAAAGGAGCCCCCATGTTGTCCAGGGCCAATTCCCCAGATTTCGTGAGTGCGTGGACACCATTATAAGCGTGCAGTACATATATTTTAATACATATATGTAGCTTCACAAAGGTAACTCTGAATATGGCCATGTGAGGTGTCTAAGATTGTGAAATTGAATGCCCAATCCAAATCTGTAATTGGGGGGGCAAGTCCATGCACCATGGGGGCTCCACCATGGACCCCCAGTACTGCCAAACCAGCTCTCTGAGGTTTCCACTGCAGCCCCAGCTGCTGCCACCACACAGACAGGTTTCTGCCCTCCTGGGGATTGAGCAGCTCAATCCCAGGAAGGCAGAACAATGCATTTTCTTTAGGAGAGGGGTGTTACACCCTCTCCCATTGGAAATAGGTGTTACCGGCATGGGAGGGGTATCCTCCCAGAGCTTCTGGAAATGCTGTGAAGGGCACAAACTGTGCCCTCCTTGCATAATCCAGTCTACACCGGTTCAGGAACCCCAGGTCCCTGCTCTGGTGCGAAACTGGACAAAGAAAAGGGGAGTGCCCACTCCCCTGTCCATCACGACCCCAGGGGTACAAGGAAAAGGGGAATCGTTTTTGCTGGGGGAAGAACTTAACAATGCTGGCAATAGTTTTCCTGACAGAAACCTTTTGGACTTCACACGCCCTCTCCAGAGCAGTTACCCATTTGTGGACGTCATTTCCAGATTTGTAACTATCCTGCAGACATTCCTAGAGCCAAAGTGTTCTTCCCTGACCCTGGAGTTTCTTCTGCTGCCACCATTGGGTTCCAACCCCAAACTCTTCCTTTCCTTTTCCACCTCTAGGGCTTCCCTTTCAAGCCTGAAATTAGCTTTCTCAAGCTTGAGTAGTTGGTAACCCCTATCTAATGCTAACTCCTCTGAGTCATTAAAATAGGTGGACTCAGCACAGGATGTTGAAGAGAGTGAGGATGAAGTTGAGGAAGATTTATTCATCCTGGTAGCCCTTTGGACCCTCCCTCTACAGGTCCTGGGTTATCCTTAAGGACTTCATGTAAGTCCTCTTGGACACGCTCAGAGTAAGAACCTCAAATACAGGGAACATCCTGGCCTAACTCTCCCACCTTGGTCTCCCTGCCTTTCATGATGCTAGAGGTAATATTGCATGACCATTTCTAGGAGCAGTGGTTTAGTAGGGTGACTACCGGTCTTTAATTTTCTAGACCTACACGGAGTCCTAAGTTCCTGTAACTTAAGGATGCTGTTACCATACTCCTGAGTCTGTCTAGATTCCTCAACTGAAGACATGATACCATTGTAATGTATGTGTATCTACAGCTACCCTAGTGTTCTAAACGTTTTCCCAAAGATTGGTGAAAGGGCTATGTCAAGAGCCTTAACAACCCAGTTT
Organism: Pleurodeles waltl; assembly: GCF_031143425.1. Lineage (NCBI taxonomy): Eukaryota > Metazoa > Chordata > Amphibia > Caudata > Salamandridae > Pleurodeles > Pleurodeles waltl. Next base: position 558,033,154 of record NC_090451.1, read on the forward strand.
AAGAAAAAAATAGAAAAATAACAATTTGCAAACAGTACAGTATGTACCTAAGTCAGCAGTGCTTTCCTGTGAAAACTCACTAATGACCAAGTGGTAAAGCAATGTAAGTCTTTATCCTACCACTGCACCACCAATGTAGGAGGCTGTCTCAGTGTATGGTGTACACCTACAGGTGAGGCACCCTGTACTAAGTCTAGGCAACCCTTAGTGAGAGTTTAGGAGGTCCTAGATAACCAGAGCTCTCAAAAGGGTAGCTATGGAGAGCAGCTAAGACTTATCCAGGAGGGTGTAAAGCAGTTGCAAATACCACACATTTCAGTCAGTGATGTACACACAGGAAAGAACCACACCAGTGGTAGAAAAATATGTTATATTTATTGTAACACACACTCTAGAACTAACTTTGGTATATCTCCTAACTAGAGCTATGAACATACAAAAATATACTTAGCAACAGGTAAGTAAAGTCGTAAAATAACATGGACCCTGTGGTGGGTTCCCCTAGGACCCTGATAGTTTTAAGGCATTAAAGATATATAAGACACTATCTCTTTCCCAAGTGCTCTTTATTTTCTTTAAGGCTGGGTTTTTAAAGACACTCCTAATTTATTTCTGGTTTCTCGCAGGACTTTTCCTTGTGGTTTTAGTCAAGGTAATAATGTTCTTTTCTCTTTTCTTTTCTAGATTCTTCCTTTGATGGATGTCGGCGGGGTGGCGTGTTGATCGGGATGGCTCAGTTTTAACCGTCGGCGGTGGACCCCGGGAATAAAGAAAGAGGTAAGTATTAGAGGTCTGGGGATTAGGTTAGGGTAGGTTAGTAATAGGGTGGTGACGGGAAGGGGTGTAGCAGTGACGGATGGTGACCGGATAGGGTTTGTGCCTTAGATAACCTAAGAGCCCATAAGTGTTTATTGTGCAACCAAAAGAATATTGTGACTTTCAGGCTCCTCTCATAGGACTGTTGTACTTCACAGTCCCTATCTGGGAAAGGTATTGTGTGGTTAGAGGCACATGCACTCTCAATTCGCTTGCGCGTTTCTTGGAACTTGGTCCTCGGTTCCCTCCCCCGCTATCTGCCCCTCTCTCCCGTTCCGTCTTACAAACGGAAAGTAACTAAAATTGAGATCCGATCACACCTGGGACAGCCACGCCCTTCCAGGGACGTGGAGGGTCAGTTCGTCCAATGGCCTTGGGTACGGTAACCTCTCTCCACCCGTCTCCTCCTTCTCTTCTTCACTGCGCTCGTCTCTACGGCTCTCCTCGCGCTTGTCAGCCCGTCTTGCCTCTCCGTGGCTCTACTCACTCCTTGCTCCTCCCGGCTTCCTGGAGTTGCGCGCCTTCACCTCCTCTGTGTTCACCTTTTGACCCCTCAGTCCCACCCAATCAACCCGGATATCCGGACTGATAGACACCTCCTGGGGGTCGCTTCTCTGTGTTGTTCCCCCAGGGCACTGCTGATGCAGCTCAGGGGCCAATGTTGTGACCGGATATCCGATGACCCGGTTGCATGTCCCTCCCCTTGACTGGGGCTGTTCCAGACCCTGTTCCACCGGATAGCGAGTAAGTAATAGGCATGAAACATCTGTTCTCCAGAAAGGTGGCACACCTGAAAGGTAAAAGGTTGAAGTTACATGAACCAACGTAGTATGCGGGCGTTGGTGTTTTTATGACGAGACAACCAGATAAGGGGGGCGTGATCGGTGTACAGAAGAAAGGGATGTCCCAGCAAGTAGTACTGTAAGCTTTCAATGGCCCATTTGATGGCCAGACATTCTCTTTCAATAACTGGGTAGCGTTGCTCTCAGGGCAGTAACTTACGACTGATGAAAACTATGGGGTGATTAGTACCCTCTTCTCCCTGTTGGAATAACACTGCGCCTAACTACATCAGAGGCATCGGTCTGAAGGTGGAACGGTTTAAGGAAGTCAGGACAAGAGAGAATAGGTTTGGTGGTGAGACAGGTTTGAAGGGTCACATAACTCCTGTGTTGGGCTTGTGTTAAGGATGCTATTTTCATCAGTTGACCCTTTTTTAGTAAGTCCGTTAAGGGAGCCTCTAAGGTGGAATAATGGGGGATGAACCTGCGATAATATCCTACTAAGCCCAAGAAGGAGCGCACTTCCTTTTTTGTGGCTGGTGGAAGTATGCGTGTAATGGCTTCTACTTTATTAAGCTGGGGCTTAATTATACCTCCTCCTATGTGGTATCCCAAATATGAAATGACAGTATAGGCCAAGCGACTCTTCGTGGGGTTGGCTGTCAATCAGGCTTGATATAAGGTCGTAAGTATGTTATCCAGGTGTACTAAGTGGTACTCCCAGCTTTCACTATATATTACGATATCATCCACGTAGGATGCTGCATACTTGGTATGACGTCGCAATAGAGTCCATGAGCCGTTGAAATGTAGCAGGGGCCCAATGTAGCCCGAAAGGAAGGACCGTGAAGTGATACAGGCCTGAGGATGTGGAAAAAGCAGTTTTTTCCTTATCTTCTGAATCTAAAGAGATTTGCCAATATCTTTTAGTAAGATCAAGAGTGGACATGTATTTGGCCCTCTGTAGCCGTTCTATTAGCTCATCTACTCTGGGAAGGGGATAGGTGTTGAATTGGGAAATGGCGTTTACTTGCTGGAATTCAATGCAAAAACAGACAGACCCATCGGGTTTGGGGACCAATACTACTGGGGAACACCACGGGGTATTAGAGGGTTCTATGACTCCCATCTGTAACATCTTCTCTATCTCTTGTTCGACCACTATCTTCCTGGCTTCGTGTATCCTGTACGGTTTAAGACGTATCACCTTCCCTGGCAGAGTTTTAATGTGGTGTTGTGTTATTGTAGTTTTCCCTGGCTGGGTGGAGAACACCTTGTTGTATCTAAACAGGAGATGGGTTAATTGCTCCTGTTGATGAGGTAGTAAGGAATCATTTTTCTGGGGTTCTTCAGGTTTTATTTCCGAATGTGTAGGGCACCATCCTATGTCTAGTTCTTTTACAGTGTTAACCAGGAATCCCGCAACGGATTCTGTTTGGGGACTATTGGGGTCCTTCCATTTCTTTAGGAGATTTATGTGGTAAATTTGGGTTTTCCTCGGATTTTCGGACATTTCTATGATATGCGTGACTGGAGTAACGGCCCCTAAAACCTTATAGGGTCCCTGCCATCTCACTAATAATTTGTTTTCTGAACTGGGTATTAGGATAAGAACCTTCTCCCCAGTATTTAGCTTACGTATTTGGGTGTTCCTGTAATGATATTGTTTTTGTTTAGCCTGGGCTCTCTCTAAGTGTTCTCTCACATCTTCACATACGGTATGGATCTGGGATTTTAGATCGTGGGTATACTCTAGCAGGGATTTTTCTCCTCCCTCATCCTCCTCCCACATCTCTGCTGCCATATCCAGTAAGGTTCGGGGTTGTCGCCCAAATACTAACTCAAAGGGACTGTGTCCTGTAGAGGACTGCTCATGGGTTCTCATTGAGTAGAGAACCAATGGTAACCGTCTATCCCAGTCTTTTCCGGAGTCGGAGAGTTTTTTTTCAAGACAGTTTTCAAGGTACGGTTATACCTCTCTACTAGTCCGTCAGTCGGGGTGGTATACCGAGGTCCTCAGGTGTTTTATGCCAAGGATCTGGCAGATTTGTGTCATTAGATTCGACATGAATTGTGTACCCTGATCGGTTAATATCTCCTTAGGGAAACCAACTTGAGAAAAAAAACAATCATGGCATGTGTTACACTTTTAGTATTCATGCTGGTAAGGGGAATGGCCTCAGGATATCTTGTAGCGGAGTCGACGAGGACTAGGATATATCTATAACCTTTTGAGGAAGGAATAAGTGGTCCTACCAGGTCCATTCCCACCCGGGAAAAGGGTATGTCGATAATAGGTAAAGGGTGTACGGGAGGCCGTCTGCAAGGTCCCAGATCGACTAGTTGACATTTGGGACATTGTTGACAAAACCTGCGCATTTGGGAAAATACACCTGGCCAGTAAAATTGACGCAAGAGATATTCCTAGTTTTTTTCCCTTCCATAGTGGCCCCCCTGACTGACTATGGGCTTGATGTAGGACTTGCAAGCGATAGGGTTCGGGAACTATTAGCTGCCTCTTTTCTTAGTTGTTGTGATTCATGAATCTATATAAAAGGTTCTTGTGTATGGAAAAACAAGGGGCCAGATGTAGCAAAGTATTTGCACGTCGCAAACGGCGAAAATCGCCGTTTGCAAGGTGCAAATGCCTCTTTGCTATGCAGAAATGCATATTGCGAGTCGGTACCGACTCGCAATATGCATTTCCGACTCGCAAATAGGAAGGGGTGTTCCCTTCCTATTTGCGAGTCTGAGTGGTATGCAATACCATTTGCGACTGCGTACGCGGTCGCAAATGGCATCGCAGTTACCATCCACTTCAAGTGGATGGTAACCCACTCGCAAATTGGAAGGGGTCCCCATGGGACCCCTTCCAGTTTGTGACTGGACCCACAAATATTTTTTCAGGGCAGGGAGTGGTCCAAGGGACCACTCCCTGCCCTGAAAAAATACCGAAACTAAAGGTTTCGGGTTTTTTTTAAGTGCAGCTCGTTTTCCTGTAAGGAAAAGGGGCTACACTTAAAAAAAAAAAAAAAACTGCTTTATTTAAAAAGCAGTCACGAACATGGAGGTCTGCTGACGACAGCAGGCCTCCATGTTTGCGAGTGCCTATACTCGCTATGGGGCCGCAATTTGCGACCCACCTCATGAATATTCATGAGGTGGGTCATTGCGACCCCATAGCGAGTTGCAGTTGGTGTCTGAGACACCGTACTGCATACCAATTTGCGAGGTGCAAAGTGCGAGTCGCATGGACTCGCACTTTGCACCTCGCAAATTTTAAATTTGCTACATCTGGCCTATGGCCCCTTTTCTCCAGGGTTTCTAGGTCGTGCTGCCTTCCAGGCATTTTGGAGGGTGGGGTCTTCTCTTTGACAATATCTGAAAGGGGGAATGCTTTTTTCAGTTTTACTAGGTTTGTATCTTGTTTCACCCGGCCGGATTGGTGCTCCAGAAAATGGGGCTTTGCTTCACCATGTATCGATGTCGCCGTTCTTTCGGACACTGTTGAGAAGGGCTGGAAACTGCACATAATCGGTACCGATAATAACCTCTTCCACCAGTCGGTCTACCACCCCCATTCTAATCTCATCCTTTCTTTCACCCAAGGTAAGAGTGACCCAGTTCATAGGATATTCTCTTGAGTACCCATGAATACAACAAATAGCCACTGCTAATCCAGGGTTCAGTGCTCCCCGGTCTATCAGGCTGGCCCTAATGACCGACTGGCTGCAGCCAGAATCCACTAATGCTCTGATCCCCTGTCCACTGACAACTAACTCACACCTGTACTGTCTATTTTCTTCTCCTGCATAATACACCCTTCCACAGGCTATACCAATCTCCATTGGTTCAGGCCTGTCCGATTTGTGAGGAAACATACGAGCAATATGACCCCATTCTCCGCAGCTATAACATTGGGGTTGTTGGAGGGGTGGTCGTTCCGACATTCAGGAGCTTTCATTGTCTTCAGGTTGTTTTCTACTCAGGGGACGGAAGGGAATAATAACTGAACGGGTAGGGCCAGGACTACTTTGTTGGGTTCCAGTCCTGAATTCTATGGAACCATGATAGGCACAAGCCAAATCAATAGTAGTGGTGGTATCAGGATTAGGGTGTAGTTTAATCCAGTTGCGCGTGGAAGGGGGAAGGGCTTCCATATATTGCTGTAAGAGAATGGTTTCAATAATATGCTCCCTGTTCTTTCCTATTAGTCCTAACCAATTTAGGCCAAGGTCTTTAACCCGGTAATACAATGCCCGTGGGTTTTCCGAAGGCCCCCACTTGGTTTTCCTGAAATGAAGTCAGTAATGTTTGGTGTCAAAACCCACGTTCTAAAATACTTTTCTTGAACTCCTGGTATGGGGTGGTTCCACCAGGGTTCACCGCTTGGTAAGGTGCTTGTAGGGTACCAGTCAACAATGGGGCAATGTACTGGCCCCATCTCTCTTTGGGCCAAGTAGCAGAAGTGGATACCCTTTCAAAATCTGTAAAAAAGGCATGTGGATCATCGCCCTCTTGGTATCTTTGTAAAACTGAACTGGGAACGTTGGGGTGAACACTGGTGGCGGTGATGGTGTCAGCCAGAGTCTTCAACGCATTTTCATGGACCAACTGATTGTTGGCCATGATGGTGGCTTGACTTTTCAGTGCGCTTTGAAGGGCTTCTCGCTCTGTTTTGGCTTCCTTATGTTGTTCTTCCCATACAAGCTGGAGGTGTTGTTGCCCTTCAACCAGCTGTTGCATCATGTCCACTATGGTGGGCTTTTCCTCCATCGCTACTTATACTGTTTTAATGCCTTATAAAAATAATCCCACTTCTGACACCACTGTGGTGGGTTCCCCTAGGATCCTGATAGTTTTAAGGCATTAAAGATACATAAGACACTATCTCTTTCACAAGTGCTCTTTACTTTCTTTACGGCTGGGTTTTTAAAGACACTCCTAATTTATTTCTGGTTTCTCGCAGGACTTTTCCTTGTGGTTTTAGTCCAGGTAATAATGTTATTTTCCTCTTTTCTTTTCTAGGTTCTTCCTTTGATGGATGTCGGGGCCGTGGCGTGTTGATCGGGATGGCTCCGTTTTAACTGTCAGCGGTGGACCCCGAGAATAAAGAAAGAGGTAAGTATTAGAGGTCTGGGGATTAGGTTAGGGTAGGTTAGTAATAGGGTGGTGACGGGAAGGGGTGTAGCAGTGACGGATGGGCACCGGATAGGGTTTGGACCTTAGATAACCTAAGAGCCTATAAGTTTTTATTGTGCCACCAAAAGAATATTATGACTTTCAGGCTCCTCTCATAGGACTGTTGTACTTCATAATCCCTATCTGGGAAAGGTATTGTGTGGTTAGAGGCACATGCACTCTCAATTCGCTTGCACGTTTCTTGGAACTCGGTTCTCGGTTCCCTCCACCTGTTATGTGCCCCTCGCTCTCGTTCCGGCTTACAAACGGAAAGTAACTAAAATTGAGATACGATCGTACCTGGGACAGCCACACCCCTCCAGGGACGTGGCGGGTCTGTTCTTCCAACGGCCTTGGGTACGGTAAACTCTCTCTGCCTGTCTCCTTCTTCTCTACTTCACTGCGCTCGTCTCTACGGCTCTCCTCGCGCTTGCCGGCCTGTCGTGCCTCTCTGTCTTTGTGGCTCTCCTCACTCCTTGCTCCTACTGGCTTCCTGGAGTCACGCGCCTTCACCTCCTCTGTGTTCACCTTTTGTCCCGTCAGCCCCACCCAATCAACCCGGATATCCGGACTGATAAACACCTCCTGGGGGTCGCTTCTCTGTGTTGTTCCCCCGGGGCACTGCTGATGCAGCTAAGGGGCCAATGTTGTGACCGAAGATCCGATGACCCGGTTACAGACCCCTATTCGGGGGGGGTGGGGTGGACCATATACTAAAAGATGGAATGCGAAAATCACTACCAAGCTACACTACCACCCAAAAACCCTTAGGATGGGGGGGGCGGTACTAAAACCCCATAGGTAAGTGGTAGGACTCTCAAGTCACCCAGGTGCAACGCTGTAATGCTGGGCCACTGCACACAAGCTAACTGGTTTCCTGTGGGTCCTCTGGGAAGGGTTCTGAATCCTGAAAATTTCAAACGTGATGGTCCTGTGTTAGCCTATGGGTCACCCAGTTCAGTAACAACTCTGCACCTGGGTGCCTGTGGGATTTCTGATACATACCTCTGGTAATTCTTTACTCCCCCCAGCCCTTGGGATTCTAACACACTTACCTTGGTTGGCACCTTCATTATTTTAGCATTTTCTTAGTATATGTTTTGCCTCCCACCTCTCCAATAGGGTCCCTTGTATTCCTATGTTGTTCCTGTTTGTTTCTAAGTATATTTTCTGTGTGTGGATATCTCCAAGTGGAGATATACCAATGTTAGGATAGAAAGTAGTGTTATAATAAAAATACTTTATTTTTGTAACACCTGGTGTGGTTCTTTCTTGTGTAAACATCACTGACTTACTTGTGGTTTTTCAAGTGCTTTACACTCCTCCTTGATAAGCTTGAGCTGCTCTCCACAGCTACCCGTAGAGAGCTTTGGTTATCTAGGCATCAAAACACTATCGCTAAGGGTTGCCTGGACTCAGTATAGGGTGCCACACCATAGGTGTACACCATAAACTGAGTCAGCCTCCTAGAATAACTGCAAAAAATACAAAAAAGTTACAGGGAATCCTTACATTAACATCTGCAACTAGGGAGTGCTCACACAGCATTAAAGACCTTTATTTTTCTCCCACTACACCACATTAGACAGCAAGTGGTCATATGTGTGAGAAAGTAGCCTCTTTCTAGTATGGTTACACCCATTTTTTGCCTGTTTGTCAATGTATTTTGACTGTGTCACTGGGATCATGCTAGTCAGGAACCCAGTGCTTATGGTTGGTGGCCTACTAGTTAGTATGTTAAACTGTTTTTTTATCAGTATGCTTGACTGTGTCACTGGAGTCCTGCTAACCAGGACCCCAGTGCTTATGCTCTCTGTTCCCAAATTTGTCCTTACATACTAGTAACCCAGTATTTCACTCCAAATTGGCATACTGGTCCTCCCCTACAAGTCCCTAGTATATGGTACCTAGGTGCCCAGGGCATTGGGGTTCCAGGGGATCCCTAAGGGCTGCAGCATTTCTTTTGCCACCCATAGGGAGCCCCATGCAAAGGCTTCTACAGGACTGCCATTGCAGCCTGTTTGAAATAGTGCATGCACTATTTCACAGCCTTTTTCACTGCACCAGGTCACGTATAAGTCACCTATATATCAGGTCTTTTAACCCTGCAGGCTGGGTGCAAAGTACTTGTATCTGAGGGCACCCCTGCACTAGCAGAGGTGCCCCCAGGTCAACCTGGCTCGTTTTCCCAGATCTCGTGAGAGCCGGGAGGCCATTTTACGTGTACACCAGACATAGGTCAATACCTATGTTCAACTCCACAATGGTAACCCTGAATATAGCCATGTAAGGTGTCTAACAAATGGGAATTGTACCCCAATACTGATTCCAGTATTGGGTGAACAATCCCATGCACTCTTGGGGCTCCACAGTGGACCCCCAGTACTCCCATACCAGCCTTCTGAGGTTTTCCAGGCAGCCCCAGCTGCTGCCACCTCACAGACAGGCTTCTGCCCTCCTGGGGCTTGAGCAGCTCAATCACAGGAAGGCAGAACAAAGCATTTCCTCTGAGAGCAGGGTGTTATACCCTCTCCCTTTGGAAATGGGTGGTATCCTCCCCCAGCCTCTGGAAATGCTTTGAAGGGCACAGATGGTGCCCTCCTTGCATAAGCCAGTCTATACCTGTTCAGGGAGCCCCAATCTCTGCTCTGGCGCAAAACTGGACAAAGGAAAGGGGAGTTTACTACTCCCCTGTCCATCACCACCCCAGGGGTGGTGCCCAGAGCTCCTCCAGTGTGTCACAGACTTCAGCCATCTTGTTTTCCAAGGTGGTGGAGCACTCTGGGAGCAACTGAGTGGCCAGTGCCAGCAGGTGACGTCAGAGACCCCACCTGATAGGCCCATACCAGATAAGGTAGCCAATCCCCCTCTCAGGGCTATTTAGGGTCTCTCCTGTGGGTTTCTCTTCAGATTCTGCCTGCAAGTTTCCATCAGGAATCCTCTGCAACTACTACTTCATTCTCTGACCTCGGATCGACCACAGACTGGCCCAGGAACCGCTGTAACAGCAACGAAGTATCCAGAAGGGCTACGTTTCCTCTGCAACTTCAGCTCCAACCAGCAACTGCAACAGTTTCCACGATGTGCACTCTCTGGGGACTCCCTGTCTTCACCCTGCACCAGAAGGACCGAAGAAATCTCCAGTGAAGTGACGGAGTCACTTCCCTGCTCCAGCAGGCACCTTCTAAGATGACAACCGGTTCTCTTGGATTCCTCTCCTGGCAACGAGCGTGCTCCTTGGAACACAGGTGTTGGACCCCTTCGACATAGACTGTCCTAAGGTCCTGCTGTCCAAATTTGGAGGAAGTAAGAGCTTGCCTTCCCCGTTTTCGACACTAACCCTGTGCACTGCGTCACCTTCACCTCCTGAGGCCTCTGTGCACTATTTGCAAGAATCTTTCGTGCACAGCCTGGCCCAGGTCCCCAAGTACTCTATACTGCGACGCTCAACTCGCTGGGTTGACATCTGGTGGCGTGGGACCTTCCTTTGTAGTGCTGCAACAACCGCAATTTGCACCTTCTTTGTCCCTGTGTCCTGGGACCTCCATGGGTGCTGCCTGGTCATCTGTGGGTTCCCTTCATTGCTGGGATCCCCCTCTGCCTCATCAGTCTGAGTTGGGGCCCCCAGGTCCCTCCTCGGTCCAAGCAGCGCCACTTTAATGCAATCCGCGACACTGCTTGAACCAAGGCTTGTTGGACGGATCCAGCGACAAAAAATCGCCTGCATCCAACATCTCGACATGGGACATCCATTGCATCACGCAGGAACACACAGCCATCTTCCCTTGGTGCATTTCTGTAGTCTTCGTCCATCCGGAGAATCCTCTTTTGCACCCTCTTTTAGGTTGGCCAGGGCTCCTGCCCTTCCTGGAACCTTCTCCAACTTCTGGACTTGGTCTCCTCTCGTTGCAGGTCTTCAGGTCCAGGAATCCATCATTTGTTGTTTGCAGTCTTGCTTGGTTCTTGCAATAACTCTAAACACGACTTGTAGTGTGTTCTAAGGAAACATGCAGTACTTTACTCCTACTTTCCTGGGCTCTGGGGTGGGGTATTTTACTCACCTTTGTGGTTTTCTTACTCTCCCAGCGATTCTCTACACACTACACTTGTCTAGGGGGGAATTTGTGATTCACATTCCACTTTCTTAGTACATGGTTTGTGTTGCACCTAGACCTATTTTTCTCCTAATGCATTCTATAGCATTTCCTATTGTTTGCACTATCCTATTTCTAATTACTCACCTTATTTTGGTGTCTAGCGTATATATTATGTATAATACTTACCTCCAGAAGGAGTATTGCCTCTAAGATAGTTTTAGCCTTGTGTCACCGCAGGATATGGTGTGTAAGTAGCCAATAAAGGACACGTCGGACCATCATTACTCAGTGGGCCTAACCTTACTTGTGCTACTGTGTGTGGGAGGGCGCCATCAAGCCAATTATGGTGTTCTTGATAAGATAAAGGTATCTCTAAGTATGCATAAGCCCTGTACTGTCCAGGGACATTCGCAACAGTGTATTCGTGAAAAGTGTTTGTACCCCCATCTACTGCTGGAAACACGACCCAAGAATAAAAAAGTTCTGTTCTATAGGCTGCATGGGCGTCCACCACAAAAGTGACTGGACCCCCCTGGACCGTTAGGCCATGTGCTAACAGATGTCCTGTGAGCGGTTGGCGCATATTAAGCGCTACATGCACCACTAGAGGATTCGCCATCTAGAGAAAAACAGCACCTGGGTAGAGAAGGCACACCAATAACGGGGTTTTTCCTTTCAAAGTTCAAGCCTGAACAACCGACCACTAAGTAATAGGATGCACCTATCCCGTGGCGGCGGAAATCCTCAGCCCCACGGACGTCTCCGCTTACGGAACCGAGTAGTCAAAATATATATGAGACCGAGAGAGTCAGCCGGACCCAAAAAATTAGAGCCTGACCAATCGTTGGCGGCGCCATGGCGCGTAGGCTCTCATTATCCTAAATGAGACTACTGGATTTCTAGGCAGCAGGATCGTTCACGGTGTGGGGGACTGAGTCTGACCCACTTGGAAGGACCTCTGTCACCCTAAATCCGGTTTTGCTCCGGCTAACTAGCAGTGCCTCATTTCTCCCAAAGGGAAGAGATGATTGGGCAGCCGAGCGCATGACATCTTTGGAACTTCTCAGGGAAGTCGTGGTCACTCAGATCCAAACCAACTCTCTCATTTACAGTATGATCTCATATACAAATGACAAAGGCAGTATAAGTTTTATATAATGTTTTAATAAAACGACTGCATTTTAGATAATAAGGCGTGAGCCGCAATAACCAGAACCATACAACATAGTAGGATTGAAATAGTCACCAGGAGAGTAAAACATAAGAACAACGCTATCATGGTGTTTAACAATTTCTACTCTCCCTCTGCTAGTTCTATTTCGAGCACAGCATGTTAAGCTTCTAACTTGCCTTTCTGAATCCCTCGGGAGACATCAGCCCTCATACCTGAGCAAAGGCCTGTGATCTGGTTCAGCATCTGCAACGAGGCAGTCAGCGTCTAGTTGTGGTTCCCTGGTCGGAATCCCCCTCTTGCGTGTATTGGGACAAGGAAGTGTTTTTATAACGAACATGTCAGCGTGATCACAAAATGTCCCTATGCAGGAATGCCAAAGACTAAACTCCTACCACGTCTATCGGCAATGTACCAGACTGTATCCTTGACTGAAGCACAGAGTAATGCGTTATGGAGAACTCCAGTGCTGAAGTAGGCTAAACAGTGTGATATGAAATATAAAACAAGACCGTAGAACTGGCTATTTGAAAAATAACAGTACGAAGCCGAATAAAAACCATTTAGAGCAAAGTGCACGAAGGCTCTAAGCTACGAGCAAAGGAATAAAATACACCCAGGGCAAAATGCACAAAGGCCTAAAGCCTGAAGCTAATGCGCAAAGGATACATAAAACTGACCACACTACAAAACTACCTTTATTTTTGGTAACACTGAGCATTGTCTTTACTTGTGCATAAGTACCGTGTTACTATAGTGGTATTGCAGGAGCTTTGCATGTCTCCTAGTCCAGCCTAAGCTGCTCTGCCACAGCTACCTCTATCAACCTAAGCTGCTAGAACACTACTACATTTCACTAATAAGGGATAACTGGACCTGGTTTAAGGTGTAAGTACCCAAGGTACCCACAACAAACCAGAACAGCCTCCTACAGATGGCGGCTGCGGCAGAGCTCCTTGGAATTGACCTGACATGGCCCCCTCATGCAGCCTGGACCTTACCACGCCTCAAAATATGCACAACTCTGATTGCGGGGAGCCTCGGCTGAAACCTTCCCTCACTGGCACCTTGGAAGCATTCAGTGGGATTCAGCCTGCTTTTGAGGCCTAATATAGGGGCCATAACTATTTCCTTCTGCTGCAACGAGGTGGGACTGAGTGCATTGAGGGCATCCTCCCATGGCAGGATTACATCCCAGAGATTTGCCACTAGTTTGCTTGTGGTGGGGACGAGTGACACAGGCTGGGACCCTCTCCACATCTTTTTTGACTTAGTGGCTTTTCAACTGAGAGGGGAGTGACCCTCACCACTTCTGCCCCGACAATCCATGGCCCCACAACAATCAGAGAACTGTCAGTTTACCACCAGAGCTGTTGACCGATCCACAACTGGGGGGCCTGGGGGCATTCGCCCAGAGGACTTGCCGTAGAAGTTGAGCATCTCTGCCTGTCCGAGAGGGAGGAGAGGAGGGCCCTCCTCTCAGTATAAACTTCCAGTGATCGAGCTAGCAGCAGCACACAACTGAGGGAAGAGGCAGTGACTTGGGCTGTTGGGGGCCCAGCTCCTGACCACCTTTTTTCTCCTTTCTGACAAACTGCTTGTGCCGCTCAGATTAGTGGGGACAGACGGATCCAATCAGCAGCCTTTTGGAGACTGGTTGAAGAGCCTAAGGGAACACTGTGGTGCTATCTATCATCATGGACAAAGATAAATCCCTTCCAAAATGTGACAAATTTGCCAAAGTTGTCCACCTGGGACGCAACTTCAGGACATTTGGGGCGGGTGGGGGGGGTGGGTGGCCAATGCAGTTTTGCAGGCCATCCAGTCCTCTCATCAGGCCCTTGAAATAAAGACTGGGGGAGGTAGGAGCAGATGATGCCCTTCTCAGACAGTATCTACGTAACACTACATCCTAGGTCACTGAGGTGAAAAAACGCATTGTTACAATGAAGAGCACTGTTGCAGCCCTTCGCTCTACAGTCCTGAAACAACATAGCTTCAGAGGCAATATGTCCGCTCGCATCGAATATACAGAGGATCACTGCAGGAGAAACAGCATGTGCCTCCATGGGTTTCTGGAGGGATGTGAAGAATACCAACCCAAGAAATTCATGGAAACATGGCACAAAAACATTTTCACAATGTGAATTTTCCATGCTTCCTAGCTGAAAAGGCACAATGGGCACTGATAACAAAATCACTGCTTGGAGCCCCACCCTAGCCTATGATTGCATGCCTGTTAAATGACATGGACAGATAACTCATCCTACGCAGGTCAAGGGAGACAGGAGGGGTTAAATAGAAATCCTGCAAGTAAAGCAAAAACTGCATGTGATGCATATCAAATATATGCTTCTATATCCAGCCAAATGAAAGATTACTCATAATGGCAAAACAATTAATTTCAACCACCCAGACCGGGTTAGGGAATGAGCTGAGGAACGATCCCCATCCCGCCATCAAGGACAGGAGGAGGAGAGAAGGGGCCTAGGCGATCCTAAAGGCTGGAATTGATCCACACGAATCCGCTTTTGTTGTTTTTCCATGTCTACGATTGTTGTTGGTACAAGTGTGAGTATTCTAGCAAGTATGCAGTCTACTTATGTCTCACCAGCATCTACAAGGCAAAATCACTGGTCATTTCAAAGTAATAACCTGAAATGTCAAGGGGCTGCTAGACGCGATTAAGAGAGGGGGGTATTTGTGTACATCAAAAGACACTCCCCTGAGGTTACTGTATTACAGGAGACTCATCTCCTGCAGACCAGATGTCCCTTCCTAAGGAGATATTCCATAGCCTACTATATGGGCTTCGCCAGAGGCCCTTCGGGATGTGGAGGGGGGGAGAAATCGGGGGAAGATAATGCTCCATAAATCACTCCTCCTCTATGCTAACAAGGCCCATAGGGTCGACCTAGCCCTCTTCATTGTCTTAGAGGGAATGCTTAAAGGATCTCCTTGGACGCTATGCAGCTTTTATTCTCATGCTTCACTGGTTTCCAGACACACTACAGTCACTCTCACACTCGCTGCTACAGACCATCACTGGGGGCTGCGTTTTTACCCACTGCTATGCCCACAAACACTTGTAGCTCAAGGATTGATTACGTATTTGTCTCCCGGGGAGTACTGACCTTCCTGTAGAAGCCCAGATTTTTTACTCAGACCACTCAGCAGTCGAACTATGCTTTTGTGCCATCTCTGAATGCTTTGGAGGTATTTGGCAATTATATGCATGGTGGCTTCACGACCAACAAGTTACTTATTCACTGTGCTCCCTTTTGGAGGCAGACAGGGAAGCTCTGGATGCACTCCTGATGCTGCAGAAGATCCAGGCGGCACTGACTGCCTTGCCCTCTGGGAAGACCAGGCACAAATGGGTGCTTGATGGAGTTTGTTTTTTAGTAATAAACAATGTTATTCATTTTAATACAGTGAATGACCAAAGAGATTCTCAGTTAAATGATCTTTTTGGACCAAGGTGATACAAAACCAAATAGTATCTCAGTGATCTAATGCCTATTGTCATACCTTACAGATCCAGTCCAAAACAGTAAAGCAATTTACCCCAAATTCTAGCATGCTTGCTGGGGCAACCCCTGGCTCGGCAGATCAGTTCTTCCTCCTGCGGACACCAATCCATACTCTTGCACAAAGTTGTCACCATGGGGGTGTCAGTAGTTGTCATCTACGGGCAATGTCTCTTTTGGCCACCACAGAGGCCATGCTCACCAGAATACAGTCATTCCGAGCCCCGCCCAGGTCCCCCATGATGCCCAAGGCGGACACTTTAGCAGTCAGATCAATCCGATATCCTACTATTCTGGTCATAGTTCACACCATCTGGCCCCAGTACTTGGCAACAATGGGGCAGTCGTAAAGTACGTGAAAGAAGTTGCCATCTGGGCAGGTGCCTGAAAACAGGCTGGGCAAGAAGCTTACCTCCATGTCATAAGCAGCGAGGGGAAGATAAGTGGCGGGAAGATAAGTGGCATGAAGATGATTCAGTTGGATTAATTGGAGGCGGGAGGATATAACTAGTGCTTGGGTCCATACAAGCCTCTTGCCAATCCACATCATAAGGGGGCATAACCATGTCTTCTATTTTCTTCCAAGGGTTGCAAATTTGTCTGGGTTTGAAAAATCGGAGAGAAACACCCTTTAACCAATTGCCCCATCTGAGACCTGGCCTCTAGGGAGTTAAATTAAGGTTGGTCCATAATGTGTGCATTGTGTCTAGAAAGGGTGTGTCTACATTGGCGATATTTATGAAACTGGGTCGATGATAAGCAGCAGTGGGTCTATAGGTGATGAAATGTGGAAAGGACGCCTCCCTTACACAGAACTCCCAGTGCAGTCATCCAAATCTTGTCCCATTTATGGAAGCCCTTGAGTTGTGTTGTATGATTTAGGTATCGTCCCTGCCATAAAGGAGTCTGTGATATCAGTTTCTGGTCCCAGCCCATTGTGCACAGAGCTAGCCACCTGCTTAGGAGGACCACTCTATTGACCCCAGGAGTGTCCTGGGATGGGGTTCCAGTACAGTAAGCCCATGATCCTGTCTAGTTCAAGAAGGGTAAACTCCACCCTCCACAAAATCAATCACTGAAGTTTGATTGGCTTGATAGTATAATTGTAGATCGTCCATCGCCATTCCCCCATCGTAGACCAACTGTGGACATTTCGTCAATAACAATTCAGGAGGATGTCCTGCTCATAGGAAGGAATGAATCGAAGCTGTCAGGTCTTTGAACCAGTTATTAGGACCTGACAGCTGGAAATTCTAAATGAATAGAGGAATTATAGGGGTATCATAATTTTGAAGAGGTACGCTTTTCCAGGCACATTGAGTGGGAGTTGTGCTCATTTGTGGAAGTTAGTTTTTATGTTAGCTACAAGGAGAGAAGTTTCAGATTCCAGGTTAGGGCCTGTTCTAGTGCAACATTGACACCCAGGTATTGTGAACTAAGCCACCTTACTGGGATGAAGTCTGGTAGGATGTGACCTCATTGTCTCCTCAGAGTGTTATCAATACTAATTTATTCTCACTGAGTTTGAGGCCTGAGGCTTCTTCAAAGTGGGGCGGAAGTCATGGGTAGTGGGGCCAGAAAATGTTGGGATTTGCAAGGGATAAGGGAACGTCATATGCATAGAGAGCTATCCTCTGTTCTGGACCGTTCTCCAATTTCTAGCCAGACAGTTGTGTGTCACCGCACTAGACAGGTGAGGGGCACAACGGCTAGCACAAAGTGAAGGAGGGATAGTGGACAGCCCTGTCTGGTACCCTGTTGAGTGGAAAAGGTGTCAAATAGCATCCTGTTCGCTATCAAGTATGCTGAGGGTTTGGAGTACAGGAGTTGTGTGCAGGGCCGGCTTAGGGCGGTGCAAGTGGTGTGGCTGCACCGGGTGCTGCCCAAGGGGGGTGCTGTGTTTAGCAATAACTTATGAAACTTGCAACTTAAAAACACCTTCTGGACAGTTTCTTGTACGCCCAGCCTTCAGGAAGCTATTCAAATATCAAGATACCTCTTATGATTAATGTTCTTGCTAGAGAGAGAGATTTAGTTTGTCTAGCTGCAACTTTGACTCGCCATAAAGTAGGGTAGAGGGTTAATATGCCTGCTGCAAATAACATAGCTATATTTTATGTGGATAGCTGAGTAGATTAATAAAGCCAGCCTTTACAAGCTTTTTAAAACAAATGAATGTATGTGAAAGGGAGGCTATGGAGAGATGGGGGCACGTTTGCCGGGTGATAGTGACGAAATCCGAGGAGGTGGTCAAGGAGGGGGGTGGGAGGGGATTGCCAAAAAGAGACTATCGCACAGGGCACCACCAGCGCTAAAGGCGGCCCTGGTTGTGTGTATCCACAGAGTCAGGGTTTCGAAGCCCATGACTTTGAGGACCATGTGTAGAAAGGACCAGCTGACAGAATCAAATGATTTCTTGAAGCCTAGCAACAGGAGAGCACAGGGGTACCAAAGTTGCTGCAAACAGGATATGGCTGTAAGAAAGTGTGTCTGATACAATGTTGGGTACTTAGGCCGGGCATGAAGCGGCATTGGTCTGGGTGGACCAGAGCAGTGAGAACACCCTAGGAACCTCTTAGCTAGGATTTTAGCTCCTATTCTGAAGTCAGTATTTATGAGGGAAATGTGTCTATATGCCTCGCAGTGAGTGGCTGGGGGTGTTGGTCTTGGGAATGCCACAATATTTGCTGAATCTAGTTCCAGGGAGAAGGCCTCTTTGTCAGACGCCTCAGAGAATAATGTAAGCAAATGAGGAGAGAGAGTATTATTAAATACACTGCAATATTCATGAAGAAAGCCGTCCACGCCGGGTGTTTTCCCAGAGTGCATTCCCTGTATTGCTTATTTTTTCATTCCAGATCTTGGATTTGGGACTCAAGCTTCATGATCTGGTGGAGTTTGTTTTGTTCTTTGCGTCAGACATAACATTTGACAACCTCACTAATGTTGGCTTTACTAACGGCCCACAGTATTCCAGGGGAGTCTACCATGCTTTGGTCCGTGTCACAGTAGGATAGAAATTTGATATTCAAGTTGTCTGTAAATTGTTCGTCTGTGAGGTACCACACGTTGAGGTGCCAAAGCGCCACTTAGTTGTGATGGATGCCCCAAAGGTGAGTAACAGAGGGGAGTGATATTATATACCTGTAGGGAGGATAGCCACTGATCAGTCGCTGGTGTGAGGAGCTGGTCTATGTGGAAAAGGATTTTATGTCTTGCAGAGATCTGGGTGTCATAGTGGCCCAAGGAGACCAATCAGTCTCTCAACTACTGGACTCCTTGTGCACAGGATGTTGTAGCAAGAGCAGAGGAGGCTGTGCCTGGGTCAGGCAGTGCACTCATGTCCCATCCAATTATGGTAGTGCCAGTTCAGTAAAGCTACCAGGGCGGTCCTGGCAGCTGCCAAGGTAGGGGTCAATGGTTGTGGGGGTATGCAGACACAGAGAAAATTGTGCGGTTTTCCAGCGAGGGTACCCTTCACTCCAAAAAACTGCACTGAGCGTTGGGCAATATTAATGTCACTGTTTAATGAACAAGTACAGTGGTGCCGCAAGAACCTCTCATGAAGCTGGAATGAAATAATCTATCATAACCAAACTGGCGGAGGAGAGGGTAGTGAGAGCGTTCTGTAGCATGAGGATCGATGGATTGGTATGTTTGGCTTATCAGAGTGCAGTGGTCCAGGAGGCCATTAACCTTCCAAGATAAAACTGTGAAGGCCCTCATGCGACAGTAGAGGGGGGAACGTAACTGGGGAGGAACAGAGGTTCCTCTGCTTGTATCTCAAAGGGTCAGAGCACATAGTTGATATCTGGCCAGGAAAATAACGTGAAATATTCTGAGGATCGCAAGTACTGTGTGTATGGGTGAAACAATGGAAAACAAACAAAAACAATGCAAACACTGCAGAACTTCCCCCACCAACGTCCTCCCACTCTATACTTCCACCCCTTGAAACATCTGTCACCTTAAAACTACCATGTAAATGTTTCTCAAACATCTGCTTTTATCGGGAGGAGGGCTTCCTCTTGTTTAGGATGTTTGCCAGTTCAGCCAGTGGGTGCAGGTCTGAGTACATAACCTGGTGTGTTAAGTTTGTCGTTTATCAATGCTGTGATGGGCCGCAGGTCACTTAGCAAGCAGGTATGTGGAAGGGCCTGTGTCAATAAGTCAGTGTACTGAGGGACCTGCACCACGTCAAGTCCCCAGACCCAGAACATTCACGTATTTGGGTGCGATTAGTGTTGGAGGAGGTTGGGGAGGTTTGGCTCAGCCGTGGTGTCTTCTGGATCCTTTGCAGCATCACGCTCCTGCCCAGTGAGTATTTCAGTTGGTCTTCCACTGCCAATCCGGAAGGCTAAATCCACAAGTCATGGTGCCAAGCAAGGTGCTTTTTTTCTGCTGCCATTCCCAGGCGGTGTCTAGGGAGTCATAAAAGTATGAGTGATTGTAGAACAGCACTTTAAGTTTAGAGGGAACAGTAGCATGTATCAAAAGGTTCATAGTGCAGAGTTTTTGTTTAACTTCATTAAAGGACTTCTTTTGGCATTGCACAGCCCAAAGATAGTCAAGAAAGACAATGATGCGAGAGGACTGGAACTTCAGGTCTCCAGGTCTGCGCACCTCTCTGGATGGATCCTGTCTCTATCTTGGTGGTTGAGTATATGGGCAAACAATGGGCAGGAGGGAGGCACTTGGTGGTGGACGATATGCAAGGGATTGATGCACCCTTTCAGCGACAAACCAGAAGACTGCATGCCCGTGGAGACCCAGGAAGATGGCCATGTTTCCAGGAATATTTCTGGGTTAGTAGATTCTGCGCCTTTAGGAAAGCCGTCCAAGCAAAGATTATTACACCTGGACCCATTTTCAGTGCCTTCTGCACAGGATTCCATGAAGGCCATCTCTGACAAGAGTTTAGAGATGTTGGTTTTCAAGTTGGCGATGTCATCCTCCCACATGAAAATCTGCACCTCTACTTCCGAGACTCTGTGATCCATGTTTTGCAGCTCTTGGCAGGGGAGTGAAACACCAACATGCACTTCTCCAACCTTTATGGGCACCACTTCCCGAGAGGTATTGATGGCCTGCAGTATGGTGTGTGCATCTTTAGAGTCCACTGGGGGTGGATGAAGGCCGATCCGATGCCGCAAAGACAGAGAGGCGGAGAGACAGCCCTCGTCAAGCTCACACAGGACCTCTTGGGAGGGATTCTGCAGGGAGTAAGTCTGACAGCCATTGGGTAGCCTCTAACCCACTTACCCGCCTAGCCGGTGTCAGGGTGGGTGCAAGGTCTGGATTCGGCCTAAGCAGAAGGAAAAGAGGAGGGGCTCTCACCTGGACATTGGTGCCCCTGAGTGCGTGGTGGCAGTCATCATAGGTATGCATCCATCCAGTGTAAGGTGGACAGAGGAGGAAGGCATATTTCAAGACATCAGGGGTGAGGTGGCCCGCATGTCGCACAGCCAACGACTCAGGCAGGCCAGCTAATTGCCCACAGGCCAGGTGCCTCAACTGTGGCAGCTGGACTGGACACTCTGAACAGCCTGTGGACTTTTACATCCAGCCGCTGGATCGTGGTATCAGGAAGGCACCTCCAGACCTCTTACCTCCAACCAGGACAGCAATCCAGGGCCAGGGTCTGGAGGTGCAGCCCACCTTGGTGTCCAAGGCACTACTGCCTGATACTCACAACCAAGTACAGGCCAGCTGCAATGCTCCGACCACAGTAGTGCAACTAGGGTGGCCCCCGAGAAGGAGCAGACACGCCGTGGTCCACCAATAACAGTGCCACAGTAGCGGGTGGAGTCCTTCACTTCGCACACACCCGCCCAGGTCTGTGGCCAGCCAAGCGGTTCCAGTGACCAGGTTACCATTTTGGGTTCAGCTGGGCTCACAAGGGCCCGACAGCCTTTAGAGAGCCACCCTGCAGGCCAGTTCTCGGGTGGGCAGGATGTCAGGGAGACATGGGGTTTCTGAGATTTCGCATGGGGTTATGCGGTGGCATAACGGACAGATTGCAAAGGATGGCAGGCGAGGCTCAGAGCATTATCAAAGTGTATCCGCCATCTTGGTCACTCCTAGACCTATTTAATGCTGTAGGCAGCTCTGGGTCTCTCCTGGATGATGTGTGTTGTATATTAATCCCTATTATTCTAAAACAGAATAAATCTCTGGAGAAACTCTCTTCCTATCGACCTATTTCTCTTCACAATGATTAAAATATTAGCCAAACTACTAGTCACTAGGTTGGCAGCAGTAATCAGGTTGCTGGTTCACATGGACCAAAAGACTTTATGCCGCATAGAGGAACAAGACATTGCAACCTCAAGCCAAAGGTGTGCATGCTGGCCCATGTCGAAGACCAGCAGGGGCGTTCAGTGTTATTCCTGTTGGACTATGAAAAAGCATTCAATACTATAAACTGGCCATTCTTATCTCAGGTCCTACAAAAAATTAACTATGGCCCCTGATTCGTAATGCTGGTGACAGCCCTCTACAATGTTCCCAAGACTGGAGTAAGGGTTAATAAGGTATTCTCCTCCCAGTCTCCTATCCAATGGGGTACGTGCCAGGGGTGACTCCTGCATCCAGTTCTCTTTCTCTAGTAGTGAAGTCCATGGTGAGGTAGCTTTAGAGGGATGCACAGATTCACATCTTCTTCTGGCCTGATGAGACGGAGGACATGTTGTTTAATCCATCAATTCTTCAAATCTTTTGCTCACCATGTCACCCCAGTTTGTATCCAAGCATATGCAAATCAGTCTGGACCCTGTTCCCCATGGGAACAGTCCAGCCCGACCTGCCAGGCCAGGTCCTCCATGGACTTGTTTCCAGTCCAGGGATGACCTGGCCTGGCAGTTCGGGCTGGACTGTTCCCATTAGGTACAGGGTTAGGACTGATCTGCATATGGCTGGGTACAAACTGGAATGGCGTGGGTAGCAAAAAAAAATTGTCTTTAGGCCCAGATCTCTGTACTGGGGGTGAACATTGACATTGTTCAGCATTCCGTCCATCACTTTTTGCAAATGCTCTTTACTTGCAGCATCCTCAGAGTACACTGGTCCGTCCATCACTTATTTTACGTGGATATGGTGAGGCCTCTGTGTTGGTGATTATTTGGGTATATGTCCATCTCACTCGTACATACCCCCCAGCACCCACTAGATGCTAAATACCATTGAGTTGCAGATGAATTTCTATACATGGTAATACATATCTCACAAGACCCATGTGTGGCCTGAGATTTAATCATGTCCCCCACCAAGGGCAGTACATGGAAGGATTCAGAACATTGGACTACATTGCCACTGAACCTAATGAGCAGGGTGGTGCTTTATTAAATGACAGTACTGCCCAGTTTTCTATATGTACTTCATATAGGAAATAGAAGCAGTAAAAAACGGTTCCCATTTCTGAAGCTGGCACTCTCTTGAAGGCCTCTTTAGGCAGCAAGGCTCACATCTTTTGCAGTAAGATGGATGGATGCTCCTCTCCTCTGAGAGCTGCTCTGATGTGGGAGGAAGCTGTGGAGGGTCAGAGAAGGAGCATAACTCTATTGGAGATCTGGAAGGTCCCTCTGTCAGATGTGATGGACTGCCACACTGAGAAAACGTTGGTTTCTCCCTCCCACAGGGTGGTTGTATGGTGCTAATGGCAAACTAAAGAGGCTTCAAAGTTGATGACGCAGGGGAGGGGCTGAGAAGATCTGTGTACCTGGTAACCTGCATGTTGTCTGCCTGATCCTTTGCTACGAAAGGGCTGAGGTGACTGGTGCTGTGCTGAGGTGGCCTAGCACTGTCTATATGCCAACCCTCCAGAGTATCCCCTGAAGGACCAGAACTGATGAGGAAACACTCTGGCTGGGGTCAAAAGTCCTAAGAGTTCCGTGCCCTAGCTTTCCTTGAAGTGTGCAAAGGCGGAATCGGCTTCTTCATAAAAAATGCAGGATCCATCAAAAGACAGGTACACGCAGAATGCCTGCATATTTCCCAAAAAGCCTGTGGATCTCATCTATGCATTGGGACAAAGCAAAACACTAATGCCGACTGCTCATCCCAAACAGTTGGATGTGTCTATGCCAGCCAACATTACAGGGAGTGCAGAATTATTAGGCAAGTTGTATTTTTGAGGATTAATTTTATTATTGAACAACAACCATGTTCTCAATGAACCCAAAAAACTCATTAATATCAAAGCTGAATATTTTTGGAAGTAGTTTTTAGTTTGTTTTTAGTTTTAGCTATGTTAGGGGGATATCTGTGTGTGCAGGTGACTATTACTGTGCATAATTATTAGGCAACTTAACAAAAAAAAAATATATATACCCATTTCAATTATTTATTATTACCAGTGAAACCAATATAACATCTCAACATTCACAAATATACATTTCTGACATTCAAAAACAAAACAAAAACAAATCAGTGACCAATATAGCCACCTTTCTTTGCAAGGACACTCAAAAGCCTGCCATCCATGGATTCTGTCAGTGTTTTGATCTGTTCACCATCAACATTGCGTGCAGCAGCAACCACAGCCTCCCAGACACTGTTCAGAGAGGTGTACTGTTTTCCCTCCTTGTAAATCTCACATTTGATGATGGACCACAGGGTCTCAATGGGGTTCAGATCAGGTGAACAAGGAGGCCATGTCATTAGATTTCCTTCTTTTATACCCTTTCTTGCCAGCCACGCTGTGGAGTACTTGGACGCGTGTGATGGAGCATTGTCCTGCATGATAATCATGTTTTTCTTGAAGGATGCAGACTTCTTCCTGTACCACTGCTTGAAGAAGGTGTCTTCCAGGAACTGGCAGTAGGACTGGGAGTTGAGCTTGACTCCATCCTCAACCCGAAAAGGCCCCACAAGCTCATCTTTGATGATACCAGCCCAAACCAGTACTCCACCTCCACCTTGCTGGCGTCTGAGTCGGACTGGAGCTCTCTGCCCTTTACCAATCCAGCCACGGGCCCATCCATCTGGCCCATCAAGACTCACTCTCATTTCATCAGTCCATAAAACCTTAGAAAAATCAGTCTTGAGATATTTCTAGGCCCAGTCTTGACGTTTCAGCTTGTGTGTCTTGTTCAGTGGTGGTCGTCTTTCAGCCTTTCTTACCTTGGCCATGTCTCTGAGTATTGCACACCTTGTGCTTTTGGGCACTCCAGTGATGTTGCAGCTCTGAAATATGGCCAAACTGGTGGCAAGTGGCATCGTGGCAGCTGCACGCTTGACTTTTCTCAGTTCATGGGCAGTTATTTTGCGCCTTGGTTTTTCCACACGCTTCTTGCGACCCTGTTGACTATTTTGAATGAAACGCTTGATTGTTCGATGATCACGCTTCAGAAGCTTTGCAATTTTAAGAGTGCTGCATCCCTCTGCAAGATATCTCACTATTTTTGATTTTTCTGAGCCTGTCAAGTCCTTCTTTTGACCCATTTTGCCAAAGGAAAGGAAGTTGCCTAATAATTATGCACACCTGATATAGGGTGTTGATGTCATTAGACCACACCCCTTCTCATTACAGAGATGCACATCACCTAATATGCTTAATTGGTAGTAGGCTTTCGAGCCGATACAGCTTGGAGTAAGACAACATGCATAAAGAGGATGATGTGGTCAAAATACTCATTTGCCTAATAATTCTGCACTCCCTGTATATATATTGCAGCATCCTGAATAGTTTGAGCCAAAGAGGCTCTAAACTCTTTCAGGACCTCCAGTAAGATCTCACTGGACATGTGTCAGAGGCAATGCGTATAATGGCCAAGCAGAAAGCTGGCATTGATTGACCTCTAGGCCAGACCGGCAGAGGAGAACATTTGTTCCCCAAGTGCCTCAATTAGTTTTAACTCCCTGTCTTGGGAAGTGGGGCAGAGGGTTTGGGAGGTGTAGGAAAGTACCCTCTTTTGCCATGGTTACCCCTATTTTCTGCCTGATGTCACTGTGCTTGACTGTGTTCACTGGGATCCTGCTAACCAGGACCCCAGTGATTATGCTCTTTCTACTCTAAATGTTGTCACTGCATACTGGTAACCCAATATTTCAACCGAAATTGATTGGCATACCGGTGCCCCCTTATAAGTCCCTAGTATATGGTACCTAGGTACCCAGGGCATTGGGGTTCCAGGGGATCCCTATGGGTGGCAGCATTTCTTTTGCCACCCATAGGGAGCCATGCAAAGGCTTCTGCAGGACTGCCATTGCAGCCTGTTTGAAAAGGTGCATGCACCCCTTCACTGCCATTCACACTGCGCTAGGTCACTTATAAGTCACCCCTATAGCAGGCCCTTCAGCCTTGAGGGCAGGGTGCAGAGCACCTGTGTGTGAGAGCATCCCTGCATTAGCAGACTTGCCCCCATGACCTCTAGGGCCATTTTTTCCAAACTTTGTGAGTGCTGGTATGCCATATCACACAAATACTGGACATAGGTCACTACCTATGTCCAGCTACATAATGGTAACTCCGAACATAGCCATGTTTGGTATAAAACATGTTGGAATCATACCCCAATGCTTTAGTGAGCATTGGTTGTATGATTCCATGCACTCTGGGGGCTCCTTAGAGGGCCCCTAGTATTGCCATTTCAGCCTTCTGAGGTTTTCCAGGCAGCCCTAGCTGCTGCCACCTCACAGACAGGTTTCTGTCCTCCTGTTGCTTGAGCATCTCAAGCCAAGGAAAGCAGAATAAAGGGTTTCCTTTGGGAGAGGGCTGTTACACCGTCTCCCTTTGGAAATAGGTGTTACAGGCTTGGGAGGGTTAGCCTCCCCAAGCCACTGGCAATGCTTTGATGGGCCCATTTGGTGCCCCCTTGCATAATCCAGCGTACACCGGTTCAGGGAACCCTAGTCCCTGCTCTGGTGTGAACTGGACAAAGGAAAGAGGAGTGACCACTCCCCTGTCCATCCCCACCCCGGGGGTGGTGCTCAGAGCTCCTCCAGAGGGTCCCTGGTTTTTGCCACCTTGGATTCCAAATTAGCAGGGAGGGAACTCTGGGAGTACCCGAGTGGCCAGTGCTAGCAGGTGATGTCAGAGCCCTGCCCGATAGGTGCTTACCTGTTTAGCTGACCAATCCCCCTTTCAGGGCTATTTAGGGTCTCTCTTTTGGGTGGTTCTTCAGATTCGGATTGCAAGACACCAGCAGGAATCCTTTGCATTCTTTACTTCACCTTCTTACAGAAGAAACTGCATCTGGACCCCACAGGAACTCTACAACCTCAACAAAGAAGCAAAGACAACTTCTGCAACATTGTATCTTCAGCTTCTGCCTGCAACTGTTTCCTGGTTGTGCATCCTCAGAGGACAGCTTGTCTTCAGCTTGCACCAGAAGAACGAAGGAATCTCCCTTGGAGTGAAGGAGTCACTCCCCTGCTTCAGCAGGCACCTCTCTGCAATGACGGCCGGCTGTGTGAGTCCCCTCTCCTGATGAGCTGCGGGGATTCTGTATCACAGGTGGTGGAGTGAAGTGGTCCCGACAGTCCTGACTTACAACTGTCCAACTTTGGTGAAGGTAAGAGCTTGTCTCCCTACGCAAGACAGTACCCCCGTGCACCGCGTGTTTTGCAGTTGCCAAGGCTTGCTGGCACCCTTCCCCAAAGTTCTTTGTGCACTGTGCAGCTCCCGCCCCCAGCACTCCTTCTGCAATGCACAGCTTCCTGTGTGATTCTATGGCGGCGTGGGACCCTTTGTTGTAGTGCTGCGTGGGCCTCCTTTTGCACCTTCTTTGTCTCCGTGCTGTGGGACTCCTGTGCGCAGTGCCTCGTCTTCTGAGGGTTCTCCGAGTTGCTGAGAGGCCCCTCTGACTCCCCCTCCCGTGTAGAGTCCACCAGGTCCCTCCTGATCCTGGGCAGCACCCTTTTTTACTAACAGTGAGCTTTGCTTGTGCCAAGGCTTGTTGGTGGAACCAGCGATGCAAACCAGACTGCAATCATCCATCCGGCATGGGACATCTCCACCAACCAAGAACCCACATCCGTCTTCTTGGGTACAGTACTGACTGTTGTTCTTCACCAGTGGTTCTTCTTTTGCAGTTTCACCCGGGTTAGCAGGGGCTCCTGTTCTCCCTGGACTCTTCAGTGCTTTATGGACAAGGTCTCCTTCTTCCACAGGTACAGGATTGCATTGTTGGTGTCTTGCAGTCTTTTCTGTTTCTTGCATAATCTTTCTCGTGTTCTTGTGTATTCTAGGAGAGTTACTGTGATTTACTCCTGCTTTCCTAGGCTCTAGGGTGGGTTCTATTACTTACGTTAGATGTTTTCTAATACTCCCAGGGCCCCTCTACACACTACACTTGCCTAGGTGGGAAACCAACATTCGCATTCCACTTCTTCGAATATGGTTTGTGTTCCCCCTAGGCCCATTTCTAACAATTATGATTTTCACTAATTGCACTTTTTTCTAACTGTTGTATGCCTATTTCTGCATACTAGTGTATACAATTTGTGTATTACTTACCTCCTAAGAGAGTAAAGTCTCTATGGTATTTTTGGCATTTGTGTCACCAAAATAAAGTACCTTTATTTTTGTAACACTGAGTATTTTCTTTCATATGTGTGAGTACTGTGTGACTACAGTGGTATTGCATGAGCTTTGTATGTCTCCTAGATAAGACTTGGCTGCTCAGCTACGGCTACCCCTAGAGAGACTGGCTTCTACACACTGCCTACATTTCACTAATAAGGGATAACTGGACTTGGTATAAGGTGTAAGTACTTTAGGTACCCACTACAAACCAGGCCAGCCTCCTACAGGGGAGTCGTCATGCGAGGGAATTAATTAGGATTCAGCTTCTGGTGGAATTATGGACCACCAAACTCTCCTCTCAGGCATAGGATGCTGTGTAAAAAAAACAGTTTTGCCATGGGCTGGTCTATGGCATCGGATGCTAGGATACGTGTTGATGAAGAAGGTTCAGGCTCAGATCTTAGAGTCAGAATGGAATTTGACACTGGAGCTGGTGCAGAACCTGATAAGGGTTCCTTGGACATAAAGGCATGCCAGAGGGAGCTGGTAGAGTGCTGAAATACACAGAATGGCCTCCCATGCAGCTTTTTCAATGGCTCAGGATTTTGGGGGCGCAACCGGATCAACTGTGGAATTAGCTCCTCAATCGGGGATTGGAAGCTAGATAAGTGTCACTCTGACACCCTTGTGTCTCTTTAAATACAGAATGGAAGGATGGGGTAGAGTGCTGCTTCACCTTCTTATGTTTCTGCTTCAACTTGGGACTTCAACTTACCAGTAGACCCCGACTGTGAAGAGAACCTATCAATGGATTGTCCTAGAGAGCGGGAACGGGTTGCAACCTCCACTCAGAGTCGGAACGGGTAATAGGAGGCTTCTATTGGCGTTTCTTGAAGTACAAAGCTTTGCTTCACAGCCTCTGATTGTTTTTAGGTGCATGAAGGCTTATTCCCTGCATGAAAGCCCCGAGCCAAAAACACCAGAGGTACGCCTTATGTGGGCCCGTCACCGATATCTGTTTTAGGTGGCGACATCCCTGCCTTGCAGACTGGAATTGAATTAGAAAAACTGAGCAAACTGAAAGAAAGAAACTGATGTCCGTGTGTGGTGGTGGCACTTATTTGAGGCTCTGCTCACTATTTCTGAAGCCACACAGCACCACTTAGTGGTGCGCAAAACCAATGCTATCAAAACCTATAGATCCAATCTGGCAATTGGGGGATATTGTAAAGGTGAGGAATCTGCAGTTAGAACTATCCATCACAAAGTTTGCAACTATATGTGACTAAAATATGGTTTGTTTACATTTATACTATCTACTCATAGTTAGTAATAGCAGTATGTGGTCAAATATTAATGACGGCATGTTGGGACTCTTTAGGAGAAATTGCGAGAAGGATATGTAGAAATTACATGTGGAAAATGTGTATTTTATTAAAAGTGTGCATACGTGGGAATTAAGTTTTGGCACCATGACCATTGACAGAAATTAGTCAGCCTTAGTTGACTTTTAATGTTAGTTTTGTCAGGGAATTTAATTCTGTAGGATAAGGATATGTTAATGGTTGGTTATTCATTTGTATTTTGTTAGTGAATGTTTTTAGGATGTTAATGCTACCACCTGGGGGAACTGATGAATTCTTTAGTTGTTTGGCCAGTAAGCCCTGCTCTACGAACCCCGCCTGCAAGACACCCACTGTACGGCCCTGTTGGGACTGATCTCCAGTGCCTGAATTCAGACTTTGCATACATGACTTGCTGCCAGGTGCCTCTTGCTGTGATGTTCTATCCTCCAGTACCTGTATCTCATCTTAAAATCCCCTGCTCTGCTTCCCGAAGAATTGTGCTGCTGTTTTTCTGTACAGTCCTGCATGTAATGGTAATGGTACCTCACAAACAGTGTCTGAAGCCATCCGCATAGATTCCAGGAAGCAAGGCAGATGTGTGGCTATATGACTGCAGTTTCTGGGCATGTCACAGTGGCTTTGTGAAAATTTGATGGAAGGTGGTTATTGGCATCTGATGGTGGGTTTGTGTGCATGTGTGAAAGTGTTTGATGGATTGAGTTTGTAGGGACAGGGGTCTAAACCCTAGGAGGTACATGTTTGACAGACCCTGCCCAAACAGCAGCATTGGAGTGTGACCCTCCTACCACCCTGAGCGAGGGGGATAGGTGGATATTTTACCCTTCATCTTAACAAACAGCACAATGGTGCTATGCCACCGCAGGCTGGATAAATAATCCCATCTTTCCTGTTCCAGTAACTTCCTGCCTCGCTCAGGGACTTCAAGTCTGATCAAGTAATATCCCCCATTCCCAGTCCAGCATAAAGACCCGCAGTACAAACAAGTTAATTCTTGTTCATCTCAGAGATTCCTGATTCCAGCCCACAGACTAAAAGGTCCAACACAAGGACTTTCAGTTTACTATAGTGACATCCGCTTGGCCAGCTTAGGTTTCAGATTTATGAGATGCTGATGTAAACCTCGACGGTTGAAGTATACCAGTCAATTTTCTTTTTTTTTTTTTCCAAACATGAACATTTGGCTGGTTTCACTTCTTCACAGATATAATCATTTAAAACTGTGTGATTTTAGTATTTCAAATGTCTATTGCATAGACAATGCACCTTAGAATAGGATGGTGTTTAGTAGCCGCTGTGAATGGTTAAGAGACTCCATAAGAGTCTAACAGAGGCGGTGTCATGATTACTGCCAGGATTATAAACAAGTGGATTGTACCCAAAAAACAAATATCGAACATAGGGGATTGAATGCTCTTCAGTAACAAAGATTATGAGGGAGCTGTTGTTTTGAAAACATGAATCAGCGATATTACTCTACAAGGAATCCAGGGCAAAAGTCGGGGAGACAGAGATTGTATGAAGTCCCCCTCCCTCCACTTTTTTGTTTTAGAGAGTGGACTCCCTTCCCCTTACTAAAGGCTGGGAGGTATCACTTTGTGTCCCAGCACCCCAGCTGCTTGCATTTACACTGTGTGTGTGTAACCTCGCATTAGGGTGTTTTTAAACCCCCCGTCACTCAGGCATCAACCTCTATCTTTGTCAAAGACGACAGTAGGTGGTTATCTTTGATGACCACCAACTGTCATCTTCGAATTGCTTTTCTGAGAAGTTACAGAGAACTTCACATCATTAATCTTTACATCACCTTGTTGGGGCAAGGAGAGAAGAATAATAAAGAGTACACACCTGTCTGGCATTATTATTTTTATGCTGTTTACCAACTGCAGAATAGGAATTTCTGGCTTCTAAGGAGTAGTCTTGCCTCACGTTCCAGTGCTTTCCAGACAACTTTGGACTTTTCCAAAAAGTCACTATAATACAAAGTCAGTGGTCAAGTTACTTTCATTCGGTAAGCATCTTTCTGGCAGAGACCCTAGCTAACTGCAGATTCCTCACCTTACGAATATTTTGCAGGTGTCAAACTGGATCCGGAAGCTTCTTATACAGTCTGCTCCTCGGCAAGAAGCTCTGTGTGACTCCCAACTGGTGCCCTTTCGACCTGGAACTGATGGGTGAAGCCTGTATTGGGGCCACTCCTGAAGGCTGACTCCACTTGCTTTTGAGACTGTCTACACACCCAAACACAGAGCCTCAACACCTAACTGACTTTGGACATTGTGCAAAGTCCAATCCAGAGAACGGGGAGGATGGGGAGAACGGGGAGGATGAGAGGAACAGTGAGGAATCTGAAATTAGAGGCTCAACCAGAAAGAAGAGCATTACAGATGGTAAGTAACTTGTTCTTGTAATAGAGACTTCAAATGACAGGTTCCTCACCTTTTGAATAGAAACCAAAGCAGTACCTATTTGGCAGTGGGACTGTGAATGTACTCAAACTTAAAAGCCCTGTAGTACCAAGTGATCAAAATGTCCCTCTCGGTGGACCTGGCTCTACGGACAGTAGTGCTTCATGAACATATGAAGTGATACCCACATAGCCACCTGTTAGATGTCCAGGACAGGATTTGTAAGTGTCAACACACCAGTAGCAGTTTTGGGAATGAGCTTGCAGTTCTTCTGGAGGCTGCTTTTGGCCACTGCACACCAGATCTTAATGCAGAGCATGATCCAGCAGGAGATAGTCCTTTTCTGGATGGCCTTGCCTTTTCAATTCCAGCAGACCCCAAAAAGGGCTGATCGCCCCCTTTTGCCCTCTGGTAAGATCAAAATAAAAGCTCAGTGACAATTTGGGGACCAAGCGTTGGAGTCTCTCCTCCTCAGAGGGATGAGGCAGCGCAAAGAACACCAGTAAAGTGATATTTTGCCTAATACGGAAGAGAATATGAACTTACAGCAAGAAGGATGTTCGCATCTGCAGAACCAGTTTGCCTGGAAAGAACGTGGTGTAAGGCAGATTGACACACAGAGTTTGAAGCTCGCTTATTTGCCACACTGATGTTATGTCAACAAGGAACACTGTCTTGAGGATGAGAAGCTGCAAGTGACAGCAATGCAGTGGCTCAATTGGAGTGCACATCAAATCTGTGAGGATCAAGTTAAGGTCCCACTTTGGCATTAGAAAAGGATAAGGAGGAAATAGATGTTGCGAGTCTATTAAAAAAACTCATCTTAACAGGTGACTTAAATGATATGGGGTAGTAGGGCAACTGTTAAAAATGCAACAAGGTACCCATTAAGTGTGTCCAGAACACAGCCGTGCAAGATGAGGGACAAAACAAACAACAAAACGTCAGATACCTAGTCAGGAAGGAGTCAATCTAGTATGTGTCGCACCAAGCCAGAAATCGGACAAAACAAACAACAAAACGTCAGATACCTAGTCAGGAAGGAGTCAATCTAGTATGTGTCGCACCAAGCCAGAAATCTGTCTCAGCGATAGACCAATACAGTCTCCATTGAGGGACACCTGGCTGCCAAGAAGATATTAACCAACCCCAGAGGAAGATTGAATGTGTGATGTTGACACTGCTCAACTGCTAAGCATGTAGGTGGAGATTTCAATGGCCTGGGTTCAGAACCTTGCCTCACTGCTCCAGATCTGCCAGAAGGACAGATGCTCATACCCACGAACTCTGGATACCATAAACTCCATACCCAATCTGGTGCCACTAGGATGACTTGGGCTCAGTCGTTCCCGATCTTCTGCAGTACTCAGGGTAGAAGAGGTATCAGCGGGAAGGCATCCAGGAGTCCTGAGTCCCACCATAGGCAGATACTGCCAAGTAGTTCACCACCAGGAAAATTCCTTGACGGTCCATTTCCAGAAGTAGAGCACTCCCTGGCACAGGGTCAATTATCCCACCCACCCTGTTTGTTGCAATATCACTTGGCAATGGTCAATGAGCACCTGCACCAGCCTCCCTTTGATGAACAGAAGGAAGGCTTTCAACGCTATGGGGATGGCCTTAACTCCAGGAGGCTGATATAGAGGAGGGACTCTGCGAGAAACCAGAAGCCTGGTGAGGTTGGGCAGATACGCCAAGGGTGCGCACTGTGGCTCTGATCTCTTTAAAGCCCTCCAGAGCAGTGTCTGCCTTGTCCACAAAAAGATGCGTCCTGCCAGCAGGAATGTCCATAACAGATTACTGGACATCGCTTGAAAAGCTGGTTGACTGAAACCAGGAATGACAACTGATGGTGCCACGAGTGCCAAATGCTCACGCAATAGAGTCTGTGGTATCCAGCCTACAGTGAATCATAAACTTGGCATCGTCGTGGCCATCTCAAATTGTCCGGGTTAATATGGGGTGAAGGTCTTCTGGTATATCTGGGTGAACTTGAGCAACTGAATCCCAGAGGGTGTGGGAGTATTGGTCCAGCAGGAAACTGTAATTAAAAGTCCTTAAGGTCAAACTTGCAAAGAAAAATACTCTCTTCCCAAAGATCTCTGCAGTCTTGGGCTCTCTATTCGAGAGACGAATCAGAAAAGTGTTAGGGTTCGTAAGACTAGTAGAAGCTTGCACCATTAGACTTTTAGGCGAGGGGTGCTGAGACAGTATGTGGTCATTTGGAGCTGGCAGTGGGGGGACAGAATTTGGGGATTTAATTGGGGGGGGGAGCAAAACAAGGTTTGGTCAGGCTCCCAAGAGGGTGTGGGTCAAAGACTCACTGAAAGGAAGCAGGGGTTCCCTATTGGTCTGCCATGGCTGAAGAACTTCCCTTAAGACATCAGATTTGACCTCTAAAGCAGCGAGTTGCAGTTCAAAAACTTTGGCTGCAGAGTCAGGAGAATTGGCAAGGCCACTGGCATCCTGAAAGACATCATACCAGTTCTACTCATGGTAAGGTTGGCTATTTCATCACCTGCATTGTATCAGTCATTAACAGAATCTGTTTGAAACAACGAATGTAGCATGTGGGTCCTGCCTTGTGGTGGGGCAGGGAGGTACACCACTATTTGGGCTACTAGGGTGACCTCCTACACAGATATAAGGAGGTGGGGAACCGTTTCAGAGAGTTTAATAGTGACCAAAGCTACCAAAAGCTCCCTAAGTGGCTCCAGAGGGATCCAGTAATCAGTTACACAGACACACTGCTTTCAAGACAGCAACATTTTATTTTGGCTACAAGTATCAACAATGATCCTAGAATTGCACTGTGAAGTGAACACATTTAGACAACACTGTTCTTTTGAAATAATTCATAACACTCAGCTGCACTTGCATCTGAAATCAAATCATTACTCTTCAGAAAAGAACCACCACAGTAACCTTCCTCTATGTAGTGCCACTTTGACAACTAGACCTATTTACATCTAGTCTAAATCCTTCCTATGCCTTCTTACAACTACTTACAGCGACTCGTCTGCTACATCTGCTTTTATTTATACATGTGCCAACTTGTTTCTACCTTCTCCTACTTATTCCCATTTACTCCCGCTTATCTCTTAGCTTTCTCCTAATTACTTCTAGTGATACTTCTGAGGTTGTTGTTACACCTATTTACAAACACAAGGAGGGGCTAGAGGGGATTATACGGTCCAGCACATGTCCCCCAATCATTATATGGCTATACAAAAATTAAATCCTAGTCTGGTGTTGCGTCAGATTACAGGCCAGTCTACAGGGGGAAGCATCCCTTTTCGGATAGACGGGCCAATACCCATCAAGGTGGCATGCTGCATCATCAGGCTATGCTCCTCGCTGGGTAGGTGCTGCAATGCCCAGCAGGCCCCAACAATGGGGCTCTTTGCCAGAGATCTTTTATTACCCTGAAGTTACCTTTTATCTGGGGTGAAAGGTGCAATAGCAAGCCTCTAGTCACAGTTTGCATAGGCCTCCATGGATGGCACAATACATGCTGCAGCTCATGGGGAACCTCTGGCGTACCAATGCTCTGGGTACCATATACAAGGGACTCACAGGGGTGCACCAGTATACAAACTGTGGGGTGTAAAAGTTACTTACCAACTAAATTTAGGGGAGAGAACACGGACACTGTGTTTCTGGTTAGCAGGATCCCAGTGTACTACAGTCTAAACATACTGACACCAGACACAAAGCAGTGGTAACTATGACAGAAAGGGGCCAATTTCCACCAATGAGCATGCAAGCTCTCGGGTGGTTGCTTCTTAGCCAGTGCATAGCACATTTTAATGCAGAGTACAACCCATCTGGAGATATTTCTCTTCTGTACTGACTGACGTTTCTTCGCACGTACGTAGCCAACAAAGAGTTAATCATCCAACCGGAATTCTTTGGTATGGTCAAGACAGAATGGCACTGCTCTTTTTGGGTCCAGGTGGTGGAGTCTCTCTCCTCTTCCTTAGAGGATGCAGGGGTGTATTAAAAGTAGGCAAGGTGATGGATTGGCCTACAAGAAAGGGTGTGATCACTTTAGGCGAGAAGGAATCTCTAGTGTGTAGCACCACTCGGTCATGATAGATGGAAAGATAGGGCGACTAAGATGACAATGCCTGCAGCTCACTTACCGTGCGGGCACATGTAATGGCCACAAGAAAGTCTGTTATCAAAGTGAGTAGTCTGAGAGGACAATTGTGGAGAGGCTCGAAAGGGGTGCACATTAGAAATGGCAAAACCAAATTTGAATCCCATTGGGGCATAAAGAATAGAGATGGAGGAAACTATGAGTAAAGACTTTAAGGAACCTATTTACAAGTGGAGACTTAAACAATTAAAGTTTATCAGGCAATCGCAAAAAGGCAGAAATGGCAGATAGATAACCTTTGAGAGTGCCTATAACAGAACCCTGCTGGGCCCGAGAAAGGATAAACAACAAGACCTCAGAAAGGGGGACAGAAAGGCTAAAAGACTTGTCTATGCACTATGCCACAAATTTCTTCCAATGACAAATGTGTACAGTTTTGGAGGAGGGACTTCTTGCTGCCAAGATAATGTTATAGACTACGGTCAGATGGTCAAAAGCTGTCAACTGCCATTGCTCAATCTCCACGCAAGAAGGCGGAGACTGAACAGGTTTGGTGGAGAACCCTTCCCTGCTGCTGCACCAGAAGATCATTCCGAAGGGGCAATCTGATCGGAGGATTGATGGTCATGCTCAATAGCTTGGGATACCAGTCTCTTCGTGTCCAGTTCGGAGCCACAAGGATTACGTGGGCCCCGTCTTTCTTGATCATCTTGACAACTCTGGGCAGAAGTGTTATGAGCAGAAAGGTGTACAGGAGGACTGAGTACCACTCAGGGACAAAAGCATTGCCAACCTAGTGCTGCTTTGGAAACTCCAACGCACAATACTGCTGACATTGCGTGTTCTCTGCGGAGTCAAACAGATCTAACCAAGGCTCTCTCTGCTGCTGAAAGATCTTGCGCCACCTCCAGATGGAGACACCATTTGTGATCGACTAAACATTGTTGGTTGAGTTTTCCGCTCTTTCGTTCGGAGAGCCCTCCAGATGTTGAACCATCAGGGAAATGCCCTGATGTTCCAGCCACATCCAGAGACACAGAGCCTCTTGACAATGGGTCCATGACCCCCCCTCCACCCTACCCTACTTCTTGTAGTACCACAAGGCAGTGGTGTTGTCTGTGAACACTTGCATTACCTTCCCTTTGAGACAGGGAAGAATTGCTTTCAATGCAAGTCTGATAGCCTGGAGCTCCAAAAGGTTGATGTGGAGTCCTGACTCCGCCGGAGACCAGAGGCCTCTGATATCTGCCTCTCCCATGTGGCTGCCCCAACCCAGGAGTGATGGATGTGTCATTACAGACAGATCTGGTTGGGGAAGGGAGTGGAATCTGCCTCTGGGCCAATCATGGTTTGTTAGCCACCACTGCAGATCTCAGCAGTTCCCTCCGAGGTCTGGACCATGCAGGAGAGATTCCCCTGATGGTGTGTTCACTGGGAACTTCGGGTCTCAGTGCATAGCCCGCATATGCCATCTGGCATGTGTTATCAACAGGATATAGGAGTCCATGAGGCCCAGTAGACTCAGTCATTCTTACCGTAATCCAGGATAGAGGCTGAAACATTGGTATCAGACCCTGAATATCCTTGACTCACCGCTCAAGAGAATAAGCCCGAAACTGCAGAGTCCAAAACAGCTACAATGGAAGGGAGCATCTGAAAGGGAGTCAGGTGTGACTTTGGCATGTTCATAGTCAACCACTGCGAATGCAGGAGGTTTGCCATAGTCTGGAGGAGGGAGACGACAGCCTGGGCCAAGTCAGCCTTCAACAGCTAGTCGTCAAGATAGGTGAAGTCTGAAACCCCTGATCTGTGAAGATGAGCTGTGATCACCACCATCACCTTGGTGAACACCTGAGGAGTGCTGGTACGGCCAAAAAAAAAAGCACAATGCACTGAAAGTGTTCTTGGCCTACAGTGGACCACAAGTAACATCTGTCGGCAGGCAACATGGAGGTATGGAAATACATGTCCTGCAAGTCCAATGCTACTATCCAGTCTCCTGGATCTAGAGCAGACAGAACCTGTGCCAGAGTGAGCATTTTCAACTTCTCCTTCTTGAGAAAGAGATTAAGGGACAAAAGGTCTAGGATACAGCAAAGGACCTTGTCCTTTTTTGGGAACCAGAAAGTAGCCGGAATAACAACCACAATCTACTTCTGGCACAGAGACCCTCTGCATGGCTCCCTTGGCCAAGAGAGCCATAACCTCCTCTCCGTGAAGTGGCAAGTGATCCTCCGTCATCTGATCGTAGGATGGTAGCTAGGATAGAGGGGTAGTCTTGAAGGGAAGGGAGTAGCCCCTTTGGGCTATCTGCAAAACCCACCTGTCTGACGTGATGGACTGCCAGCAGAACAGCGAATGGCGTACCCTGCCTCCGATTGGTCTGGAGTGGTGGGAGTTTTGGGGATTTGCCAGAATAGGAAGATTTGGAGGCAGCTGCGAGGGTGGGGGGATGCTTACTGGCCAGACAGCTGGCTCCCTTATCCACAAGGACAGTGGATCCCATGTCCAGGGCCACGCAGAGGCTGGGCAACATGTGCAGCATGGTAGCTGGAGGGGAAGGGATTTGGCAGGGCGCCCCTTCCGTAGCCACAAAAGGGGCGAAAAGCAGACTGAGGGAGACAAGGGGTTGCCAAGAGGCCCAAGGACCTGGCCGTAGCACAAGAATCTTGAAGCGCTCAAGCTCCAAGTCTACATCCTCTCCGTAGAGACAGGTGTCATCAAAAGGCATGTCTATAAGGGACCTGTGGTAGCACTTGCACAACCATATCCCACAGTTTGTGGGAATAATAGCACAAAAGGCATGCAGTGTTCAAAGA
Source organism: Pleurodeles waltl (assembly GCF_031143425.1). NCBI lineage: Eukaryota > Metazoa > Chordata > Amphibia > Caudata > Salamandridae > Pleurodeles > Pleurodeles waltl. The sequence continues at coordinate 558,071,890 of NC_090451.1, forward strand.
CCGTAATGCCAGGCTGGCGGAAGAAAACAACTTCTTACCAAGTATGTCCAGCCTCTTGGATTCCCTATCCAGGGATGCGGAAGGGAACGCACCCTGCGACGTGTAGGCTTGGATAATCAAGCTCAAAGGGGTGGGGTGCTGCATAAAGAAACCTAGAGGTCACCCGGTGCAGGGCGATGGCAGCGGGCAATAGCCCTCTTCACAGGAGCCCCTGAGCTGGGTTTGAACCAAGTACCCGGAAGGACATCCGAAAAGGCTGCATTTAAGAGGAGAAGGGGTCCTAGGATGAAGCCGCAGGCGGAAACATGTCTGTCAGGAGGTTAGTCCTGACTGCCACAGAAGGCAGCTCAAAGTCCAGGACCTGGGCTTATCTTTGCGCCATATTAAGTATGAAGCCACCTCCTCCTTAGACACAGAAGGGGGGGGGGGAGAATACCATTATCTGGGGAAATATCCAGCCACTGGCTTCACCCAGGTCCGTATTCCAGTACATGGGGTCTTGAAGCTGGTATTCTAAAGGGCCCAGCGACCCCTCCCCTTCCTCACGGTAACCAAGCTCATAGTTATAAGGCTCTGGATCTGACAAAGTGCAGCAACGCCCCATCCGGCTCTGTGTAAGAGTCAGCAATGAGGATGGGGGTGGCGTCGGGAGCGTCTACGTCGGAACCAGTGGCAGGGAAGGTCGATGTGGTACGACTAGCATCAATTCAGATCCATGAATGGATCCCTGGGTGCCCCTCGGTGCTGAGGTCGAAGCCTTTGGTGCGGAACCCGAAGGGGCCCTTTCCGACTCCGTGAGGCCCAAAAGCAAGCCAGCAGATTCGGACTGCTTAAAAATGAGGTGCATGGCCTCCTAAAACTCTTCAAGCTGGGCAGGTCGCTCCAGCTCCCAGAAACTCAGGGAAGCGCTGAGTCAGCCAAGACACAGGCTCTGTAGATGGAGGCCTCGATCGGCGACGCTCCCCCTACCTCGTCTCGTCGGCCAAGGTGAAGTCGAGGAATGTTCAACTTCCAATGCTTGCCCAAACATTCTGAGGGCTTGTTGTTGGATGAAGAAGAAGATGGGCGGCTCCATGACTGATCCCAAGAACTTCCCCTCAACAGAGATCAGGACTTACGTGGAGCTGAGTGCCTGGCTGCCATCAGCTTTAGGGACCGCTCTCTCAAAGCCTTTGGATTCATGGCCCGGTACTCAGAGCACAACTTCGGGTTGTGGTCACACTTCAGAGACCAGAAGTACACGAGGTGCGGATTTGTCACGGACATCACCTGGTGGCAGTATCTGCAGGGCTTGAACCTGGTCTTATGCGAAGACATCCCTCCACGCACCAGGAGTAGAAATACTCCACAAAACATTGACAAAAGTAAACAAATAAGACAAGTCAAAAAGTGACTGAAGGGTAGTTCTTCCTTCATATCAGAGGTAGCTGGCACATAAAAGAAAACAACTGATGTCAGCGTGCCAGGGTGGCGCTTATCCACATATCCACAAACGTCAATGACAACCACAGGGCCAATCGATGCCACCTAACGGTGCGCAAGAGTACTGATAGCAAAAAATCTCCGGATCCAGACTATGTGGGGGAAATTCTAAGGTAAGGATTCTGCAACTAGATGTCTCTATCAGATATCTGTGATACAGACATGAAACAAAATAGATCACTTTCTTCTCATCCCTGTATAGTCCAATCCATGGTAATCTGGCCTGAAATCAGTGTTTGCCCATAATGCATTCAAGACATGGCAACAGGGTGGCAGCTTTATGAATGGGGATAGATGAAATCACCTGAATCGTGCTAGGCTGATTTCTCACTTTACAATGGGGAAAGCTGTAACTATACATAACTGAAGCACTTGGCATTACAGGCGGAAGTGAGGACAATGGCCACATGGGATCGCATTCCCTTTGAAATGTTTACTGCAACTGCTGCAGGTTTGAAAGACAACACATCTAACTTTTAAGACACTCTAGGTATGACTGGTCCCATACCACCCAAGGCATACAAGGGCCACTGGACACGAATGTTGTTGAGGGAGGTCACTGAGGAGTCATTGGGTCTCATTCAGCAAGAATTAGTCTAGAATAACACTAGCAGCCAACAAAGAGAAACACACTATACTGTCTTTTTCAGCTGGGACATGCACCCAGCCAAACTTCACCAACTTTATGCTGCAAGTGACCAGTTATGCTGTGAAATGATATGTGATTTCTGCCACATCTGGTAGGACTGCCCCTACTGAGTGTAGATCTTGACAGCTATGAAGAGCATTCTTGGTTACTCACTGCCAAATGGCATGCGCTTTATTATACATGCGCCTTATTATAAATGTTCTATGCACCCCAATCCTTCAGTGACAGACTGAATCAGTGACAATTGGGTGAAAGTGCTTAGGAGTTGCAGAGTTAGCACTTGCCTTTAAAAGGAAGTGCAAAGACCCAGCATCTCTAATTCATTGGCACCAAAGGCTGTGGAATATTCTGTTCACCAAGAGGCTTACTTGGGCACTCGAGGAATCAAATACCGATTCTGAGTCAACACTATTGTGCTAGCTATCATTTGGTCTTCCAGCAGCACAATGGCTCCCAGTTTTAAGGCGCTCAACCTATTCTATTACTAAGGGTCAGGGGAGTTATGAAGAGAATGGGAGGGGGGTGTCATACTATGCAATGAAAGTGTCTGTCCTTGCTCTATACAAAGGTATGCAGAACTACCGAGAGAGACAATCTGTTAGCTGAGGTGTTGAGGGAGGTAGGCTTGAGGCATTCTTTGGTCTTGATTCTAATAATTAGGAGGTAAAAATGGTACGATTATGATGTTACTTCGATAATACCGAACAGTGGTATATATGTCACTTGTCAGGAATTCCCTTAAAACCTCAATAAATACAATATATTATGAAAAGGAGGTGGGGTAGCTTAAAGCTGGTGTGCAAATGTGTAGGGAAAAGGAAATTACACTAACAATGAAGTCCATGACTATGCGCATTACCAGCAATAGGATGAGTCAAAGTACTTTGTAACTTAAAAGACTTCTTCGAAGCGAAACCACTTGCACACATCCGGGCCCAAAACTAGATAGCAGGAGTAGGCACAGCATGTGTATCTACAGCTACACCCGCTTTGAACATAATACTTCTCTGTACCCATCACATATGTAAACTTCAGGTCTGTAGCACTTTTCCCAGGATTTCCAAATGTACACAAAATTCAAAGCACAGGCACAAGTTGTGTTTCTCATTATTTGCGGATGATTATATATTACTTTTGCCAACCAATGCTCAACACATTAACAATGCAGACCTCACTTGGAGTGCTTTCCGCAGTAGTTCCACATGTAGTCAATTGTCAAAATACTGTAAAAGGGTATATGCCTCCATATGAAGCACACTAGCTCATATTTTTGTCAATCTTTTATTTATGTCAATTTTATTTTTGTCCACTCCAGCGGTTCCCCTCCTTCATATTTTCCACATTTCATAACAGAAACTAAAAAATTATAAAAAAATGTCTATGTTACTCAAAACATTAAAAAGAAACCACGCTTCAACATACATCACAGGCTCTCAGCTTCTGAATTCTAATGTATGGGAAGCAACAGTGTAAGATGTTAGTTAGCACACTGTAGTGCATACGCAATTTTCAAGATCAAACGAAATCCAAATCAGAGGCGAGATGTGAGAAAAAACTCCTTGATAATGATCTGATGAAAAAAAAACAGTAAAAATCAATACTAAAAATCAAAATAAACACAAGGCTAATCCTCACCTCGGCGTTGGCTCTGTAGTGGAGACAGCACGGTGCATGGTCATGGGTCTTGTGAAGTACACCAGGTAACCTGTACAAACAGAAGCAAGATCTCAGTCTTATAATATAAACCAGTATGTAATGGAACACTTAGAAAGATCACAGAAGAAAATATCTTTATTGATTGAAATTAAATAATCAAGGCTGCCATGTTTCTTGGCCAGTGCCATGTTAAAATGCATTTAGTCATCACTTTACTACTGGCATCCCATGAGTTGTTCTCAAAGTAGCTGTCAAGCACTTTCAAATAATTAATTAATATTTTTCTTCTAGTTTACATGCTATACTTTAAGGGCCCAACATCTATCATATCCCTTCTGTTCTTAAGGATGACAAACATTTTTGACACATACTTCTAGTTATAATGACTAATAATTATCCTACACCACCAAAACCAAGAACTAGGATTTGTTTACTTAGTAAATGCACTTGGCCAACCTTACCTGCACCACAGAAGCGGGCTCCGGATGTTCGGGGAAAGGGTATATTGGCATCCTGGTAAGACCCGTAGGCGTTGGTGACCCGGGCAAAAGTCGGAAGTGGAGGAGTCACACTGTTCTGCAGGGCATATGGGTTACTAGATGGATTGTCTTCTTGGTTCTAAAACACAAAGGCTACATTGGGACACTTTCGCCAGCTTGGGTTTATTCACACTGACAGAAATATTAAGTGAAAGAAAGAGTGGAAGAAGGCTAGAAAGAAAGAAGTATGGTCATGTACAGACTAGAACCACTTAAAGCAATGAACATGCCTCAGCCTTCGTGTGCTCTAGCTGCTTGTTGCATTAAAAAATTAGACCTAACATTTGCAATGGCTTGAAAGGAATACGTTACTTACTCTGTAAGCATCTATTCATAACGTGTAGTGCCATGGATTCATATGCTTAGCATACTCCTTCCATCTAGTGTTGGGCTCCGATGTATGCAACTTGCTTTTCTTCGAAGAAGTCCTTCAAGTTACAAGGTACAGGGACTCCTCCTATAGCCTGTGTTGCGAAAGATTATCCGCTTCTTAGTTGGATTGCTTTTTAGCTCATCGGGTGAGCTTAGGATATTAGCAATATAGTGACAGAAAATATTAGCATGCGAGTAAAGATTTAGATAAAGTATTAATAAAGAAGTAAATACATCAACCAGTAGCTTCTGAGGAGGCAGTGTGAATATGAATCTACAGCACTACAAACTACTAATAGATGCTTACAGAGTAACATATTCAATTTCTAACATGTGTTTGCCATAGACACATATGCTTAGCATTAACTGTAAAGCAGTGCTCCCCAAAAGTGGTGGTTACCTAATTAATGGTTGTAGAAGCTTACAAAAGTGTTTGTAGTACAGCTTGACCCACTCTAGCCTATTGATAAGCTAAGACATCACCACAATAGTGTTTGTGAATGTATGCGGGTTATTCTATAGAGCTGCTTTACGAATATCTGCTAGTGGGATGTTTCCTAGAAAAGTCACTGAAGCTCCTTTTTTACGTGTGGAATGAGCTCTTGGAGTTAAAGGAAGTGCTCACTTTGCTTTGAGATAGCAAGTCTGAATACATCTAACTATCCATATTGCTATTCCCGCTTTGGATTTAGGGGAACCTTGTTGTGGGTTTGAAAAAGCAACACAGTTGCTGCGTATTGCAAAAAGATGTTTTTCTTTCTATGTAATACATCACTGCTCTTTTAACATCTAGTGTGTGGAGAGCTCTTTCTGCTACTGAATCTGGTTTAGGGGAAAAAAAACTGGTAGCACTATTATTTGGTGTAGAAAAGTGACCACTTTCTTGGCATGGTTACTTCCATTTTCTGCCTTTTGTCAGTATGTTTGACTCTGTCCACAGGGATCCTGCTAGCCAGGACCACAGTGGTTATGCTCTCTCCTGTAAATGTTGGTAACTGAACCTTTTTATTCCCACACTTGGCATACTGGTCACCCCATGTGAGACCCTAGTATATGGTACCCAGGTACCCATGGCATTGGGGTGCCAGGGAATCCCTATGGGCTACAGCAGGTATTCTGCCACCAATAGGGAGCCCATGCAAAGGGTTCTGCAGGCCTGCCATTGCATGCACCCAGTTTCACTATAGGTCACTGCACAAGGTCACTGTACCTACGGTAGGCCCTCTCAGCCCAAAGGGCAGGGTGCAGGTACCCGAGTGTGAGGGCACCCCTGCACTAGCAGAGGTGCCCTCAGAAACTCCAGTTCCATTTTCCTGGACTTCGTGAGTGCAGGGACGCCATTTTACGCGTCACTACCTATGTCCAGCTACATAATGTTAACTCTGAACATGGGTATGTTTGGAATCAAACAAGTCGGAATCAGTCCCCAATACTGTTGCTACGTTTGGAAGTATGGTTCTATGCACTCTGGGGGCTCCGTAGAGAAGCCCCAGCATTGCTACCACAGTCTTACAGGGTTTTTCGGGCAGCTCAAGCTGCTACCACCCTTCAGACAGGTTTCTGCCCTCCTGCTGCTTGATCTGATCAAGCTCAGGAAGACAGAACAAAGGATTTCCTTTGGGAGAGGGAGGTAACACCCTCTCCCTTTGGAAACAGATGTGACTGGTTTGGGAGGGGTAGCCTCCCCAAGCTACTGGTATGCTTTGAAGGGCACATTTGGTGAACTCCATGTTCACATCATTTCAGGGACCCCCAGACCCTGCTCTGGTGCAAAACTCGACAGTGGAAAGGGGAGTGACCACTCTCCTGTCCATCACCACCCCAGGGGTGGTGCTCAGAGCTCCTCCAGAGGGTCCCTGGGTTCTGCCATCTTGTTTCCAAGGATGGCAGGGACCTCAAGGAGCATCTGAGTGACCAGGCAAGGCAGGTGACATCAGGCTCCTCCTGATAGGTGGCGACCTGGCTAGGTGACCAAGCCCACTCTTAGGGCTATTTAGGGTCTTCCTCGGAGGTGGGTCCTTAGATTCGGCTTGCAAGATTCCAGCAGGACTCCTCTGCAACATCTACTTCGACTTCTAGCCACTGGAACTAAGACTGGACGCTTCAGGAACCGACAATCTGCATCCACGAAGAAGACTCTGCTTGCAACATTGTTTCCACAGCTACTTCCAGCTCCTGCAACATTTCCCTGGCTGTGCATCCTCTGAGAGTGGAAAGTCTTTGGTCTGCACGAGAAGGAACAAGGAATCTCCCTTGGAGTAAAGGAGTCACTCCCCTGCACCCATAGGCAACTACTGCAATGACGACTGAGTGTGTGGATCTCCTCTCATCCTGAGTTGCCTGGATCCTGGATCCATCATGGGTGGTGTTCTGGAGTAGTCCTCCTGGTCCTCTCTGCCAACTGTCCAACTTTGGTGGAGGTAAGCTCTTGCCTTTCCAGCAGGACAGTACCCCCGTGCACCGCGTCTCTTGTAGCTGCCAAGGGTTGTTGGCATCTCCTCCAAGGGATCTTCGGGCTATATGAAGCTCCGGCCCCCAACAGACCTTCCTGCGATGCACAGCCCTCTGTGTGGTTCTCCTGCGGCATGGGATCCCTTTCTGTAGTGCTGCGTGGGCTCATTTTGTGACTTCTGTGTTCCCATCCCTGTGGGACTCCTGTGGGTGCTGCCTCTGCTTCTGTGGGCTCTCTGTGTCGCTAAGGGTCCCCTCTAACTCACCCTCCTGGATTGAGTCCTCCTGGGCCTTGCTAGTTCCTGGCAGCACCACTTTTCCATTAACTGTGAATTTGTCTTTGCCAAGGCTTGTTGGTGGAATTCCTACACCGACACCCATCTTCAATATTCACTTCAGCGTGGGATGTCTTCTGCATCCATGAGGAACTCTTCTCTGGCTCCAGGGCTGGAGTGCTAACCTGTACTTCCTCACCGTCGACCAACTCCTGCAAGTACAGCTGGGTGGGTAGTAGCTCCTACTCCTCCTGGACGCCACTGACACTTTTGGACTTGGTCCCCTCTCTCCGCAGGTCTTCGTCTCCAGGAATCCACTGATGGTTTCTTACAATCTTGTCTGGGTGTCTTCTTTTCCTTCCTTTTGGGAGGTTTGGGGAAATTCCAGTGATTTACCCCTGCTTTCCTGGTGGCTGGGTGGTACTGTGTTACTTACCTCTGTGGTTTTCAGGTACTTCCAGCTCCCCTCTACACATTCTAATTACTAGATTGGGGTTCTGTGTTCGCATTCCATTTTTTTATGTGAGAATGTGTCCTCCGTGAGTTGGGCAAGTAGTCGTCAAGCATGTAAGAGGTCAGAGGGCCATGGAAAGTCCTGTGACCCCGTAGTAAATTTGTCAAAGTTTCAGAGTCACTACTGACCGGAGGACACATTCTTCATAACTCCCATTATCATCTTTTACTACCAGCATTACAGTTTTCTAGTCTTATATGATTGGATAACAGGTACCTATAAGGATATAGAGTGTGTTACACTACTATCTAGAGGGACTTTTCAGATGCTCGTCCATTATCTAGCCTTGAAAAAGTCACTGTGTGACGAAACATGTGTTGGCTGTGTCTTACCGAATGACATAAATTATCTTTTTTTGAACATCAAGAAGACTACTGTAATATACATTTTGGACCTTCCACACCAGCTTTTACTGTCACACTGTATAACTATTGATATTCATGAGTGCTGTGGTCTCAGTTGTACTTCTGTCTCCTAGATAAGCCTTGGCTGCTCATCCACAGCTACCTCCAGAGAGCCTGGCTTCTAGATACTGCCTATACTTCAATAATAGGGGATACCTGGACCTGGTATAAGGTGTGAGTACCTTAGATACCCACCACACACCAGGCCAGCTTCCTACCATTGGTTCACATGGAAAGTTGATACCACACTAAGGAGGAACTCTGGGTTCATACAAATTACTAACTTTAATAGATATACTTAAAAGAAAGGTTCTTCCAACGTGAGTTCTGGTACCTCACTTATTCTTCTAAGGGATGTGATAGCTACCAAAAAAGCTACCTTCCGTGTGAGGAACTGTAGATCACACAAATTAAGTGGCTCAAATGGAGGTCCCATGAGTCCAGTGAGAATGATATTAAGGTTCCAAACTGGCCCATGAGTCCAGTGAGAACGATTTTAAGGTTCCAAACTGGTGCTGGTGGTGTGGAAGGTGGAATGACTCTTTTCAGACCTTCCATAAAAGCTTTGATGCCTGGAACTTTAAAAAGTGACATATGTTGTATGTTTTGCACATAAGCAGTTAGAGCTGCTAAATGTAGTCTAATTGGTGCCTATGTAAAGCCTGCTTGTTACAAATGAAAGGGATAACCAAAGACGCCCTGTACTGTTAGTGATAGTGGTGGATTTGTTTGTTCAGACCGTAATGTACAAATCTTTTTCAATTGGCCACATAAAATACTTGTGTAGTTGGTTTACGTATTTGTTTAGAATGTTCATGCAGTCCTTTAGAAGGTTATGGTGTCCAAATTCTAAGACCTCAGGAACCAAATTGCCTGACTCAGCTGTGAGGGAATTGGGTGTATTAATCTATTTTGTTCCCGAGTTAGAAACTGTGGCCATTAAGGTAACTTCTCATATGGCACTACAAACAGTTGTAGTAGGGTTGTGGACCATGGTTGGCATGCCCATGGTGGGGATATTAAGATTAGTGTGAGGGATGTTTGTGTGAGCTTTGGAACCACATACAGAATGAGCAGGAGAGGAAGAACAGCGTAAGCAACTATAACTGACCAGTTGATCATAGGGCATTGCCCTTGGTTTGGGGGTCAGGAAACCTGGAAGCAAAGATTCAGCTTTTTACTTCTGTTGAGTTGCAAAGAAGCCTATCTCCAGTGTTCCCCACTGTTTGAAGTATGAGTGGAGAAGTGTAAACTTGATTTCCCACGTGTGTACCTGCTGATGTATTCTGCTGAGCACATCAGCAAAGTTGTTTTCCACCCATGGTAGGTATTCTACTAGGAGGTGGATTTTGTGATGTATGACCGAATGCCATGTACGCTCTGCTATGAAGAAGAGCTGTATTTTAACAGTGTCCTCAAATGTTTTAAGCAACATTAAAGGGGAAGCAGCAGCGTTGGCCATTCAGTAATGGCTCTGGGAGATTATTCAACAGGAACAGGAGAGCGAGCTGCCAAAGATTATCTCCACAATCTATACTATTATAGGATGGGATAGACCAACCAAACCACTACCACCCCTAAAGAAGGAACTAAACAAGCACAAGAGTGTTCTAAAAAATTCTGGGATAAACAAAAACAAAACAAAGACAGAAGAGGTTGGCGAGGAGAATCTCTGCAACCGGAGACCTCTGAGAGATGGTATCTCCGAAATAGAGAAACTTTAACAATTCCTGATAGATACCAATATGCTGATACACGTCCCTCTCGTTCCTTTCAGGACACAGCAGAAAAACGGAGTGAGAGAGTGGGACGATCAGAAATGCAAAGTGACTATGCCAAGCCAAAGAAGGACTTACAACGTTCCTCAGAAGCTTATGTTAAAAAAGAGGACAAGACTCCTCAACAAAAGCCTCAATTTAAAAAGAAAATTGCAATTTCAATTAAAGATGCCATCCATGCTGAGAACACTTTTGAAGAACAGGACATGGGCATTGACTCTGCTAGAAAGCACGGCAGAGGTTACGATATTTCGCTAGAATTTAATGGATCATCTGGATGTGACGGCAACTAATGACTTTCTTGTAACTGAGACAGCGGACAGGCGCCTCTCCCCTCCCGACAGGGGTTTGTGAATTAAATATCCAAACTGATTGCACCATTGAACTAATCTTCTGGGAAGCACTAAACTAGGATATGCTATTGGCAGAAAAAGATTGGTCACCTGAATTTGCCAGCAAGCTTCCACATGAGACGATGTCAATTTGCCTTCTTTCTCAGTCCTGGTTCCACAATTTGTAAAAGAAGCCTATGCAGCTCAGTGGGCTCCGGCACAGGCTCCAGTATTGTACCGCAACCATGTAGGGTGGGATAAAGATTCCGCCTACCATGAAATACCCATTAGGTACTCACAACCCCAATATCCTTTTAAACATGAGGCAAACGCTCCAGTGAGAGAGATTATCACATCATTTGAGTGCCAGGGAGTAACTGAGCCCTGTGTCTATGCAATGAATATTCTGTTATCCCCTGTTGCAAAACCAGACCATTCATATAGAATAGTCTTAGACTACAGATACCTAAACAGTCACACACACTTATGAAATACAAAATGCACACAGCGCAGCACTAATTATTAACAGTGTGCAAAAAATGCAAAACAACCATGGATATTTCGAATGTTTTTTTCTGCCACAATCTAGCTCCTGAAAGTCGGGATCTAAGCTCTTTTGGCTCATTAGGCTTTCAGCTGCACTTTTATTGCATGTCACAGGGATATTAGAACAGCCCAGGGCTGTCTTCATCCAAGTAACATCAATACTACATGATACTGACTCTAAGGCTTTATCCAATGTGGATAACATCTATCTCACAGATGACGACCTCAACATACACCTAACCAGGGTGGATCGGATTGTGTTAGGATTTGCCAAACAGGGCTACAAATTCAATTTTAAGAACACTAAAATTGCTTTCTTTAGTGTCCTGTTTCTGGGATACAAACTATCAGATGAAGGCAAGAGCCTGGCCCTGTACTTTCTAGAAAAATGCGCTTAACTTCAACCTCAAAATACCATTAGGACCCTGCAGCCATTGCTGGGTTTCTTTAAATTTGGCAGAATATACATATTGATTATGCTCAATGCATAAAACCACTCTATGATCTAATTCGTCCACATTTTTCAAGCAAACACTGGACAGAAGAACACACACGCATTCTGCGAGAACTACAGCAGGACATGCTAGAAGAAAAACACTTACACACCTGTGACAAAACAAACTTGGTCATCAGAATAACTGCTGGTGCCATTGGGTTCTCTTTTGTCACTTTTAATGAGGGTGACACCGTACCCACAGCATACAAACCTAATTTGTACTTAAACACAGAACAATGTTTTGCAACCACAGAAAAAATACTGACTGCGGTACAGATGGCTGTCATCAAGAAGAGGCTACCTGCCCAAGGGAAACGCATTATTGTCGCTACCCCGTTGCCAGTCCTCGAAGCAGTCACCAAAGTCAGCATTCCAAAAGCCAAAGCATTACATCCACATTGGATCTAATGGGCAACCTTCCTGACTGCCACTGATGTTGATTACATTTTTTTAGCCAAAACGTCAGACACAAGAATTTCTCCAATATGAACAGGAGTACCCTGCACCTACTAATATATTATTACGTGACCAAACTATCATTTACACTGATGGTTCAGCACAACCAGCTGTCAGTACTAAACAGCAATACTCAGCTGCTTGCGTAGCCGTAAGCGGGGTGATGAGGGATTGTACCTTCCAACCTCAAAACATCTACACGCAGACCCTAGGGGACTGCACTGCATAACTGGCAGAGCTTAAGGCTCTTGTACTGGCACAGGAACATACGGATCCAGACCAACTAATACTAATTGTTTGTGATTCATATTAATGTGTCCAGTCGTATAATGGCTCACTAAATCACTGGCACCTGAACGGCTTCAGAGATTCCAAAGGGAATTCCATCAAACACATGTGGAGGAAGGTAGGTGATCTTCAGGACAGACTACCAAATGCTCATGTAGTAAATACATTGGGACATTAACGTGTAGGAATACAAGTTGTAGGAAACACTTTGGCTGATGAAGCTGCCAAATTTGCAGTGGGTACAGCTTCTGTTGCTGCAATTGCTCATTCTCATACGAGGTTGGATAATGAGATGCTGGCTGCTGAAAAAGCTTCAGATGAAGACAAGTCTTTACCAAAAGCATAGCCAGCAAAAATTCCAATATTCCTACCATCTCCGTGCCCAAAATAGGGCATTTGCAACCATTCCAGGGGTGGGAGATCGTGTGATCCCCAATCAAGACCAGAGATTAGATCTCATCAAAGCAACAAATGATAGTGTAGCTTCTGCTCACGCACATATGGCGGCTACAATATTTCTATTGCAAAAACGCTTCTTGTGGCCAGGTCTATAAAACAGACCAATCAATATGTCCTTTGTTGTGACATTTGCCAGCAAATTAACAGGTCCACCATCAAACGTCCACCGCAGACATCCCTCCTAATTTCCAAACAGACTTTTACAATGTTTGTACCTGGACCATTGTGGTTCCTTACAACCTGATGGTGCAAATAAATACATCTTAGTCACTGTTGATTCCTGTTATAGATTCCTGTGAGTATAGCCACTACAGTCGGCTGACGCTCAGACTGGTATTAAAGATCTACAAATCTAAATCTGCACATATGCAGTTGCAGCATTCCACTGGAACCAGGGCTCTGCTTCTGCTTCTAGGGGATTCAGAGACACCATGGGGACGATGAGTGTTCAGCTCCATTACTCCTTACCCTAGCATTTAGAGAGAAATAGGGCTGTGGAAAGGAGGAACCAAGACTTAAACAGTCCTTAAGAGTGAGAGTAGTAGGTTCAGGCCGTAGTTGACTTCATCACCTATATGGGGTCCAGAGAGCACTAAGTAATCTGCCCAAAAGGTCCTTGGGAGGTCACATCCCATATGAAGTCCTATTTGGGATACCTATGTATGTCCCAGATCTTGATGGCCCTGGTGCGGTGGCAGCAAAGACATGTTTGACATAAATTAACGTGTCGCTGTTTTACAGGAGCTACAATACCATCATGAAAATTAATCTGCCTGCGCCACCACCTTGGGAATAAGGGATTAGCCAACAACATCTACAGGCTGGACTCCTAAAGTCGGGGATCTAGTGTGTGAAAAGATTGCTGTGAAAAAAAAGAGTTCGGCCCATCCTACAAAGCACCGGTTCCAGTCCTGTGAATACAGGGTACCAGAACTGTCATCCTACCTGTGCTGCCTGGTTCCAAAGAAAACATATTTATTTCAATTGATAACGTCAAATTGCACCATGTGGCCGATCCTGCACAGTAGACCAAGAGGTGCTTTGGGTAGTACCCATTACCGTCTCACAAACCAAAAAGATATACCTCTACAAACAGTAAACAATACTTCTGCAAGTACCAATGCTACAAATGCCTCTTCGAGCATGGGGAAGGTGGAGAATGGGCTTCTGCTGATTCCTGTTACCACTTCATCGACAAGAAACGTCAGAGATGTGGAGCTTTATTATTCCAATTCAACACAGATGGATGACATTGTCTACTATGAACCACCATAACTAATGAGTCCATCCACAAGCTCTGCTCCGGGCTGTGTTTGCACAGACTGCTTCTGGTTATTTCATCGACATTGGTGACTTTTCTAACTCATCTGCTTCTGCATATGAAACTGTATCAAAGACACAAGTTCTTCATGTGGCCTAAAAAAATTACTTAATTTATCCATGGTACTATCTGTAGATACTGTTGACACTGCTTGCCTTTCTGCTTTGGATTGGTTTTCGTTATTGACTTCTCCCTCTTGATAAATGGTCATTGTCTTCCTGAATGCTCTGCCATCGACCTAGTGGATGAGGCTTTGAAACCTTACCTATCTTCCCATAAGGTCCGAAGAGACTTGTCACTTGTGGATATTTCTGCAGGTCAGATTTCAGATGGGATTGTTTGGGGATAAAGTATCATTTGATATATATGGTCCTACTGAGGTAATTCAAATTCCATATGTGTTTAAAAATTCAAAGAGTGATGTTATTACACCTGGTATTGTTTCACATGATTGGGATGTTAAAAAAATTGATTGCAAGCTTTCTGAGCTTGCTTATTATATGGTATTTGAAAGTCAAGACATGTATATGAGCACATCGAATTATGGGAAAATGTTCGGTTATCACCATTACAGACATTACTTTCTGCACCGAGCTAGTACTCCAAGATTAGCTTATAATTACACACAATGGGAACATTGTTCGACTCCATCTGTGGAGAATCCCAGAATATGTGTGTGTGTGTGTGTCATGAATCATTACATAGCATCCGAGAGGCAATATTTACCAGCTTCTCATGGCAGCACGGACCCCGGCACCACCCATCACTCGAAAGGTAATTTATTTTCTTATTTCATGTAGAGTACAAAGTGCATCACAGACCTGTTTTATATATATATATATATATATATATATATATATATATATATATATATATATATATATATATATATATATATATATATGCAAAAAACAAAGGAGAACTCTGGGAAGTTCCCAATTTTAGGTGGAGAGCTGCTCTAGTAAGGAGCACCCTGCAACACCAGCAAACACTCTAGATTTGCTCACCTCAAATGTCTGCTTATCTAGCAAAGTCTTTAAGCATAGGATTAGCACAGTGCTATCCTCGCCGAGCTAGATAGTGACAAAGTCTTTTGCCATTTGTACAGCAAAATCTTTAAGCATAGGATTGACATAGTGTCATCCTTGCCGAGTTGTAAAATGAAAAAAGCCATTTACCACTCCAGGCACAGTATTACAGCTTTGGACTGGTCAAATACCATCCAAGCCAACCTGGAATGAGTAAAGCAACCCCTGACACGTGTTTCGCTCTCATTAGAGCTCTTCAGAGGAGTATAGCTTTGTCCAGACACAGACTCGGCAAGGATAACACTATGTCAATCCCATGCTTAAAGATTTTGCTGTACAAATGGCAAAAGACTTTGTCACTATCTAGCTCGGCGAGGATAGCACTGTGCTAATCCTATGCTTAAAGACTTTGCTAGATAAGCAGACACCCATCTCTTTGATTTATCCAATATTTCAGATACTTTCTAATTGAAGTTATGTGAACCTGAACAATCAAAGCTGCTGTGGAATGAAGAAAGGAATTGCTTAGGTGATTTCAGTTACTCAAATGCTAACTTGTTGCGGCCATATTTTATTCCCCCGCACCGAACACAAGGGATAGAAGTGGCAGACTTGTGGGCCCGCATTGCTACTTCTAATGTCAATTTTGACAAGCTGAGCAGACTAAAGGCGCTACTGTTCCAAAAACATGTGGCTCTGACATCAGTCAAGGAGATCTCCAGATAGCAAGGTCATCAGCTGAGATGCAGTCCCTATTAAATACCAACTTCCCCAAACATTTTGGTGAATTGATTATCACAATTTTCAATGGATCAAATTCTGCAGGGATTGTGCACTTTTTTAAGACTGCTGGTTCTGGATTTGTCAGCATCTTCTGGACCGTGTTGGAGTCATACCTTCAGCCACACATTCACTCTTTTCAAGTGTGTTTGGTGGATTCCCATACCTTTGGCATTAATTGACGGAGTTTTGTTCCTACTATTTTTGATACGTAGTGGCTGTTGAATCTCAGAAAAGCAGAGTGATGGAGCTACAACCAACCCGGTTGTCATGATGCAGTATTTCGGAGCTTACTTGCTTGACAATCTGTAGTTAGATTGGTCATTGACATTTTGACCAGTCCTAACATGTGCAGCCAGTTTTCCATTGCACTTGGTGCCTCTTATATGCAGGAACAGTGTGTCTTGCCATGCAGCTTGTGCCTCCTGTGGACAAGGATATGTTAATCGTGTTGATGAGGTTTCATTCACGGACATGCGCCTTGAGACTGAGGTTGATTCGTGAGCCATCTTATGAGCTGCGGCTTGTGGATATACTGGCTCCATTAACATCTGGCATAATGGACAGTGCTATCATTGCAGTTCACTCTACGCTTGAAGTTTCTGCACACTTCAGCTCTACAGATCTCTCTGCTAATATAAGATCAACTTGTCACTTGCTGAAGTGGAGTCCCTTTTGGTCTCAATCTCCTTTGATGACATCAGAGATTTTCAACAAGACCAAAATTACTGTTAAAATTTGACCACTGGCTTTTTTCAAAGTATAAAATGTGACACTAAATTGCCTTTTAATTCAGCCTGTCTGTTGGCGCGCTTTGTTTGTCAACGTACACATTTTATCTCTTGTGTATGATTTTATATATGCTTTTAGGATTTTAGTTAGAGCATGTCTAGACTTTAGGCTTTGGACTTTGCACCCTTGTTTCAGCAATAGGGGAGGGTGTTGAAGGTCCGTTTTTAGTTCCTTGCCTGGGCACAGTATTTGACTTAGCTTAGGCTTGCGGCCTGTGCCCTTTCACCCAGATAATATGTTCTGTTTTTATTTATTCTTTTTTATTCATTTTAGCACAGTTTGTTACAGTGGTAATGTTTTTATTTTCATAATCAGTCACTATTCTGCAAGAGTGTCATTGTCCGTGTTATGCATGACATATTTTCATCATGTTCTTCTGCCCTGGGTTGACAAGAACAAAATGCAAAAAGCACTAGATAATATTTTTGTATTGCTGCCCTAAGACTGCACAAATAGTCTAGCACTTAGGTACATACCCGCGTCAGGCTTATTTTGCAAGAACAAAGCATGTTCCTTATAAAAACACCTTGTAGGACAAAGGGCATTACAGGGGGTTCCAGCCAGGATTTTCCTCTACACTGTATGCCAGTTTGCAGCTGACCTCAGCCTTTGTGTTTCTACAGAGCGTGGGGTGTGCTTCTTATGGACAGATTTGTCCTACATCACCATGCTCTGGCTAGGGGCTAGTTAACAGGCTTTAGGTAGGAATTATATATTTATGTTTATTGCAATTTCTTGGGGTTCTTCATTTTTACATCTCTGGTCGTCACAATACTGATTTTGTTATTCCTCATTATCCTAATCATTGCAGCTGATGCACTTTATTGTAGATTGCAGTCTTATCAATAGATTTATTGAAAAATATCATGCATCTCCTTTCTTGTCTTTGTAGGTGTAAGAGACTTGAATCTAGACAAAAAAGGTTATGGCTTGTTCACCACGGTTTCCCTGAGGTGTCTTCTGAGTTCCATGTGCTAGGTTGCCACAAATCATCTTTACAGGTTGGGTGAGGTGCTGCTAGAGAGCCAGGAGGGTTGGGCCCACAGCTGCCAACTGGTGTGGGAGTGACTCTGTCACCTACAAGCAGAGTTGCTGCTGCCCCAAATCCAGCAGTCTTGTTGAGATACATTAAGACACTTGCATGTTTCTTATAAAAAGATGGCACTGGCACAGTTACATAGAGAAGTGTTCCATTTGTCCGGGAACCTGAAGCTGCTCTCTCTCGCTCGCTCACTGAGAGGTTATAAACAATCATTTTATATCATTCATACCGTTTATTCATGGAAAACATCCCCTTACGATGGATGATGGAAGGTGAGAAGAAAAGCAAGAAAATTCACTTACATGCATGGCGAAGCAACAATGCATTTCTCTAAGCATCAAATATAAAAATGATATAAGAATATATGAACTAAACACATACTACCAAAATATAATATACATTCCCTGCACATAATAATCATAAATGCATTTGAGCTAATGAATGATTGCAAACAAATAAAGACATATGGCTGGAGGCCTGAATAAGAAGATAAGCAAATTCACAATATGGCGGGCTATGCATACCATTTAAGGTCAATCCCTTGACACTCTTGGAATGATAGTAAGCATACCAGTAAATAGGTGCATATACGTAATCACATTAAAGCTGAATACACATGAATGCATTTTGATAAATGATCTGACAAGGCAATGGCCGGATATCTCATTCACCCATGTAGAAAGATGCACAACTGAGTACAAATGCAGGCACAAAAGCGGAAGGCAAAGATTAGCTATATGGGAAAGAGGAACAGCTAGACCCTTTTTTTTAATTTTATTTGAGTTGTGTGTCACACACAGGCCTTGAAACTACAAATTTAATTGATCAAAAGTAGACTTGATTATGATTTTGATGTTGAAAAATAAATTATGGAATTCATCAATGGAGTCAATGAGACTGCATGAGGTGCAGTAGTTGTCAAAGTTGGCAAAATATGTCTAAAGAGTGTGGTTGACAACACTGTTGTTGAATAAGGCTGGATAAGATGCAGTTGAGCAAGTCATTGCTGTTGGTGCCAAATCAACAGGAACAGGGTCTGGAGAGCCATGGCCCGAGGAACTTACTCATTTTATCAAGGTGCATTGGCAGTAATTTACTGTGAGCCAAACAGGAACATCAGAAACCCTTATTAGAGAAGGATGCAATGTCACACCATAACATTTTACAGTCTTTTCCACAGTAAGTAGATAAACTTAATTTTGTCACAACTCGCAACATTAATCATGAAAACATACATTTTCAAATAGAGCATGGTATAAGTGAATAACAATGCATGTTGAGACCACAACTGGCAGGTAATGCCAGGCTTCATAAAGTCACAAGATTTGTGTGTTATGATATACAGTAAATGTCATAAAGGATTAATACATGGAGAGATGTGTGAAGTGGTGACAGGCTGTACCATGTAACAACCACCTTAAACTCAGATCATCAGCTGGTGTAAAATATATCCCTTCTATTGATAATTCCTCTACAAATTATATTTTTTAATGACACTGTCCAGCAAACATCCTGTTTGGGGTTAGCCAAAGTAGAAGAATTGAATGCGCCCAATATCCCCACACAAGCTAAATTTCACAATTGACAACATTTTTGGTTGGCACTTGTATAAGGCTGTGTCTTTTATCGCGAAGTACTGCTCACGCAACGTGTAATTGTTGGATGCAAAGAGTGCAGTTTTGTTGAGGAGGAGCCAGGGCCCCCTATGTGATTTAAGTGTCTGCAGAGCCCAGTAAATCAATAATCTTGTGCCTGAACTTGGTTTTCACATACTGCAAAGAAAAGATCTAAAAGCTGGCGATATGCAAGTAGAAATAGAATCATTTTGTTTAGAAGATACATACATGGCAGAAAAAGTGTTCTACAATATATCTCTACTCATTTCTGTTTATTTTTCAGAATGTGCTGTGCACTGATTGAATAAAGTATAAATTCATACTGAAAATGAATACTGCTTCTCTACAGCAGGAGCTGGGCCTAAAAGAACATCAATTAGATTCATGTTGTCATGCATTTTCTGAATGGGATTTTTCAAAGAACTGAAGTCAAACTTTGACAACCATGTTTGGCATAACTTTTCAACACTTAGAGGGTCATTATGACCCTGGCGGTCAGTGGTAATGTGGAGGTAAGTACTGCCAACAGGCTGGCGGTACATACCGCCACATTATGACATTGGCGGGTTGGCTGAAGCCAACACGCCAATATATACCACTCCAACCGCCATGGTGGTAGCAGCCGCCGGGCTGAAGATAAGAATCTCCAGCCCGGCGGCCGCTATTGTACTGCCTCAGGCATTTTGACCCTGCCTACCGCCGTGGTTTTCGTGGCGTTCATAATGCCACGAAAACCATGGCGGTGGGCCCTATCAGTGACAGGGAATTCCTTCCCTGTCACTGATAGAAGGCCCCCACCTCCCCCAACAACTTCCCAGATGCCCCCGTACATCCACGCTCCCCCCTTCCAATCCTCCACACCCCCTACACACACACACACACACACACGCAGACATGCACCATGCATACACACACCCACTCAGACATACACGCATTCATACACGCATGCATCCATTAATTTATGCACACATGCGCACCACATTCACACTGAAACGCAGACACGCATTCACATATCCATACTTACACGCATTCTTACACATGCACGCACACAACACTACACATACATTCGCATTCACGCACACACTCATGTACACACCCCCACACACACATACACACAAGACCTCCCACTCCCTCCCCTGCCGGAAACCTGACTTACCTGAAACCAGGGGGTCTTCCGGCAGGGGGCTGGATGCTGCTACCACCAGCAGAACACCGCCAGGCCGTATTATTTCTCATGATATGGCTGGCGGTGGTCTACTGGCGTGGCGCTACTGGTGGTAGCAGCGCCAACTTAACGTCATCTGCCAGCATGGCCACAGCCGGATTTCTGCCCCTCTTGTGGCAGAAATCCATCTGTGGTCATAATTTGGCGGACCGCTGTAAGCCGCGGCGACACTCTTTTGGCGGCCGTCACCGTGGCGGTAGGCAGCATTTACCACCAATCTTATAATGAGGGCCTATATGTGGTAACTGTAGCAAATAAATATCTGTGATCAGGACAATTAATAAAGGTAACAAATGTCTTCCATAAATATTCAGTAACACATTAATAAGATTGGACTAGCCAAAAGAGAACCACACTTGAAGCATAAGATAACATATTATGTGAACCATTTTCAATTAACTGATTTATTTCATCAGTTGTAAAAGTTACTCCCCATTTCCAAAGTGCAAAACGGATGTAATTATCTTTAAGAGCTAATGAAATTTGTGAATCCTTATGTGAAGAAAAATAAACTCTCTTATAAAAAATAATGATTCAAATAACCTAATCTGTCAGGATTCAGCGACCCAAGTATTTCTACTAGAAAAAAAGCATGCAGGTATTTTTAAGCTAAAAAGAACTCACAAAATGTATGAGACTATATAAGTTTATGTTGAGCCTGCAAATAAAAATAAGTAGATGAGTCATACCTTCTTTCAATATCAAAGTATACAAATCTTTCCCAGAAGATCAAAAAGCTATCAGTCCAAATAGTTTCACAGTGTTCAATTGAGTGAAATTACACAATTGACATTGCCTAGCTGATTGATGAATGTAATGGTGTCCATAGTGATGAAAACAAAACATGTTTATGATGAAAACAAAACATTTGTTTGTAATTTTCTGTATCAAGATAAGGATATTTGTTGTCGAGTGAGGCACAAGTATTAAGATCATTTTGGAGCTTTGGACTGGCATGATGAAAACATCATACAATCAAATGCCTAAAAAATAGTGCTCGTACCACTTTTTATGGCCCAATGTCTGATATGCAACCCTTTGCAAAAAAATGCCATCAGGTAACAAGTAAGCACTGATACTGGCAGTATGATAGCTTCCTGCCACACAATGCGAGGACGAATTGAGATGCAACTCTTATATCAAGGGAGATGGAGGAGAATATTTAGGAAGATGGTAGCCTGCACCAACTTCAAGATGACAATCCACAAAAGGAATTATATATTTCCTGCAAAAATCCATATGTAGGACTGTAGGGAAAGGAATGTCCCCGTATGGAAAACAGGCTTATACCCCAGCCCTGCCCAGGCTGTGTGTGTAACTGGCATGTTCACATTTTCTTTGGCGAAGAGAACAAGCTTATCTAGTGTGGGCACTGAGGTCTGGTCCTGTCCATGATGATTACGAGGTCCAGAACCTGTTCTGTGACTCGGAGGGGCACACCAAGTACAAACGCATTAGCCTTACATGGGACTACTTTCCATGTCCTGGGTTGCTTGACAAAGTGGTGGGTGCACTGTAGTACTGAACATACTTTTATCCAGGGGTAATGTGAGTGTGATGCCTAGAGGCACCACTTGTGTAGGCATCCCCTTAAATATGACACCCAGTGTTGACATTCCACATGTAGGTCAAGTGTATGTATGATGTATGTTTTGTAGCAAGACTACAGTGTTGTCATGAGAGTATAATTCCTGGCACCAATGGGATCTACTTTGGATTGCCCTTGGTTTAACATTGCTCAAGATAGAGGTGAAAATGACAACTTCTCCAGAGTGTGTATATTTATTGTCTGCATTCCTGGAACTGCAGGGAGGAGCCTATATACTAAAATGTAGGAGGGTGAATAGAGGACGACCCTCAGAATATCAATGAGGACCTTGTAACAGACACTGTCTGATTAATTCTTCCTGAGTACTATCATTTGGCTAGCGGTTGAGAAATGGGGGTGAATCAGCAGCTCCTGTTGTTAGAGGTAGGGAAGTTGCTAGGAAAGGTCTGTCCCTTTTGTATTTCATTGAATACTACTGTATGAAAGCTGATGATAACCAGATGCATAGCCTTCATAATCCTTGGTGCTTATTTATTGATACTCCTGTTTGCAACCAGCATCTTTACTATCTGTTGAATCATTACCTTGCACAAAGGCTATGTCTGCACTACAGCAAGAAAATTAAATGTAAAAGGAATCACCCCAAAAAGATTCTTGGATTTTTGACAATGGATTAACATCCCCTGTGTGAAAAGTCAGTTTAAAGGTGGGACCCAAGCTATCTCACTTTGTTCCAGTTCCAAGTTCTTTGTGACCAAGGAAGGGAGCACTCCAGAGAGTACTCAAAGAACTACTTTGACTCAGGGCTGGTGTCTGTCTGACAGTCAGTCTTCCAAAGGTGAAAGGATATCATCTGAAGTTTAGTCAACGTGGTGTGTCTAGTGCATAGAAGTCTGCCTGCTCAGTGATGGAAGGACTGTCATTCGTCCTGCTGGATGAAGGACTGTCCAGGAGAAGAAGCTCAACTGTGCTCCTGGAATGTGCAGCACCCAGAAGCAAGAACTTGTTACAGGTGGTGTAGCTGGCAATGACCCAAATGTTTAGGTGGTCACCCATTCTTCCTGGATAGTTAGTGTGGTGAACCACATTAATAATCAACAAGCCCCAAGCAACCATAGTGTGCCACAAAGCATCACCCTGACCAGTGGGGTCAGCTCCACGGCTGCCCCAGAAGTACAATGAATCCTGTGTAGCCCAACCATGCCACCATACTAGACAGCCCCCAAATGCCTGGAGGTTGCAACTATCAAAGACGTGTGACCACTGCTGAGGCCTTCCATGCTGTTCTTTCACAAAGGTTGTAAAGAGTTTGCCCGGATAAACCTATGTGAACATGGTCTTACATAAAACAGAAAGAAGCAATTGGCTGTCTATAGGGATTATTTAGTTATACCTGAATTGGATCAAAAATAATTAAACATCCCCTGGGCAGCCTCTGTGCACAAATAAAGACTGCTCTCACTGCTTCGCCCAACAAGATGCCCTGTGTGTCAATTTTTCAACGTTTTTTTAAACTGTTTGTTTGAAGCTCCATGTCACTGTACTTAAATGCATTCTTTAAAATAAACAATATTGGAATATCTCACTACTGGAATTCAAACATACTTAATTGCTTTCACATAATCTATATGTATGCAAAATTCCAAATGTATCCTCAGAGCTCTCTACTGAATAATCAGAACAAATGAGAATAAATAAAACAAAAAGAAAATCATTTGGCACATTTATTTTGGCACGTTCAAAACTTAACATTATGTATACCTTCATTTGCACAGGACTGGTTCAGAATTCAAATGGGGTGCCTCAACTGTATTTTACTTTGCAGTCCAAATTATCTGTGAGGAAATCATAATACTTCCTGTATTTACGGAATTGGATTTCCTCTTGCTCAAAGGTCAACTTGTTCCAGCCCACTTGAGCCAGGCCTTCTCAGGAAGCAACACGAGGACATGGAGTCAACAGAAATTCTTTGAATCTCTTTCCACTTGTGATGCTACTGGTCTCATAGCTGGATGACCTTGGTAAACACCGAAGGGGGGCTGAAAGGCCAAAGGGAAGCTCAGCAAACTGATAACGCTCCTGGCTCACCATCAACTGCAGGCAAGGTCTGTGTGCAGGCAGAACAGGGATGTAGGAATAAGCATCCTGAAAGTCCAATGCTACCATCCAGTCTCCAGGGTCGAGAGCGAATAGGACCTAAGCCAGGGTGAGAATCTTGAATTTTTCCATTTTCAAAGCATAACGGAGAGGGTGAGGTCTAGGATAGGACCAAGTCTTCCATCCTTCTTGGGCACAACAAAGTAGAAAGAATAGAAACCATAACCTATCTCTGATGCTGGTGTTCTCTCATTTGCTCCTTTAGTCAGAAGGGCCTGTACTTCATGTGGCAAGAGCACAAGGTGGTCCTCCATCAGCTGACTGGGGGACGGTGGAAGTGGCATCAGGGTCTGTTGGAAATGGGGAGCATAACCCCGTTGGACAATCTGAAGCACACGTTGATCTGAAGTGATCTCCTGCCATTGGGGCAGATACTACCGGATTCTGCCACCAACTGGATGCCCAAGCTTGGGGGAGAGCAGATTGGGCAGACCTCAGGCTTTGGGCCCCGCAAAACTTATGGGAACCATGTTTGTGGTCAAAAAAGGAGTGTGCCGGCTGACTATGGCGGCTAGGGTGAAATTTAAATGGTTGATAACTCCTACCTATCTGCGGAATGTGGCTATTGTGGGGCCGCAGTGAGCTCCAATGACCTGGCAGTGACTAATGCCCTTGAATCTTTCCACGGCCGAATCTGCTTTAACGCTGAAGAGGCAAGTCCCGTTGAAGGGAGTGCCAATAAGGGATGTTTGGACATCCCCAAAAAGCCAGTATCCCTCAACCAAGCATGATGTAGCACCACCATTGAAGCAATAGTTCTGCCTTGTGAGTCGGTCATTTACAACCCACATATGATCATGAACTTTGCTGCGTCTCTTCCATCAGCAATACCTCAGGAAAGTATGGTATTGGCATCATCCGTAAGCATGGGCAGCTCTTGTGCAACCATATCCCACACAGTATGGGTAAAAAGGCCCAATAAACATCTGGTGTTCTCAGACTGCAGTTCCAAGCTGGAGGAAATGAAAATGTCTTCTTACTGAAGGTATCTAACCTCTTGGATTCCCTATTGTGTGGTAGGGAATGCACCGGGATCTATCCAGGAGGTTGAGGCCTGTATCACCAGATTCTCAGGCTGGGTACCCAAGAGCGGGGCAATAGCGACAAGCTTAGGCTAGACCTTGAGCATGACATCAGTTAGGGCTTCATTAAAGAGATACCCCGGGCTGAAGTACCTCTGTTAAGATTTTGGTCTTAATCTCGACCATGGGCAGTGTTATGTCCAGGATCTCACGTCACTCTCAAGACTTCCATCACAAAAGAAGCCCCTTCCTCTGTAGCCACTGTGGGAGGAGAGAGGAGTGCAATGTCTGGTGAGGTGCCCAGACCATTAGCGTCATCCAGGACCTCAAACAAGTTGTCATCAGCCATGGACTCTGCTAAGGGACATAGGGATCCTTAGATCCCCTCCTTGCATGTTCCTCAGTAGGCCCTTCAGGTAAACAGAACTCCATCTTCAATGCTCTATTGCTTGTCTATATATCACAACACAGTTATATTGTCCATTAGGATTTAGACACACCAACCATGAATGAAGGGGAGGAATGCCTTCAGGACTAGGTGAATTGCCTGCAGCGCAAACAGATTAATATGAAACACCTGCTCCTCTGTAGATGAGTTCTCTGAGCTCCAGTTCCTTCAGAAGGGCTCTTCACCCTCAAGTGGAGACACCCTTCAATACCCTGGCCACGGCTGTAGGGGGACAAATGTTATCCCACAGAGAAGGTTAATTTATCTCCCCCACAAGACCACATCTGCTGCAGGATCCCAGGAGACCACAACAGTATCCGATAGATTGTCATTGTGCTGGCACCACAGTCCATGGAAGCACCACAGCAGAGACCTCAAATGCAAACAGAAGTGCCTCACAGGAAGATAAGGGAAGCTAGCAGACCTTGAAGGCATAGTACCATCAGGACTAAGAATAACTATCCTCCCACAATGGATGAAACCATCTTCTGGATATCTTGGATCCTTTGAGGAGCAAGGAAGGCACAGAGAAGAGAAGTGTTCAGAACCAGCTCTATCAATGGGAGATAATGGGAGAGCTCCAGATGAGATTTGGCCTGTTGGTGAAAAAGTCTAGGTCGAACAGCAGAGTTGACTCCGACTGCTAATGGGGCCTCACCACATCTGGCAACTCTGCCTTGATCAGCCGGACATCCATGTATAGGAAGATTAGAATACCCATATATCTAAGATTTGCTAAAACCACACCCATTACCTTGGTGAAGATCCAAGGTGCCAAGGTCAAGCCGAACTGGAGTATACCAACTTGGTAATGGGTGGAGCACACCACCAAAAGCAGGTACTTCTGGTGTGACCACAGGAGCGGGATGTGGAAATACACAACCTCTAAGTCGAGTGACACCAACCAATCTCCTGATTTTCAGAACCCGAGCTGAGGTGAGCATCTTGAACTTCTGCTTCCTAAAGTAAAGATACAACATCCTGAGAAGTAGGACTGGTTGCAGACCGCCATTCTTCTTGGTAACAATGAGAACAGAAACCCTGCCCCATCTCCTTCTCTGGAACTAATGCCATTGCTACTTTTAGATGGAAAAATTGTCTTTGTATAGGGAGAACAGGCCTTGTAAAAGGCAGGGAATACTCTTTTTATTACCTGCTGAATCCACTGATCTGATGTAACTTCATCCCAGGATTTTGGAAAGAAGGACACACAGCCTTTTACAGGCTCCTGGTGTGCTGGTAAGAGGAAACCAGACCTGCTCTCTTTGTGGTGCAGGGAACGAGGAGGTAGAGGATGGGTGCTACCTATGGTTCTGCCACTATATCGTCTGACCAAAGAATTTTGGGGTTGTTGCACCTGTGTCTGAGTGGTTCGCCACTGGCAGAATACAAACAGAATGGAGAAGAGCTGAAAACAATGAAATTGGCACTAATGCTTTTGGGGCTGTAATGTACTGGAGGCCTAGGGATCTAGCTGAAGCTTTCTTAGCTTTAAATTGTGCTACAGCAGAATCCGATTTGGAAGGTTCATGAGAGTGGCTTGCACATCTGTTGTAAATCTCGACGTGTAAAGCCAAGCATGATGGCGGACTGGTACAAAGGAACCCATAATGTAAGCCGTACTGAGGGCTGAAATAATGATGTGTGCAAGACCTCCTGGCTAGTCACCAATGACTCCTTGAGGTCCCTGAAACATTAGAGACAATCAGTTAGGCCATGTCCCACAGGACAAGAAGCATTCCAAGATTTTAGCGCCACACTTCAGGCTGAGAAAACGTTCTTGCCCCAAGCCTCTAAGCGTCTAGATTAATTATCCAATGGGGTAATCAGAAAAGTACCTGAAACCTGTCCTGAAGAACAGATGGAGATGGATGAGTAGAAAAGAAGTGGCGGTCTCCCGGGGTAGGTTGATAGCATGTTACCACTGGCAATTCACAGTTGGTACAGAAGGAGGTTTCGCACATACTGCAAGTACTGGCTCCAATAAGGCATTACTAAAAAGCAGCAATGGTTCCAAGGCTGTGGCAAAAGGTAGGAGGGCTTCAGTAAGTATATTAGTCTTAATGTCAATTGAGGATGGGGAGGTAATTCCAATAACTCAACTGCCTTCTTTCACTACTGAATAGAAAGACATTACTTCAGGGGGTAGAGGTCTTGAAGGGAATTAAATCTCGAGGTGAGTGGGGCAGTCCACTAGCTTAAGTGATGCATGCACATTCAGCCATTGTATCTTGTCATTCCCCTGCCTCATATAGGTGGAGGGGTCTGAATCAGAGCTGAAGAGCTCATGAATCATTTGGCTACAGGATAAGGCAGTTTCACATCAGTACGTCTCTTCTTACAAGAGTCCTTGGGCCTCTCTTGTCGATTTGTGTAGTGGGACAAGGTTGGACCCAGTGGCCTTGGGGCTATAAATGTCAAGGAAGGGTGAGGAGACAGTGTAAGCGGCCTCAGGGGTTGAGTCGGTCATGGCACCGATGGCAGAGTTGGTCCCATGTATTTCTGTGGTGGCATAAAGAGAGCTGTCGGGTAGGCACTGGAGCTAGAACAACGGCATAAACATAAGCATGCCTTAAGGCCACATGGGGCCCTAACAAGTACGAAAGGGGCTGCCACACTAGAATATATGCTGAGCATTGCATTGAGCAATGCTCCTGGATCAGAGTCTGGGATCACAAAGTCCGGGTAGAGTGGCAACGGTGCTGGGGGTTGTCCAGAGGAGATGAGGTCAAGAGTTAGCTCTGGCGGTGCTGAAGGGGAGTCTGCCGGCAGGTCCGGATGTAATAGCACCATAATGAATAACTTCAGCACGAAGAATAAAGATCCTGAGGGAATCGGAGGACACCTCAGTGACTTACCTTTTGACGGGTATCTCTTATGTTTCCTGTTCTTGTGGAGCGAGACAAAGGTGACCTCAAGTGGGCTCGGAAGTGACATCTGTCTCATATTCCATTGCAGGCCTGTGCCACCATGAACAGTCTGGCCTCCCATTTCTTAATTACCTTAGGGTTCATGCTAAGAAATCCCTCTCAGCATTTGTAGACATGGTTTGACCCCAAGCACCAGAGACAGGTTGAGTGCTTGTCAATGACAGACATCTGTCCCTTGCAGACTTTACATGGCTTGATGCTTGGGCACTTCAGAAGCTAGCGCTGCACTTTTGTTTTATTTTTCTTTGAGAGCAACACATTAAAACTCTGAGAAACGGTTCAAGTTGAAGGTGCAGAAAAAAGGAAACACATGTTGTTGCACCAAGTACGTATGCTTTATTGCTTTAATGACATCACCAGGAGTCACATCTGGTGCTCATGTGAAGCCAACATACACTACCAGTGTTGCATAGCTTTGACGTTTCCAGACTAACACATCAAATTATTCAACGTGAGGAATCTGCAGGTATAACTAACCATCAGAAGTATAATTTATGTAAAAGGTATACAAGAATTTTTGTTTCTTACTTTTTTTAAATTTGAGCAAACATTGCTTACCAACTGGGCAAAGTGCATTAATTTTGACACTACATAAAGAAACTGATTGAAATTGTAAAAGCCACAAATTAGTGAGCTTCAGAGATTCATCTTCAAAGGAAAGAAATATACTTTATAGTCAGTCTTAAGTGCCTCGCCAATATCCAATGCCCATTAATCAGTAAGGTTGGTTAAATCATTAGACACTTTATCTTGCGAAAGGTTATGTGATTCCTTGATAAAACTGTGTGCAGGGAACATGTGAACAGTCATAATGTTGTCAGCAGAAACATGGCCTAGGAAGTAAGCATGAACATTGTATCTAATGAAAGATGCTTTTAAAACATGGTTTGAGAATAACAATTTAAAGACAAAGTTCTTCAAAGCTCACAATGATTTTAAATCACAAAGCTAACAATGTGAAACTAAGGTGTGCAAATAGAAACATTAAAACAAGGGAAAATCCTATACTTGGTAGCTGATTTAACATTGATAGATAGTAATTACTCAGATGGAAATTCCCCCGGTATGGCGGAATTTTCATCCCAGTAAATTTGCATGCAGAGGCAGGTTGTTGGTTTTCCAGGGAGGGTTCACCTGCAGACGTAGGGGAGCATCTACAAAGTCAGGTCTGATGGCAATAAGAAACATTTTGCACTTTAACAGCCCAAAATGCATAGATTGACTCCAGTCAAGGGAAGAAGTATATTAATTTTCAGGACAGGGAGGGGATGGTGAGGTGACATAAAAAAACAGATGTGGGTGTTGGAAAAGTTACGCATACAAACATACGTATGTATTCCATTTACACATCTAGAAACATACAGCTGCACTTTTCCATATACCTAAATTGATATGTAATTGAATTCTCCAGGCAATCTTCTCCAGTAACAAATTCAGTGGCAGCTCCTCTGGTATGGAGGAGGAGCATCACCCCCCCCCACCCCCACCAGCAGCTGAAATCTTGAAAAATAAAATGATAATAAACCATGTTTATTATCGTTTTGTTTTCGTGTGTGGTGGTACCATGGGGATGACAGGCAGGTTGAAGTAGTGGTGGCACTGCTGTCATTGCGCATGTGAGTTTGGCCAGCCTTCCCAGAACGGCCAAACCGACATGCGCACTGAGCTGTCTCCAACCCGAGCTGTGTTGCTGGTCTGGAGACCGCAGGCACAGGCTCAGGCTCCCAGTCTGCCTGGAAGCACAAAAATCGAGAGCACTCAGACAAATCCTGGTGCTGCTCTCATGCTGTCAGCAGCATGAGAGCAGCGTTAGGATTGGCTGCAGGGTAGTCTGGGAGCCTGTGCCTGAGGTGCAGCCTGAAAAGCAGCAATGCAGCACGCACGTACGTTTTTTTTTTTTTTTGTGCCCCCACCCTCTCCCCCGCCACTTTGCCCCAACACTATCCGCAACTGTACAAACTCCTGAATACTCCTTAAATATTTTGGAATTCCATTAAAAATCAAATCTGTGGGTGAGCGTCAGGACCTCAGAGACCTTGGGTGATGAAGTAAGACTTATGCCCCAGCTGGTGTCACTAGGAATCTGAGTTCACCAAACTCTGGACTGCTATAGCCTACTATTCTGCAATTTGGCCCTGATGGTGGCCTGTAGCGATATTCTGAAACACTGGGGGGCACCCACTGTGAGGGAGCAGATGGAGAGGCTGGACTGGTGTATGGGGGCTGAGTATGCGTAACTAATATACCACCCATCTCAACTGTGAAGCTTGTTGTGGGGATGTAGCTACAGGAAGAAAGTGGTCAGCAAAAATTAAAACCTCTACATCAATTACATGGAGTTGCTGTTGAGCTCTTTTATAGTTGTATGTATGACCAAGGACGGGGACAGGCTTCATCCTCTTAAAAATGGATACTATCGCAGCAGTCCATTACATCAACTCCCTGGGGGAACTCAGTCTAGAATCCTGGCAGATGAGCCAAAAGAATTCTGGCACTTGTGCTTGAAGAGGGAAATCTCAGTGGAACCAAAATACATAGCAGGCACTCTGAACCTCATAGAGGATTGGCACTCCAGGCATGTGCGTGACTCAAATTATTGGTAACTAGACCAAGTAATTTAGTAAACGTGCTGTAATAAAATAAATATTTTTCAGATAGTAAAGCACAGGAGAAGTCCCTGTGTTGAGGATCAGATTCAAAAATGGATCTGTATATTGAAAAGCTATTTGTCTCTCATGACTACATTAAAATGCATGACGTGTTGTTAGAGATGTTTTTGTATTATCATGTCAGACTGGCATGCAAGCAGGTAACTCCTGAATTACCACAGGAGCCCTCTGCCTTTGAGCTATTTGTATTGTGGAAAAAACATTATTAACATCTCTTTACACTTCAATCCAAATAGTGGCCATAACACATAGCATACCATCCAGGGATAAATGGAATGCTGACTTATGAGGTCTATAAACAGAGAAGATAGGAGAATATTATTGCTCCCCATCAGGAAAGTTTTTGCAGAACAGTCCGTTCATCCATTTTCGATGCTACACTTCATTTGTGTTATGGAAGTAGGACATTAGGCAGGACTCATGTTGTGAAAGATGTCATGCTGCAGATAAGGAACTTCCCCATCTGGTCTGGGACTGCCCAAAGGTGAGGGGGGCCTGGAGATGTGCTATAGAAATCCTCACCCTCTCCCAAATCTTCCATAAAAATCTCCCATAAAAAAACCTTGGCATCTGGCTTGACAGCTCACGTATCCTCGACACCTAAGCCAGGAAAGTTGTTGCAAACTGTTATGGTATGATCAGAATGCTGACAAAAATATTAGATCTCCTTTCATTCTCCACAAGAAGGCTTGTTGTACACGCATTTGTCCTCTTCCAACTTGACTATGGAAACTCCCTGTACTTGGGTTCACAACAAAATGTGACAAAAAGTCTGCAGGTAGTACGAAAAGCTGCTGCCCATTTACTACTAAAAGTCTTTAGGAACCAATCCATCTTGAGCTTTTTGGCCTCAATTCACTTGTTACCAATTTAGCAGAGTATACAATGTAAGGCCCTCTGCATAGCTTGTAGGATCTATCACAAAAGAGGCCCCCAGCTGCTTCAGTCCTTACTACAGCCATATCCCCCTAGCAGGATGTTAAGATCTGCAGATGCAATGCAATTTTCAATTGCAGAGAATTCGCAAAGCAATGAGTGGTGGCAGGTATTTTTCCTATCTTAAGCTATGGAACTCTCTCCCATTTAGGACTCACACTATCCAAGAGGACGTCAGTTTCAGTAAGCAGCTAATACCATGCTGTTTCTAAAACAAACTACCGGCGGTTTAAGGCTGGGAAGCTCCCGGATCACCATGCACTCTATAAATCACATAGAATAGAATAGAATGAAAGATGATAGACATGTTGTTGATAGCATTGCTAGGATGGACAAACCCAATCCCTCATTCAAATAGAAGAGTTGTTGTCTTGGCACTGCTGTTAGATAAACGTGAGGTCACCTGCAACTGAGGAAAGGGGAGAGGGCCAACATTTAAGATGTGGAAGTCTGACTTAATTTACTATAATGATAATTAGATTTATATGAAGTTATGCTCACTAAGGCATACTGTCCCAAAGACATATGGACCTCTCTCAGCCAATTCCCATTGGCGGAGAAACTGGAAGAGACAGTGGCTGAGGAATGAATTTTACTAATACTTGACCTGAATATTGACGACAGGTAATGCACCAAGAATACTATAAATACTCTTGTTGGATGAATGTTGAGGGAAGAAGCATGTTAATGGCCCACAGAATCAGTCTTTTGTTGTTTTATAACCTGATACCGATAATGTCATACAGGGGCTGTGACAACAGAGTGGTAATTCTCTTTGGAAAAACGGTAATGTTTTGACTGAGCTAATCCTGTAACACACCTGGCAGATATCCTAGCTGTTGTGTATTGGTACAAAACTCAATAATAATAAAAAAGAGTTTCAATTAGGCATTTCATTAGCAAGGAGCTGCTGATTAGTCTTCCTGAGCATTGTCATTTGCTGGATGATAGGGTTGAAGGGTAGTGCTGCAGACTCAACTGTGAATGGTGATGTAGCCCTTAAGTGAGGCCTGGTCTTTTGTCTTTCTCTGATTACTCCTTCATGTGGGTTGATGACAGCCAGGTGTAGAAACCTGAACCCTCTTTGTGTCGCTATTGTGGGTGCCCCGGGATGGAGATAACCTTGCTCACTCTAAGCAAAGGCTGTGTCTGGAGTACAGCCTAGAAAGGACACATGAAAGAACCTCCTCAAACTGGCTCACCAGTTGAGACAGATGATACATATCTCTTCTCTGCCAGTCGTGTGCAAAAGTAGGACACACTGCACCACATTGTGATTCCAGTTTTGAGTGCACTATGGCCATTTTTGCAGAGACCTAGTGGGATGTTCCCAGGAAATAATAAAGCAAACTATATCAACTCCTACATAGCTCCCCATTGTTCCATGGCCCCTGAACAGGCCATGGAACAATGAGGAGCGGAATGTATACTAAGACCACAATGTAGAAGACTTGCCTATAGGTCCAGAGAAGTAGGATATTTTCCACAAGGTATTGTGGGTGGGGGCTGTGATCAGATGTAAAGACAATTTACAGTGAATCTAGTAGCTTCAGCTTATCTACGTGGTTTAGTAATTGATTAAAGCAAAAAAAACAGATGATGGGTGGAATGCTGAACAATGCAAACATTCACCGCCAGTCACAAAGATCTGGGTTTAATCCATTGTTTATCTGCCCGTCACGCCACACCAGTTTGGCCCCAGCCGTATGCAAATCAGTCTTGACCCTGTTCCCCATGGGAACAGTCCAGCCCGAACTGCCAAGCAAGGTCCTCCCTGGACCAGAAACAAGCATCCTGGGACTGGTTTCAGGGCATCACCCTTCATCAGCCAGGCTAGCTTGAATCCAGTTTCACAGTGAGCTCACAACCCACTTCTGGGAATCCTCTTCCCACTTAAGGCGACAAAAGAAAAAAGAACAGATGATGCACAATGCAAACATTCACCCCCAGTCACAAAGCTCTGGGTTTAAGCCATAATTCTTTTGCCCATCACGCCACCCCATGGGAACAGGGGCAAGACTGATTTGCATATGGCTGAGTCCAAACTAGTAGGGCATGGTGAGCAAAAGATGATGGATTTAACCCAAATCTGTGAGTGGGGGTGAGTGTCTGAAAAGTTTCAGCATTCCATCCATGCGGAGAGGGGACTTGTGATCCCTAGGGCAGCAGCGCTGCATAAGACTGCCGGCACAGCCAGCCTGTCGACTAGCGGAAACCTGCCAGTCCTGCCGGTCGGACCGTGGCGGCTCCTCCATGGTCACAATGTGGAGGCCGGACCGCTACTTTGGCGTAATAAGTGGCTATATCTCTTGGGAGGAAACCATGTGAAAAAAAGGAACAAGAAAATGATGGTATAATGTAGATTTGGGCATAGGATGGGGGCAGAGTCGACGGAGTATCATCTGGTCTCATGCTCAGTGATAGATCAGTGTTTCACGGATACCATACAAGTGCTAGTTGAGTATCAGCCAGCAAGCATTATAGATCAGAGAGAATCCCCTGTAACCGCAGAGCAGGGAAGGATCACTGTAGTGTTATTTTTGCAGCAACTGTGAAACCTCCAGAAGAAATAAAGTAGCACACCAACAAAATCAAGTATTTATTTTGGATGGGAGCAAGAGTGTGCTGGGGTAAAAAAGAAAAAAAGAAATACAAAACTTTACCTTAGTTATACACACCATAAAAACCAAAACAATACTACAGATAATCAGAAAAAACATGCAGAAAAAATTTGATTGAAGCTTGTCTTACCACAAAAGACTCAAGAGAGGACACAAGCTGCCGCAAGCAAGGCTCAAGACAGCTCTGATTCCGCTTCACTTTCTGTAGAGAGGTGTCTTTTAGGATCTGCAATTATAAAACACAAAGACTTCTCCATGAAGGACAAAATGAAACTGTGTTATTATGAATCACGCTCAACAAGGTCACAGACCCAATGATATCAGACTCTGAGTGGGTGACAACAAAGCAGCAGTCAGGCTGCCAATATAATGTTTGCATTTGTAGTCACCAATATTTCAACAAACAGGATTTCAGTATGTGAGACTGTTGTGTAGGTGCCTAATTTCAAATGAAAACAGACATTTATGTTACACTTAACTGTTTTTCCTGGGTTATGCACTATCGTATTCAATGCTTCACTACCATTTTTTAAATAATTTATTCAACATTCTAGGAACTCTGTTCTGGATTTAGCCCAGTGTAATTTATTTCATCTCCTATCTTTAATGGTTTAGTAAGATTAGATGAAAGTTTAACCAGGCTAAAAATGTCTTTTCTCTGGAAGCTCAATATCTGAATTCTGTTTTTGGCCATGGAAGCCATTACAAATATCGTGAAGGAGTTACTGAGAAGTGAACTAAGCACCGATTGTAATTAGCACTTAACTTTTAGTCCAGTTTCCCTGAGCTGGCATTAAATGGCCTAAAAATGAATGAATCATGTGGGAGCAAAAAAATGGCACCAACTGTAATGACTTTTGGTGACAAAATATTCTGAGGTCATAATCCCTTTCAATCACAGAGTAAAACACCACTGTATCTGCGCCTGGCAATGCTCACATTGCATAAGATTATAAGAGTATGATTTTTGTAGCTTCCCTCATCAAAGTTACAAGGCTTGTGGGTAGCCTCACTGGCAGGATGGAAAGACTTTAGACTCTTGACCACAGAGAATCCCTGATATTGTGTTTGATTAAATGTGCATATGGTGAATGCGGGAAACACATGAAAGATAAACATCCTTTACAACATAGTCTTTAGCACAAATGACCTTTACCACGCAGCTAAGTGTATAGTTTCTTCCTTTACTACATGGTACTTTACTAGGCAGAAAAGTATTTTTAAAAAGGAGAAAAGGTGCAGGTAGAAGTAAAGGGAGGTAAGGGTGATTTTAAGGCTAAGCGGTGGGTAGAGGAGAATGGAGGTGAGGGAAATTTTAGGTTTTAAAGGAGGGTAGAAATAGAGGGAAGTAAGGGTAATTTTGGGGTTCAAGGGAGGGAAGAGATAAGCAGGTGTTAGGAGTAACATAAGATTAACATACATACATACATACATACACACATATATATATGTATATGTATATATTTATATAGTGATCTCTTTTGGGCGGTGCTGTAGGAGTTTTTGCATCTCATCCCAGTGGGCTCTATCATATCTGGCAAGAAGTGCTTACAAATTTGCAATTACCCATTGGTTGGCCGCTAGCGTGGCCACTCTCTTGCCAGCTGCATCAAACTTCCTACTGGGTCTGTAGGAGCAGGTTTATACTTTTAGTCAATTCTCAGAGTAATTACTCTAGCTTTGACTGGCTCACTGAAAATTTGGTCAGCATGTTTGACCATTACAGCTAACATGGGAAGGCACTGATATCTAGAGTGAGAAGAAGACAGAGTGTTGAACAAGAAATCTTCCTCTAGGGGCTCAGTATGCATAAGCACCCCATGATAAGCAGCTGCCCTAGAAACGACCTGAGTGTAGGCAGTAGTGTCCTCTGGTGGAGAAGGCTTGGAGGGGTATAGGTCAGGATCATTAGCTGGAATAGGATCCGGGTCATATAGATCCCAAGGATCCACTGTATCTCCATGAGAGTACTGTGAATGCACTGGAGAAGGCAACGGTGGTGGACTACTGAGTGGAGGTGAAAAAGAAAGCTGGGGAGAATGAGGAGAAGTAGGGACAGGTGCTGGTTTCTCATTTTGCTTGTGGATTTTTGCTGGTAGTTGAACATAGTCTAATTCCTCTCGAAAAGCCAGCTTTCTGTTAGTTTTCAAAGGAGGTGCAGTAATAATTCTGTCAGTCTCTTTTTGTATATGAATCCTGGATTGTCTTTCATCCATAACCTCCAATATAGGTTGAATCTCAGTGCCCTCATCAGAAGGTGTCTAAGATTCTTGCATTGGTTTCGAGGTTTGTTTGAGTTGACTCGAAAGTCCTTGATCCTCTATGTCAGAGGATTTTCTTTGGTTCCAAAGTTTGAGTCTTTTTCGGTCCCAAAAATGGAGTCGGCTGATTCGGCTCCGAAGCTTTGACTCCGAGGAGTGAGGACCCTTACTGGAGTCCCAGGTAGAACTTTTAAAGGACTTAATAGACTCCGAAGTAGGCCTTTTTCGGCGCCGAACCCGAAGGTCGGTCAACAACAGTCTTTTTTTGGGTCGAAACATGGCCTTCCGGCAGTGGTGTACACAAGGCCTTCAGTGCTTTTTTATATGTGGGCCTAGGGGCAGACATACTCATGTGCTGGCCAGCAGTGATAAGCCTATTTTCGTCTGATTCTTACTCGGAGTCGGTACCTCGGATGGAGATTGCTGTCTGCGCCTGTTCTTCCATGACGTGGCGATGTTCTGTACTTTTCGACGCCATTTCTAATCTACGGGCTCTTCGATCTCTCAAGGTCTTGTTGGATCGAAACGATCGACAGGCCTCGCAATCCTCTTCTCGGTCCGGAGAAAGACACAAATTACAAACCAGGTGTTGGTCTGTATAGGGAAACTTTGCGTGGCACCAAGGGCAGAATCAAAATGGAGTCTGATCCATCAGGCTTCCACATGGTAGCCCTGAACAGGCCCGACTCGGGCGCACGCACCCAGAAGGGTGAAATCTAGATTCCGACTGTACTATCGATTCGAGGCTAGATGGAAAACGTGATCGAAACAATACCGATGATTAAATACGTTTTCTAAGGTTTTCCGATTCAAAATCTCGGAGCAAGAGGAAACACATCCTAATCCGACAGCGGAAAGAAAACAATCTAACAATGGAGTCGATGCCCATGCACACTTTAACCGAGAGGAGGAGTCACTCGATCCCGTGACTCCGAAAATACTTCTTCAAAGAAAAACAACTTGTAACACTCCGAGCCCAACACTAGACGTCGGAAGAGCTATGCATTGCATGTGTATCTGCAGCTACACGTTCCATCGGACCTATAAAAACAAAAACTCTACTTTACTGAGCTAACTATATCTTGCCCCAGTCATGCAATGCTTATGACTTCACATATTACATCTCTCATGGCCTGTTAATTATTTCCCAACCTATTTATTGATATTTAAAATATAACAATGATCTGCAAGATCCACATTGTCACCTCCTACAGCAGGAGGAGGTGACAGCACCTCCTCCTTCTGCATACAGATAGAACCCAGGACCCCTCCCCCGGTAGAGACAGCACATGTACTGCACCTCTCAAATAGGGCATGTCATCCTCAGTTCAACCAATTGAGTGACATAATTTACATCAAAATGTGTGCCAGCTATTCCACAGACTCTGCAAACATGAACCAGTACATATTTCTTTTCTTGTCCAGACTGTGGGCCACATTTCTCTGGGCTACTGCCTGCCCCAGCATTATCCTCAACTGTTGTGCTCTGCCCACCTTGGTGTTTCCACACACATTGAGGATACATTGTTTCGCTGACATAGTGATACCCTCCCCTCTCACGTGGCCATGCAACTGATGATCGCCTCCCAGTATCAGTGTATCTCAGGACAGTCCCTAAGGATGTGGAAAAAGGTGCTTACTTGCCCGCAGTCTCGCGCATATCTCTCATCTCCCACCCTACCATTTTTTACCATTGTGGTGTGGACATAGTAAAGCGGTAACAGGGATGTAACAAGCATAGCTGGATTAATCGAAACACAGATTGAATGGCTACTTCTCTAGGGGTGCTAAGGCTTCCTCCCATTCACTATCCTCTATTTCACCCACATCCAGTTCCCACTGCTCTCATAGTCGTGTTAATACGTTTTTAAGTATGATTTAGTTTTTTTTTTTTTTTTTAAGTCAGGGAAGTGGCCTTACGTGGTATAAACTCATCTAACAGGCAGTCCTCAAGAGGCAAGGACTCAGAAATTCTGGCTCCTTTAGGGATAGCAGCCTTGAGGGCATGACAGATATGTAAGTATTGGTATACCTAGGAGGGGGCCAGTTGATAGTCTCGTTGTAGTTCTGCCCAGGGGAGAACATCTCTGTGGGCCCAGAGATCGCCTACTCTGGAAATCTCCAACAGGTCCCATTTACCAAACCCTGGTTGCCTCCATAAGGACCCCAAAGCCACTGTGTCCCATGGTGGGGGTCATCAGTGTGAGCTTCCCTTGAAGGGGTATGGCCGAACACTGATGGAACAGGATAGGAGCTGTGGTTCTCCGGGCTGTACTCCGCTATCCACAGGCACCCTGCCTTTGAACCCCCACACTGCCTCCCCAGATGTGAAGTACAGACTAACTAATCCATGTCGACTTCGGAGCTGTGCCCATATTGCCTGCACATGTTGATGCATTTTTGCTTGGAGGGTTAAATGTGGAGGACGTGAGTTTGACCCTGGTTGGA